>NC_057744.1:18362176-18367332 GCF_004010195.1 Chiloscyllium plagiosum
GGCGAATACCGTTGCCAACTTTTATAGGTGTGCCATCGAGAGCATTCTGTCTGGATGTATCACTACCTGGTATGGCAACTGTATCATTCAAGATCGGAGACGATTACAGAGAGTGGTGAACTCGGCCTGGACAATCACAAGGGCCAACCTCCCATCTATAGAATCCATCTACCTGGCCCGCTGTCAAGGAAAGGCCGCCAGCGTTCTCAAAGATCCATCCCACCCTGGTAATGTTTTACTACAACCTCTACCATCGGGGAGAAGGTACAGAAGCCTGAACACATGCACCAGCTGGTTTCGAAACAGTTTCTACCCTACTGTTGTTACAATACTTAATGGACTCACAAATTCTAACATTCACCTGTAACTGTGTTTTTGTTTTTGCCGCTGTTTACCTATTGCTTACTTATCAATGCTACTGCATCTATATGATCTGCCTGTATTGCTCACAAGACAAACCTTTTCACTGTGCCTCAGTACACATGACAATAAAGTCAATTCAATTCAAGTCAAGTATAATTAAGAGCACTGGTAAGATCAGGATTATGTTCCACTGCACTTCAGCAAACAAGTATTGACTTCTGTTGCCTTTCTTTCTAAACCAGGACTTTTTGTCCTAAATAGCTATGAAATAATTCCTTTTCGCACAATCATTGCACAAATTTGTGACATATTCTTGTGAACAACGGATCAAGCTTTTAGACATCAATGCTTTGAGAATAAACAGACTGATGACTCTCCTAAAGTAGCTTAAGGGGATAACATATAGACGCATGAAACATTTGAATGCAAATATCCCAGTAGTTCAGGGCAATAGTTGATGGATGTTTTAAAAAAACTTACTTTAAATCCCATGCAGAATTTCACCCCATTAAATTAGTCTGCCAATGTATAGGAAACATCAAGAATTCACGGTATTCTGCATATCACATACTTCATCAAGACAAAAGACAAATGAATAAGAGATAAAAATTAAATTGTGATACAAGATAAATGGAGGATAGCGCTCATAGTAATGAGAAGCAGAGCTTGTTCCAACAGAGAAAAGGTCTCATGACATTGAGTGATAAAGTCAAGTGGTTTATTACGATCTTAATCACCCCTACAATATGATATCTGTCATACTGCTTTCCAGTTTAAATATATATTCTGTTCACACCTAAGAAAATAATTGATACACAAAATTAATTTTAAATCTAAAAAAGTATTTTGAATGATTTGAATCAGTAGATGATGTAGCTAAGTTGCTTTTTCTAATTGTTTTCACCTTTATGTATGTTTTTGAATGGTTTATGTTTCTCACCTTCAAGTTAAAAGGTTTCCTATACCCAGGTTTCTGTCAACAGCATTCATCAAACAGCTATTGGGGATTATGCAAGCATAACCAAAATGATTTGCCCTGAAATCTTGACTTCATTGTACACAAATCAATGATTATCTTCTCTTAGTGCTTGAACATGACTATCCAAGGTCTCAATGTGTGGGAAATTTTGTGAATAGAATTAAGAAAACTAAAAGGATATTCAAATACGACGTTGGTGGTCATGTTTAGTTCTGATATCCTGGAAAACATACTATGACCTCAGTTTCTGATTGATACTAAAATTTTATTGTGATCCAACATTATTTTGACAATAAAGATATAAAGGACCCAAACTACCTGCAAAAAGTTCGTATGGCCACAGGATGTAGGAGCAGAAATAGACTACCCAACCCATCGAGTCTGCTCCACCATCAATCATAGCTGCCATGTTTCTCAACCCTATTGTCCTACCTTCTGCCCATAACCCTCAATCCCCTTAAAAATGTACAGAAAAAATGGAATTGATTGAAGTCCTACCAGAGATCTGAACAATATGAAGCCACTTTTTATTTATCAAGAGGTTGTTTTTCCATGCTGTTTATATTTTCTATCAACCAGGGTCAAAAAATATCAAATCCACAAACATGTTACCTGTACTCTTGCTAATATTCTTTCCCAGTAAACCTTGAGAGTTCCAGAATGCAATCTACCAATTAGAAAGAGTTAATGGATTTGGGGATGGACAATCTGGCATTACTGTAGTGACTGTAAAGGGCTGCAGTAGTTTTGAAAAGGAAAGGAGCAAAATATAGATGACCGAAAAGCTATTTCCTCACTCCCAGTATATTTTAACTGCTGTCTCATGCAAAACACACAGGTTACTTTATAGCCTTTTGAATGCATACTATTAATTTCCATTCTGTACCAATGCATAAACTAAAGCTGCAATATTTCATCCAAGATCTTAATGCACTGTCATCTTTAAAAGTATTCATACAACAAACCCTTCTAACAAAATTAGCTGTATGATGCATGCTCATGCATTTGCAAGTTTGTGCCCAAGTGTCAATTTATCTGTTTGAAGGTGGAAGCAGCACATGACAGGAGAGAACATATTTGAACGTGGGGGAGGGCCATGTAATTATAAATCCTTAGGTTCCTTTAAGCCAAACTGGAATTCCTTCAGAATTTAAAGCATAGAACAAAAGGAATTGAGTAAAGTTCTGCCAGCAATCTGAACCATAATTAACTTTTTTATGAGACCATCAATCTTCTTTGCCTATTCTCTCACTATCACCTGACAATATACTCAACCACAGCATAGCCATTTTATTAGATTAGATTCCTTACAGTGTGGAAACAGGCCCTTCAGCCCAACAAGTCCACACCGACCTTCTGAAGAGTTACCCACCCAGACCCATTACCCTCTGACTAATGCACCTAACATTATGGGCAATGTAGCACGGCCAATTCACCTGGCCTGCACATCTTTGGATTGTGGGAGGAAACCAGAGGACCCGGAGGAGACCCACACAGATACGTGGAGAGTGTGCAAACTCCACACAGTCACCCAAGGCTTAAATTGAACCTGGATCCATGGCACTGTGAGGCAGCAGTGCGAACCACTCAGGTTCTTAATAAATATTTGAGAGAATGGACAAAAATTGAGACGTTAGATCTGTGAACAGGAAGATGAATTGTGCAGTGGAAAAGATGCTGCTTTGAAAGTTTATAGCATAGTAAATTAACTTTCATTCTAAATTAAAGGCAAATCACATTTTTGTGTTTCAGTTCTGCGAAGGTGACTTTATTTTAGGTTCAGACACTCACGTTTTGAAGCATAGGTTTAACCAGAATTCTTAAGGCACTTTTTATAGTCCTGAAGAGTTTAAATAGAATTTAAGCCCAGAACACTTGTCTCAGAGGTAGTGGTACTAACTCTGTATCACAAGGCCTTCCTTTATAACAGTGGAGAGTTTGGTGCTGGAAAAGCACAGCAGGTCAGGCAGCATCCGATAAAGGTACCACTGCATGCCCCTTGTCCACCGGCTTCATGGTGAGGTTGGGGTTGGAGCAGAGGGAGTGGAGGGCTGCACGTTGTGTGGGTGAAAGATTGGGTGAGGGGGGTGGACAGGTTGAGGTGGTCAATGTATCGGCAGCAGTTTGAAATAAAGAGGTCGAGAGCAGGTAACAAACGAGCACGAGGTGTCCAGGTGGATGGGGTGTGTTGGAGGCAGGCGAAGTGGTCCTCAGGAGGTAGTTTGGAGTCTTGATTGTAAAAGTAAGCTCGGAGGCAGAGACAGCAGAAAAGATGTTCGATATCACAACGCATGTTGAATTTATTGATCTGTAAATGGATGGGGAAGAAGGTAAGGCCTTTGCTGAGGACTGATCGATCGTCCTCATGAGGGGGAAGTCTGGGGGCAATGGTGAAAACTCAGCAGGGCTGGGGGCTAGGACCTGGTATAGTTGTGGAGCTTGGAGTGGGGACAGAGCCTGTAACTGGAGTGGGCATGGTAGCAGAGGGACCAAGGGTCATTTACTGAAGCGATGCTCACCCCGAGGTTCTGGGGGGCAGGGATGGTGACAGTAGAATCTGTTGGGGGGGGGGTGTGGCGTGTTGGCAGTGTAGAGGTGATTTGCATAAGTGGGGGCAGAAGTGGTTGCAATGACAGCAGCTGCAGGGGCAGAAGTGGCAGAACGAGTGGTGTAGGTGATGTCGTTAGGGGCGGAAGTGACTGTGGCAGTGACCATGAAGGGGGCAGAAGTCGCAGAACGCGTGGCGTGAATGATGTCAGACAGGGCGGAATTCCTGTGGCAGCTGTAACAGAGGGCACGGAAGTGTGATTCCAGTTGGGCCTTGCGTGGGTCTCGGTGGGGCCGGTTCTCATAGTGGTTGTGACAACGGTTATCTGACCGGCGGTCGGGGAGGCAGTATGAGCAGCCGTGGCTGCGGGCTGTCGGTGGCAGGGATGGAGATGATGTCATCATTCGCCGCGGTGATGATAGCTGGCACAGCCTCATGGCTGATGGTGACCGAGCCGTTCCAGAGGCCAGGGGAAGCTTCTGGAATGGTCAAGGAACGCTGACTATTGAGATGGGTACATGAAAGTTTGTTGTACTTACAGTTTTTGATGTCTGATATGATGTAGAAAAAAGCGTTTGTTAAGAGTGTGAATTCTTCTGAGGATGTAATACAGTCGGGGTCCTTTGCAGTTCTGAGAGAGTGTGGCCCTGAGCTGAGGCTGGGCTGACTGTAGAGAGATTAGGTGGCGGCGCATTGCTGCGAGTGTAACGTGGAGGATCCAGAAGGACAACCATTACAGGAGGTTTTGAACTTGTTGTAGGTACTGGTTGCCCTGTTCAAATCCAAATTGTGTTGGTCTGAATGTGGTTCGGAGTCTATATGGGATCAGTTGGTTCCATAGTCAGGCACTGAGGAAGGAGATGTGGCTGTAGTAGCGAGTTTGTTACAGGACGTGGCTGAAGAGCTTCAAGGCAGAGGCGATGGCCTAGATGGGGAGGGGGGGGGGGGAGTGTACAGTGAGAGAGAAACTGACTGAGATCCTTGTAGAGAGAGGAGAACTTCTTCAAGGGAGGCATCCTTGGAAGAGGATTTACAGTAAAGTTAAAATCAACTAGGCAAAAGTGAGGACTACGGATGCTGGAGATTAGAGTCGAGAGTGTGGCGCTGGAAAAGCACAGCTGGTCAGGCAGCATCTGAGGAGCAGGAAAATCAATGTTTCTTGCAAAAGCCCTTCAACAGGAAAGAGGCTGGGAGCCTCGGGCGTGGAGAGATAAATGTAAGGGGGGGGGGGAAAGTAGCTGAGAGTGCAATAGGTGGATGGAGGTG
>NC_057744.1:18367439-18433071 GCF_004010195.1 Chiloscyllium plagiosum
TCAAATGCAGCACCTGACATTTATCTAAATTAAACTCCATCTACATGGAACAAGCAGCCAGAGGAAGTGGTGGAGGCAGGTACAGTTACAATATTTCATAAGCATCTGGATGGGTATGTGAATAGGGGAAATGGGTCAAATGCTGGTCAATGGGACTGGGTCAGAGTGGGATGTCTGGTTAGCATGGATGAGTGGGCTGAGGGGTCGGTTTCCATGCTGTATGATTCTATGACTCTGTGCCTGTAATTACAGGCAGCGATTGAATTTATATTCTCAGCAATCTTTTGGCTTGTATGTCATTCATTTAAAATCAAATATTGTTTTTAAAAGTTCAATATTTCAGCAAGAAATTTTGGGTCATGATCTGTTCCCATGACAATTTTGATTAATTCTGAAGATATGGACGTTGGTCAGCAAAGTCAGCATCTCGAGCTCCCTGTGAAAGGGAAGAAGTCCTCTTATTTTTAATCGTTATGATGCACGTCGTGAAGGTACTTCCCCGTGCATTCGATGCATATGATGTAAACACATTTTGCAAATTAATAAAGTCTTTCTTTCAAAAAGGAAGATGCTAAAATAGTTTTAGCAAAGAAAACTCTTATTGAATTCAATGGAACATGGGTGGACTACAGTGCCTAAATCAAGGCCACAAGTTAATGTTTAAAATCTTCTCTGACAGCCTCATACAAAACTACATCTAGAACCTCAAACTGAGCTACAAATCTTCTCAAAAGCCTCAAGTGCTCAGTCAAATGAATTTTTGTTCCAAGTTTGAATTGGTCACAGAACTATACTGTGAATAACCTTTATAATTGACAATAATTGGAAAATTGTAGGAGTAGGAACTGCGGATGTTCAATTTGAGAAATAGAACTGCCCATAAAGGGAATACTAGGTGGTGATATTGCTTGTAGAAAATAGAAAGTATCAGATTTCTGGGATTGACCTATTAATCAGTTAACAATTCTGCTCCCTTCCAAAGAATCTCTTGGCTGCTAAAAACAGTCAGTGTACAATGCAATACAAAGTGTTGAAGAAAACTTAGAGGCTTGAATGTACTAAGCAGGATCGATGCAACAGTCTTTCTGTTAGTCAATGTTGGGGCTTGAACACCATTTTGAAGATTGTCACAGTTTGCATCAATGTATTAAAAGTTGAAAATGCCCATCCACAAACCTTACTTCCAAAGGCTGTCAACATACAGCACAACACCAGGTTATAGTCCAACAGGTTTAATTGGAAGCACACTAGCTTTCGGAGCGACACTTCATCAGGTGACACAATCACCTGATGAAGGAGCGTCGCTCCGAAAGCTAGTGTGCTTCCAATTAAACCTGTTGGACTATAACCTGGTGTTGTGCTGTATGTTGACAGCCTTTGGAAGTAAGGTTTGTGGATGGGCATTTTCAACTTTTAATACATTGATGCAAACTGTGACAATCTTCAAAATGGTGTTCAAGCCCCAACATTGACTAACAGAAAGACTGTTGCATCGATCCTGCTTAGTACATTCAAGCCTCTAAGTTTTCTTCAACACTTTGTATTGCATTGTACACTGACTGTTTTTAGCAGCCAAGAGATTCTTTGGAAGGGAGCAGAATTGTTAACTGATTAATAGGTCAATCCCAGAAATCTGATACTTTCTATTTTCTACAAGCAATATCACCACCTAGTATTCCCTTTATGGGCAGTTCTATTTCTCAAATTGAACATCCGCAGTTCCTACTCCTACAATTTTCCAATTATTGTCAATTATAAAGGTTATTCACAGTATAGTTCTGTGACCAATTCAAACTTGGAACAAAAATTCATTTGACTGAGCACTTGAGGCTTTTGAGAAGATTTGTAGCTCAGTTTGAGGTTCTAGATGTAGTTTTGTATGAGGCTGTCAGAGAAGATTTTAAACATTACCTTGTGGCCTTGATTTAGGCACTGTAGTCCACCCATGTTCCATTGAATTCAATAAGAGTTTTCTTTGCTAAAACTATTTTAGCATCTTCCTTTTTGAAAGAAAGACTTTATTAATTTGCAAAATGTGTTTACATCATATGCATCGAATGCACGGGGAAGTACCTTCACGACGTGCATCATAACGATTAAAAATAAGAGGACTTCTTCCCTTTCACAGGGAGCTCGAGATGCTGACTTTGCTGACCAACGTCCATATCTTCAGAATTAATCAAAATTGTCATGGGAACAGATCATGACCCAAAATTTCTTGCTGAAATATTGAACTTTTAAAAACAATATTTGATTTTAAATGAATGACATACAAGCCAAAAGATTGCTGAGAATATAAATTCAATCGCTGCCTGTAATTACAGGCACAGAGTCATAGAATCATACAGCATGGAAACCGACCCCTCAGCCCACTCATCCATGCTAACCAGACATCCCACTCTGACCCAGTCCCATTGACCAGCATTTGACCCATTTCCCCTATTCACATACCCATCCAGATGCTTATGAAATATTGTAACTGTACCTGCCTCCACCACTTCCTCTGGCTGCTTGTTCCATGTAGATGGAGTTTAATTTAGATAAATGTCAGGTGTTGCATTTGATAAGGTAAACCAGAGGAGGGCTTTTGCAGTTAATGGGGAGTCTTGCCGAACAAAGAGAGACCTAGGCGTGCAGGTGCATTGTTCTTCAAATGTGGAGTCGCAGGTAGATGGGGTAGTGAAGAAGGCATTTGGCACACTTTGAGTCATAGAGATGTACAGAACGGAAACAGATCTTTCAGTCCAACTCATCCGTGCTGACCAGATATCCTAAATTAATCTAGTCCCATTTGCCAGCATTTGGCCCATATCCCTCTAAACCTTCCTAATCATGTACCCAATCAGATGCCTTTCAAATGTTGTAATTGTATCAGCCTCCACCACTTCCTCTCGCAGCTCATTCCATACATGTTCCACCTTTTGCATGAAAAAGTTGCCTCTTAGGTTCCTTTTAAATCATTCCCCTTTCACCCTAAACCTATGCCCTCTTGTTCTGAACTCCCCCAACCCAATGAAAATACCTTGTCTGTTTATCCTATTCATGCCCCTCATGATTTTATCAAACTTTATAAGGTCACCCTCAGCATCTGACATTCAGGGGAAAACAGCCCCAGCCTATTCAGCCTCTCCCTAGACATCAAACCCTCCATCTTGCCTTAATTGGTCAAAACTTTGAGTATAGGAGTTGGGATGTCATGTTGTGGCTGTACAGGACATTGGTGAGGCCACTTTTAGAATACCGAGTACAATTCTGGTCGCCGTTCTATTGGAATTTCTAAGTGGCTGACATTGAGTCCTGAGAGTATAGATGGAATGTCAAACGAGGATGGTGGGAAGAGAATTTCTGACAGCAATACTTTGAAGGGAGGGTTGCCATTAAAAGAACTGACCTGAGATCTCCTGTGGGTTGACTCTAGACATGATGAAATGTTTTTCTGGTAAAATACATGCTTGTGTTTTACCCTTCCAGATATATATGAAACAGAAGGTTAAAAAACTGTAACCTCTGCTGTCTGCGTGCTACAGCACTGGTGGGCTTGTGTGCTAGCTTGTGGTTCAAGTTCCACTGTACTAAATTGTTCTGTGGAGGGACACAGCTGAGAGCTTCCACGAAACACTCCTGCATGTGCAGGTGAAAAATAAAAGTCTCTCTGATTGCTGAAAAGAGTTGCCAGCAAAGCCGCTGCTGAAGTAAAAGGAATAAACTTGTTTCAACTAACTGGAGAACCAAGAATCTCCAAAGAACCACTGAACGGCCAAGATCATCGTTACTGACTCACCTTACTGGCTACAATTTCTCACAGTCTAGTCATTATGGACAAGCCGAAAACTGATTTGTTAATTATGTTTGCTTTACCTTTTGGACTCACTTCTTACTGTGTGTGTGTGTGTGTGTGTGTGTGTGTGTGTCATTCTATTAATTATTCTCACTTTTCAATAGCTCATAAACTGTCTCTTATTTTTAACTTAAGAATGCCTGGTTAAATGAGCTTTTTTTAAAAGAGGAATATGTTGGAGCTGTGAAAGGGTATCCATGATGAAAAGGATTCCTTTTGAGTTAATCTTGTTACGGCCAAGCAAGGGTGATGTTAAGTAAAGGGGGGAGCCAGTTTAACTCTCCTCATTTGAAGATGTTCCATCTACAATTACCATGAATTGGAGACCTTCACGGACTGACTATAATCAAGCAAACTTCAATATTAGAAATTTGTTAATGATTACTCTATGACAAAGCAATAGGGGGCATTTGTGTCAATACTGTAGCAGGGATTATAACACCCAAAAAAAAATTAGATTATTTAATGGTGTAAGAGTTAAATTCTGCAATGCCACAATTTCTAGCATTTTAATTATATGTAAAAATTGAGAAAATTCTTAAGTTTGACACATTCTGAGTAGCACAATCATCATTAGTAAACTAGAGCTACAGCAATAATCGATGTCCACTGAAAATTGAAACGCCACAGGTGTCCACCCAAAATATCTCTCACTCATTAATGCCCGCCTAAATTTGCATCAACATACAAACAACTTTGAGCAGTTCTTTCATAATTATGCAGCAGAATATGCCAAAAGGCATCTGGAAAAGGATACTGCAGTTATAGAAATAATTATTTATTTTTCCCAGAGACATTGAGTTGAGTTTACCGTTCATCAGCATTTAATTAACTGCATTGCAGTATCTGAAACATATCAGTATTTTAAACTGGAAAGGCAACGGTTATAATGAGCTCTGAAAACCTAAATGAACACATTTTGAGCTACAGAAATTCATTTGGACCCTGGTCAATGTCAAATAGACATGTTTTAATCCACATAACGTTCAGATGGGAGTGGAGAATTTTCAGACAGCGATTACTTTGTAGACAATCTGCAGAACAGAAAACATTCATGTGATTGTGGCACTCCCGTTCAAGATTCATCGAAGGTGCACATTTTTAAAAAATGTTTCACTAATACTCACTAATACACTAAGATTTTAGAAGTCGAGACAGTTTTGTGAAAATACAAGTTAGTTTATTCCCTGTTTTCACTGGTTTTTGATTAGATTTGCTGAATGACAGTTTAAATGAGTTATTTGCAAGGATATGCAAACAACTCCCATCAATTTCTTCCTAATTATGCAGTAGACTTGCCAACAGGCATCTTGAAAAGGACTATGCAGTCATAGACTGTCATAATTATTCAGTTTCCCAGAGACATTTAATTGAGCTTACTGCAATGCAGTTAATTGAACACTGATTAATAATATCTACATCATATTGGAATGTTACACTGCAAAGACAATAAGCATATGACAAGAATGGTTCTATAAGGGTTAGAATTCTTGATTCAAGGCTCCTATTCTAGAATTGTCTTTCACAAATGTTTGTCTGATCTTTACTGGTAAATGGGGTACTGATCCATGGATGATTAGATGTAAATCTGTATGGCAGAAGAGATAGTGATAGACAGAGGAAGTGCTAAGGTTCACTTCAGTTCACACACCATCCTAACTTAGAATAGTATCCCCATTTGTTCATTTTTCTCAATCAAAATACGGTCGTTTCTGTTATTATGCGGTAGTTCCGTTCTCGTGCAACTCCATGTTATAAGAAAATCGCATAATAGCAGCACCATTTAAAACAATGGGGCCAGAATCAAGTTATAATCAATATATACTTTAAAAGTTTGTACTTTAGAAACAGTGTCCCCAATTTGTCAATCGTGTTAAAGCAAATTTGTATTAACAAAACATGTGTTAGAGCAGAAGACCAGTAATGAAAATCTGACCCTCCCCTCACCCCTGCACAAACAGCACTACTGGTGTACTTTCACCACGTGGAGTCATAGAGCTGTACAGCATGGAAACAGACCCTTTGGTCCAACTCATCCATGCTGACCAGATATCCTAAATTAAACTCGTCCCATTTGCCAGCATTTCGCCCATATCCATCTCAACCTTTTCTACTCGTATACCCATCCAGATGCCTTTTAAATGTTGCAATTGTACCAGCCTCCACCACTTCCACTGGCCGCTCGTTCCATACACACACACCACCCTCTGCATGAAAATGTTACCCCCAGGTCCCTTTTATATTTTTCTCTTCTCACCCTAAACCTATGCCTACTGGTTTTGGACTACTGAAGAAAAACCTTGGCTAATTACCCTCTCAATGCCTCTCATGATTTTGTAAAGCTCTCTAATGTCACCCCTCAGCCTCCGACACCTCAGGGAAAACAGCCCCAGCCTATTCAGCTTCTCCCTGTAGTGGAAACCCTCGAAACCTGGCAACATCCTTTTAAATCTTTTCTGAACCCTTTCAAGTTTCACAACATCTTTCCCGTAGCAGAGATACAAGAATTGAATGCAGTATTCCAAAAATGGTCTAACCAGTGTCCTGTAAAGCCGCAACAAGACGTCCCAATTCCTAATATCAATGCACTGACCAATAAAGGCAAGTCTATGAAATGCCTTCTTCACCACTTTGTCTACCTGTAACTCCACCTTCCAGGAACTATGAATCTGCACGCCAAGGTCTCTTGGTTTGGCAACACTCCCCAGGACCTTACCATCAAGTGTTAAAGCCCTGCCCTGATTTGCTTTTACAAAATGCAGCACCTCACACTTATCTAAATTAAACTCTATCTGTCACTTGCTCTAGGCCCATCAGGTCAACGTTCCATTGCACTCTGACATAACCTTCTTTACTGTCCACTACACCACCAGTTTTGGTGTCAACTGCAAATTTGCTAACCATAACAAATCATTTACATAAATGACAAAAAGCAGTGGACCTGGCACCAATCTTTGAATCACACTACTGGTCAAAGGCCTCCAGTCCAAAACATAACTCTCTGTCTCCTACCTTCAAGCCAATTTTGTACCTAATGTACTGTGTTAACTCAAGAGTGTGGCTTCAAGGGTAAGTGGGAGGGGCAGTTAAAGTATTCAGCCACGGGGCGGTTGGGTTGGTTGGTGCGGGTGTCCCAGAAGTGTTCCCTGAAACATTCCGCAAGTAGGCGGCCTGTCTCCCCAATGTAGAGGAGACCACATCAGGTGCAACGGATACAGTAAATGATGTGTGTGGAGGTACAGGTGAATTTGTGACGGGTATGGAAGGATCCTTTGGGGCCTTGGAGGGAAGTAAGGGGGGAGGTGTGGCACAAGTTTTGCATTTCTTGCGGTTACAGGGGAAGGTGCCGGGAGTGGAGGTTGGGTTGGTGGAGGGTGTGGACCTGACGAGGGAGTCGCGGAGGGAGTAGTCTCTCCAGAACGCTGATAGGGGTGGGGAGGGAAATATATCCCTGGTGGTGGGGTCTGTTTGGAGGTGGCGGAAATGACGAAGGATGATACGATGTATCCGGAGGTTGGTGGGGTGGAAGGTGAGGACCAGTGGGGTTCTGTCCTGGTGGTGATTGGAGGGGAGGGATCCAAGGGCGGAGGTGCGGGAAGTGGAGGAGATGCAATGGAGAGCATCATCGACCACATTGGAGGGGAAATTGCAGTCTTTGAAGAAGGAGGCATTTGGGTAGTTTGATAGTGGAATTGGTCCTCCTGGGAGCAGATGCAGCGGAGGCGAAGGAATTGGGAATATGGGATAGCATTTTTACAGGGGGCAAGGTGGGAGGAGATGTAATCTAGGTAGCTGTGGGAGTCGTTTGGTTTGTAGTAAATGTCTGTGTGGAGTCAGTCGCCTGAGATAGAAATGGAGAGGCCTAGGAAGGGGAGGGAGGAGTCTGAGACAGTTCAGGTAAATTTGAGGTTGGGATGGAAGGTGTTAGTAAATTGGATGAACTGTTCAACCTCCTTGTGGGAGCACGAGGCAGCGCCGGTACAGTCATCGATGTAGTGGAGGAAAAGGGGGGGGGGGGGGGTGATGCCAGTGTAGCTGCGGAAGATGGACTGTTCCACATATCCGACGAAGAGGCAGGCATAGTTGGGGCCCATGCGGGTGCCCATGACTACTCCTTTGGTATGCAGGAAGTGGGAGGATTGGAAGGAGAAGTTGTTAAGAATGAGGACCAGCTCAGTCAGTCAAAGGAGGGTGTCAGTGGAAGGGTACTGGTTGGGTCAGCAGGAGACGAAGAAGTGGAGGGCTTGGGGGCCTTCGTGATGGGGTATGGAAGTGTATAGGGACTGGATGTCCATCGTGAAGATAAGGCGTTGTGGGCCAGGGAAGAGAAAATCATGGAGGAGGTGGAGGGCATGGGTGGTGTTTGACAGTAGGTGGGGAGTTCTTGGACTAAGGGGGACAGGACAGTGTTGAGGTATGCAGAGATGAGTTCAGTGGGGCAGGAGCAGGCTGAGACAATGGGTCAGCCGGGGCAGTCGGGTTTGTGGATTTTGGGTAGGAGGTAGAAACAGGCGTTGTGGGACCATGAGGTTGGAGGCGGTGGATGGGAGATCCCCTGAGGTGATGAGATTATGGATGGTCTGGGAGATGATGGTTTGGTGGTGGGAGGTGGGGTCATGGTCAAGGGGGCAGTAGGAGGAGGTGTCCGCGAGTTGGCGTCTAGCTTCAGCGGTGTAAAGATCGGTGCACCAAACTAACACTGCGCCTCCCTTGCCTGCCGGTTTGATGGTGAGGTTGGGGTTGGAGCGGAGGGAGTGGAGGGTGTTGTGAGGGTGAGAGGTTTGAGTGGGTGGGAGGGGTGGACAGGTTGAGGTGGTCAATGTCGCGGCGAGCAGTGTAAAGATCGGTGCGCCAAACTACCATTGCGCCTCCCTTGTCTGAAAAGAGAAAAGAGTGAATCAATTTTCAGAACTTCAGCTCTACAAGAGAATTATATGAGACTTGAAACATTAAGTTTATTTCTCCCTCCACAGATGCTACCAGATCTGTTGAGTTTCTCCCACATTTTCTGTTTGTATTTCCTGAATAGGCTACGACAAAAACTGAGGCAGGCAGTCAATTAGATCATTTACAGTCACAGATAGGACGTGTTGAGGACCCACTAATGCACAGTTATCCCAAATGGGGACCTTGTGCAATTTAAAATTTTCAGCAGATTTCTGAGAGCATCTCCATTTTGTTTTGCTGAAGCTGTGCCTACGTCTCCCAGTGGGGCTATTGTTGGGAAGAGCAGCAGACCTCCCTGTTTTGAAACCTCCCACCATCCTTAAATCCATGGCAAATTTAGAGGTGGCTAATAAGGAGCACAACTCATGAAAATGTTATGCACATGGGCTCTTTGATGAAAAGCCTGGGCTTAGCATCCATAAATAGTGCCAACGTCAGATTCCTGCTGCCCATGGGAAAATACAGCCCATATCTCCTTATCTAATCATTTCTAATATGTCAAGCAACTGGTGATTGCACATTGCCCTGAAAAATAGATCATTCTAATGCCTTCTTAATTAAATTTTTCCCCAACCTAGCTCATGAAATTGGAATAGAGTTTTATGAAGCCAGCAGTCATTTTAAGGCTGTTGATTGGCATTAAAAGGGAAAATGTGTTGTGCATTTTTGATGATTAGATAGATATCGTCTGTGCTTATATTGTAAGGTCGTGGACTTAAACATTCAAGGCTACTGTAACTTGGCTGAAGCAGATAGCATTCATGGTTGAATGATCTGTAGATCTCACAATCGGAGGAAAGAATACTCTTTGGAGAAGAGTAGTCTCCACATTATAATTTCTTCCAAAATGGCCAATTACAAATAGGTGGACCTTTGAACATGGTTGGCAGTTTGGGGAATAATTCTGCTCAGTCTCCTGAGGTAATAACAGAAGTACCCTGTGATCCTATTCACCTTCACAAAGCCTTGATCTTCTCAAAATAGGACACAAAAGCCATTCCATGAAGAAACAGGAATTAATTAAGATCCCAAAACATTTGATTAAATTCTGTTTGCTCATAACTACAATGTGAACTAATACCATGACCAGAAAGCCAATGTAAAACCTAGAAATGCATTTTTACATGAAGGACTTGTTTATCTCTATATATGTGTGTGTGAAGGATGGTGTTGGGGGATTATTGGCATGATAAAAATGTTAAAAGTATATGAAAGGATTTGATATGTAGACACAGATATTGACTCTTGGAATTTTGGATTGGGGAGCTGTGGGGACCAAAATCACAGGCCACTAGTCCCAATTAAATCCAACAGGAGAAATTTGTTTACGCCAAGTATTAATAAAAATAGCATTGTTGCATTTCAGGGGAAATTAGATGAGGAAGAAAGGGAAAGGAGGTGATGTTGTTAGAATTAAGTCAATGAGGTGGTCAGTGTGGAAAATAAACACAGAAGAGATTCACAGGGCTGAATGGCCTGTTTCTTTGCTGTATACTTAATAGGAATCATACATGTGCTGAGCATTTATAGTAATGTTAAAAATTCAGCTTGCATTCGAGCTTCATCCCCCGACTTCAGATGAAAATCAGAGCCTCAATGAGACTTGTGCACAACATGAGGATGAACTCCAAGTGCCACAGGATGTATTTTGACACATTCTACAATTAGTGATTTAAAAAGCTCCAGACTTCAAGCCTTTTCATTGAGGAGCTGGTTTGCAACCTGCAATAACAGAGTGGAGACCACAGATTACATTGTCTCTCCCCTGGGCCCCCAGCAAGAGGCTTCCACTGGTATTTTTTGTACTTGCGTTTATTAACTGGATGACCAGTCTATCACAATGCTCAGTGGGGTCTCTTTAAGTAGGGGATCGTTGCACCACCATATTGCAGCAATTTATGTAGCCTGCATTATCCTCACAACAGATCACAGAGTGCTTTGTCTGAGGAATACGATTGGGTATAAACTGGAGAGAAAGGAAGCAAAGTGTCAGTGAGGAATACTGACAGAATGTTCAGAAAGGTTTTTATGAGCATGGAGGGGGATGGTAGATTGAAGACGTCTTGGAGAGAGAGTCTAGGGCATAGTAACCAAAAGACTTGTTCAGCACGTTGAATGGTAAATCATCACAAATTTGCTGTAAGTAGTCCCTGCATGTTCACCTCAGGGATCATATAAGCAACTGAAACAGCTTTGATGGCACAGCTCACAAAGGGAAAAAAACTCGAACAAGCAAGCGGAGTTAGTCTCTGAGTAAAATTGAGAAGAATAGTTTTAAAACGTTGTCAGACATGGAGCAGAACCTCAATCATCACAGCAACAAGTCGTGATATCGAGCTGACTGGCAAATACAGTAGAAGAAATCAAAGCGAGACTCATAGCTTAATACTTTAAAAAGCTGTCAGGTATTTCATTATTTGGCTAATAAGGTCAAGCTCCAGCTAACTAAAGTAGAGGGGCTAACATTTAAATAAAGCCGCTGCATTTGACATTTAAAATTTCATTTGAAAGAAATATTGGAATTAGTCAGACACCTGGCAATTAGGGTGAACATATTTAAAGAGCGGACAGAGAAATTTGACATGAATTTACTAATTGTAAGTGTTCTCGTGGTATTCAGGCCATAGGCTGGCTTTGCAACTGTTTCTAATTTAAAGTTGCTTGCAAAGCCCATCATGTTGTAAAGCCTATCATCTTTAAGTATCTTAAAACTTTTACCTTCAAAGCAAACTTTCCAGATTATCCTTGACTTCAAAAAGGAATTTATTTTGAGGGTATAGGTGATGCTGGCAAGGTTGCATTTATACCAACTCCTTAGAGAAGGTGGGAGGAAAGCTTACTGCTGGTTGTAATAATGTTAACTGCCCCCAGTTGTGTGCCGTGAGATTAAAAATATACTTATAGCGATATCCTGGAGTTGAAATGATCAGAACTTTATCTTCTTTATATGCATGGACTGGAATGCACAATCAGAGAGTGTAGTGGAAGTATTTTAAAGTAAATGAGACTGCTATCTGAAAAAAGCAGAATGTGCAAGGTAATGGGGAATAAGTTCAAGAAGTGGTATGAAATGAATTGTTCATCCAGGGGTCAGGTGCAGACATGGTGGGCTGAATGGCCTCCTTCTGCACTGTACCAATTCTGCAATACATGAACTTTTCTAATGACTCCCTTTGTGTTGAAAAAATAGTTTACCACTGATCTCTGGAATTCTGCTGCTGTACATCTCTTGGTGCATCTGTGCAGTGCTCATGAGCTACCTTTAGATGTTCCCTCACAGTGGCTTGGAAAGACCAAGAAGCATGGAAGGGACATATCAGCACACTTGGCCGTGCGGCCACTATGACTGCCTAAAAGATCAGGTTTCACCTGTTGACACAATTTCACCAGTCCCAGTGAGCTACCTGCCATTCGCACAGAGAGAAACAGCAGGTGTCAGAGGCCAATCTCTAATGTTTACAGCTTTCTGGAATTTCTTCAATCATTACCTGGAAATTAGATTAGATTAGATTACTTTACAGTGTGGAAACAGACCCTTCGGCCCAACAAGTCCACACCGACCCACCGAAGCGCAAGCCACCCACACCCCTACATTTACCCCTTACCTAACACTACGGACAATTTAGCATGGCCAATTCACCTGACCTGCACATCTTTGGACTGTGGGAGGAAACCGGAGCACCCGGAGAAAACCCACGCAGACACGGGGAGAATGTGCAAACTCCACACAGTCAGTCTCCTGAGGCAGGAATTGAACCCAGGTCTCTGGCGTTATGAGGCAGCAGTGCTAACCACTGTGCCACCGTGCCGCCCACTGTGCCACCATCCCGTCCACAAAGCAAGTTTGATGTAGAAATGCTTTGAAAGCACAGTTTGCTTTTCTGAAGGGCCTTTGATACTCCTATTACGTGATAAACTTATGTTGCACACAGTCAGGTGTGGGAGTACAGTAGTGCAGTGGCCAGGATCTTGCAGAGATGAAGTTGAGGCATCCACACAAACCTAAAAATACACCATCTGCCCAACCCCTGCAGCACTCAATTCACACAACACATTGGACTTATCAGCCACCTCAGAACAAATCAAACTGGAATGCAGCAAGCCATCCTCAACAGAGTGAGACTGCCTAAGATGAAATAGAAGGGAAATGTTGCTGAACTAACAATGCAGGGATCTAGCCTAATAACATAAAACCTGATGGCTCCTCACAGTGAAATGGTACATTTCAAGTTGTACCCTCTGGCTTCAGGCTGATGACCTGTTACAGGAAAATTAGCCATAGAACTGAACATTAACACATCCTATGTATGCATCATACACCACTGGGTGTGAAAAGAGAATAAAATTATAAAGATTATTTAATGAGACATCGAGCTGTTGAATTGTAATGAAACCAAGTTGGTTCATTAATGCCTTTTAGCAAAAAGAATCCATTGCCAAAAGAGGATGTTGTGACTGTGTTTTGCACCAATAAACTTGACTTGGAACTATCCTTTAAGAAGACCCACGAGGCTCTCTCTTATAAAAGAGGTTAACATAGACAGATGCCATCTTTGCCAACAATTCAATGTCCAGTGTTGGAAAATCAAAATGTATAAAATTATCTTTTGGATCGTCTCTCTCAGGAAAAATTAGATGAATGGAAAGGAATCATGTGCTCTCAGAATTAACAATTGTTATAGTGAAGAAGGAGGCCACTCAGTCCATCACATCTGCACTGGCTCTCTGGGCATTCTAATATTGTGTCAATCTCTGGCTTTTTTCCCATAATCCTCTATAATGTTTCTATTTAAATAATTATCTGATACCTTCTTGAATGTCTCAGTTGAACCCATTTCCACCATAATTACAGGCAGCACATTCTAGACCATAATTACTTGCCGTGTGATAAAGTTCTCTTTCACCTTGCATTTGGTTCCTTTGCAAAACATTTTAAGTTCAAACAAAATCTTGCTATCTGCTCTATCCAGACCCCTCATAATTCCTGATTGCTAATGATTTATTCTTCAACACCTGGAATGAATGTTAAAAAGCATAAATCATAACATACCACTTTGGAGTCAGATAGGCATCTCCCATTCCTGCTGAATATGTCCATCCCAATTAGATATTTCCATGTATAAAAAAAAACATAGATTTTGTGCTGCTAAGTACTTTTGCCCATTTTAACAGTGAGACTTAGCTCTGTATAGGAGAAAGTGAGGACTGCAGATGCTGGAGATCAGAGCTGAAAATGTGTTGCTGGAAAAGCGCAGCAGGTCAGGCAGCATCCAAGGAGCAGGAGAATCGACGTTTCGGGCATGAAGAAGGACTTATGCCCGAAACGTCGATTCTCCTGCTCCTTGGATGCTGCCTGACTTGCTGCGCTATTCCAGCAACACATTTTCAGCTTTAGCTCTGTATACCCTAGATATATAGCTAAACAATGAAAACTGTGGCCTGTGTTGTCTAGTCTTTCCTTGAAACAACTTAGACCACTCTGACTAAAGTGCTATAATTGAATTTGCCCATGTGTCCCACAATACCAAAGCAGTCAAATCAAAACCAGCCAGTACCAAAGCAAAACAGACCCACTTTATTAGGAACAAAAGAACAATTATCTTTAATACTAAACATACTATGTCTAATCCTATTTGGCCCCTTAAGATTACAATACTTATCTTCTAAATTTATGCAGTCACTGTTTTTGGCTCTGTCTCTGGATCTGCAAAGCTGCTTTCCTCCTCTCTGTGTCCCTCTGGACGGTCAGCTAGTCTCTGCCCCTTGTTATGCTGTTCTCCCTGGAAGGCCTCAGACGATTCCAAGAGTGATTCTAAGAGAAAGGTCTGCTAGTAAACCGTGTTCTCATACCTTTTAGATGGTTTTCTAGAACTTTCTATAGTTCTGGCCAATCAGGGAGATACACTTAATAGTTTAGAACAAGAGTCAATCATTTCGATGGCATGCTACTTTTAGTTTCTTTGTGTAGCAGGACCTGGTGCCTTTCTCTCTGGGCTGTCCCTTGTTTGGTGGATAGGTTCTTAGGGGTATGTCTGTCCAGAAATAACTGTTGACATTTACATTATGCTAACATCATTAGCACCAAGCTGTTGTGTTTGCAGTGTGTCTGATATGTGGGTTTTGTGATTTCAGGGTTTTACTTTGCCAATGTACCCAGCATCCCTTGCTATTTGGCCAAATTAGCAATCTAGCTGTATTTTAGCAGCCAGCAAGCTGCTACACCTGATACCAAATAATCTTTAAGATACCGTTAGATCACAAAAAAATCCTATTAAATTCCAAAACATTATATAGAATGATGCAACAATTGCTGTCAGAACCCTATATTGAAAATGAGCCATCATATCCATTTCTGAATCATTGTGTTCAGTTCAAATTTGTTTATAGTTTTATCTTGATTGAAAGAACTTGCAAGAAAATGATTGCATGCTTTGTGTAATGTTGACAAAGTTTCACACTCTAACGTACCATGCTATGAATAGAGATTTTTAAAAGATGGTTATGCATTGAGACTGTTTCTTTAATTCAAGGTAAAATGGAGCAATGGAGGAAGTCATGTGATCCACTCTGACAGCATATTGAGGTGCCTTAATTACCCTGCAAACAAGAGAGCTTGGAGTGAATTTTAAAGCAAAGTGCAAAATGTTCACATCTGAGAAAACGCAAGAGCAGCTGAGCTGTTTGTAGATTTTCAGTTTCCTGAGTTGTTTGTAAAAAAAACAAAAAGGGAAGACAGAGGTTACAGAAAGAAACAGACTTCAGCAGTCAACTGCTGTTTTCCTGTGAACTAATAAACTGGATAGGGGAGAGAAGATTGTCTCTAGGCAAAGGTAAAGATCACACAACACCTTAACAGGTTTATTTTGAAGTACAAGCCTTCAAAGCGCTGCTCCTTTGTGAGGTAGCTAATGGGGCAGGAACATAGGACACAGAATTTATAGTAAAAGATCAAAGTGTCATACAATTGATGATTTGGAGATGCCAGTGTTGGACTGGGGTGTACAAAGTTAAAAATCACACAACATCAGGTCATAGTCCAACAGGTTTAATTGGAAGCACACTAGCTTTCGGAGTGTCGCTCCTTCACCAGGTGGCACTAGCTCCGAAAGCTAGTGTGTTTCCAATTAAACCTGTTGGACTATAACCTGGTGTTGTGTGATTTTTAACTTTATACAATTGATGCAATGCATTGAATAAATCTAGATTGCTGTTAAGTCTTTAATCACCCAGAAAGGGGAATGCAGGTTTCAATTGATTAATGTGTAAGTCCACAAAC
This sequence comes from Chiloscyllium plagiosum, assembly GCF_004010195.1. Classification (NCBI taxonomy): domain Eukaryota; kingdom Metazoa; phylum Chordata; class Chondrichthyes; order Orectolobiformes; family Hemiscylliidae; genus Chiloscyllium; species Chiloscyllium plagiosum. Next base: position 18,383,501 of record NC_057744.1, read on the forward strand.
TTCTTTCAAGTCACAGTCACGAGATAACTTAATGTTTTATCATTATACAAAAAAAGTGACATCTCAGCTCAGACAATGCATCAAAGGTGTAAGGTTAGAGTCTATCTGTATCCCAACTACCATTATAGGGCAAGCCAAACAAAGAACAGCCAGGGAATTCCTAGAAGCATGGCACTCATCCACAAACTCCATCAACAAACATATCAACCTGGACCCAATATAACGGCCACTACAGCGGACAGCTGAAACTGACAACCGGAAGCGGCAGGGACAGGCCACTATAAATGCCGGAGGAAACACCACAGAAGCGCTTCACAGGAGGCTCCCAAGCACTGAGGATGTCACCTAGACAGGGGACGAAACGTTTGCAACAAAAACTTCCAGCTCGGCGAACAGAACCACAGCAACGAGCACCCGAGCTACAAATCTTCTCACAAACTTTGAAGATGCAATGGAAGTTCAGATAGCAAACACCATACCAATCAAGATCAAATCCTCAATTTTCAATAAAGCCTGTCTCATCAGACAGGTGTCAATAACACTATGCTTGCATTGCTGAAATGGGACCACTGGAATTTCAGGGTAGAGCTATGTTTTCCTAAGTTCATTATTCATAAATTGAACCACAAGTCTTTTTGATCTCATGCACTCACTGATTCACTTTGGCTTGGCTTTGCAATTGTAATAATCTTGTTTAAAAGATCTATGTGCAACTATTATTGATTGTGTGAAACAAACAAAGAAATTGCTGGAGAAACTCAGCAGGTCTGGCAGCATCAGTGGAGAGAAAGCATTTTGGGTCCAGTGACCATTCCTGTAAGAAACACAAATTTAAGAAGGCTTTCATAATTTTCAACATACTGGCAATAGAAACAGGGCAGTTGGTAAGAACCCTAACACAAATGGATTGAAAGAAAGCCAAAGTGGCTAATGGGGGATATTGATTTACACCTTACTTTTCTTTACCTCATAGAGGATTTCGGAAAAGTCTTGAGAATAAAATACTACTCTCCCTTAATGCTAAAAGAATGGACCAAAAGCTAAAACATACAATCACATCAAGGAGAATTGAAGGCATCTCGAAACTTGCATAACAATTTTGATGTTTTGAGCTGATGTAGCTGGAATAAAACAACTGCCACAGAATTGTGTATTTATTCTGGAACAGATCTGGACAAAGCTTTAGGCCCATCATTCAACTCTACCCATCATATACTTTGGCAAATGCATGTTTGATTCCTATTCTTAAAAAAAACCTGACAAGGATCTTTTTGAATTAAGAGCTCACCAGGTAAGGATTATGAAGTGTGCTCAAATGATCAGTTGCAGTATACGTGACTTCAGATGATGGAAGGCAATGTGAAGCATGACTATGTTCTTTGATGTTCTTAATATCCACTGAAAGCAGCTTACAATTAATTTAAGACCATAAGAAGGCCATAAGAAACAGGAGTGGAAGTAAGGCCATACAACCCATCAAGTCCACTCCTCCATTCAATCACGGCCGATGGGCATTTCAATGCTACTTACCCACACCCTCTCCGTATCTCTTAATTCCTTGCATTTGTCCTTCCAATTTGTTTGACCTTCATGGAACCCCACAAATGTTTTATGGAATATGTATATACAGATATATATGATTAAGAGTATTGCTATTTGGTTATACACTTTATGGCCTTAACCATTAATTATGTGATAATTCATTTAGAATCTAAATGGAAAATTATTTTAATGTTCAATAACTTTTTTTTAAAGTCATGTAATCTTCCCATTGACTCTCCACCCAAGTTCTCTTACCGCAATTGAACTGCAACTTGTTGCTTATTATTAAAATAGGTTATTGGCACTATTCATTAAGTGTAGCAATATCCCCCTAAAATTAGCAGACACCAGATGACAACTAAGAATGAGAATAAAAGTCTTTATTGTTAGATGGCAAGATTAAGTTTGAAGAGATATGTTTGTAGTAAAACCTGTTACGTTGTCAGAATCATTACCTTGTACAACATTTTTTGCATAAAGATCATTATATACAAGAAGAAATTACATCTTATTTGAAATTGACTATTGACCCCTATTGACTCGGCTCCAGTTCTGTGGCGACATAGTCCCTTTTGTACATGTTCAGTAACTAAACCCAAAATAAATGGTCAGCTCTCTTTACTTTAGACAATTAGGTCTAATATTGGGCCTAGGTATCTGTATTGTTACTTGAGTTGCCTCAAGTTGCAGCAATAGGAAGACATTAGAGGGCCTGTTGTTTTAATATTATCATTCACTGATCATGAAGATACAAGTACTGGTCCCATTGAGCAATGCTTACTTGCCTGATCCATAGTTTAATACAACAATAGACAACTGCTGCAGCTTTTGTTTCTTGTGATGCTAGGGCATCAAAATTAGCATAAATGTGATTAACTTAACTGTGTCAGGGGCATTATCTCTACCATTGAGGCTGTCTGTTGATCTTCTGGAAATAGGAAGTACCGTTATCCACCCCTCTACTGAACCAGAGCCAAGAGACAATTTGTCTGCTTCTGACAAATCGGCTGTAGCTAAGCTGTACATATAGTCACTGGCTTGGTCAATCTGCATCTGTTGTTACCTGATATCTCATTATTGCTCCTGTTCACCTTCTTACATTACACCCAGTCAAAGGGAGACAATCATGCGACATGGAAAAATAAATGAACAGCAATAAAAAAAAAGCTGGATCACCTGGGATATCCATCTTAAAAATGGATGGGATTAGTACTTTTCATATTTTATAATAAAGCTGAAAATTGTACAACACCAGGTTATGGTCCAACAGGTTTATTTGAAAGTACAAGCTTTCGGAGCACTGCTCCTTTGTCAAGTAGCTAGTGGGGCAAACTACACAGGACACAGAATTTATAAGTAAAAGATCAAAATGATGATAACCGATGTGATGTACCAGACAAACCTAGTGATTAAGTCATTAATCACTTTGATTGGGGATACAGGTCAAGAACTCCATATTAAGTGCTACTTTTGCATATTCGGTGTCAGATGTAGCATGTAATCAAGCAAGAAACGAAACACAATGCAGTGGGGGCAGCGAAAATTAGTTATCTGATTTATCACCCCCACTTGCATGCCTTCCAAAGGTAAGAGCATTTTGCTCAACAAGAATTTCCAGGCTTATTTTATAGTGCCTGTGGTAGATACAAGTCAACTTGATGAATAATGCCTGATGAGCGTAGCATTTTTAAATGGAAGATCGAGAGCAATAAATAGGAATCCTGTGAAAAATATGGCAAAACAAGATTGGAAAAGTTTTATCACTCACTGGATATTACAATTTAGATTTTGCTCCAGGATCCTGTTCACAATATGGCAGCTCCATTGAGTTTGTCTCTTTATAGCCATGTCAAATGCAAAGCGGTACTTCAAGATCAGCAAAATCATTATGACCTTTCAAGGCTATTGGCCAAATGCTAGAAAGTAGGACTAGTGTAGATTTTGAGTAGATTTTTTTTGCTGGCGCTGACTCAATGGGCTGAAGAGCCTCTTCTGTACTATCTGATTCTATGATTCCCGGTGATAAGGAAAAAAATCAGCTCCTCTCTTTTTAAACCCCTCTCAGTCATTCTCAAAAATTTAAAAAATATCTTTTTAGCTCACAGTTATTGTACGACAAATTGAATCAAAGTTTCTCTTTTCCTCTGCTCTGCCAAGATTGTTTGTTTGTATATTCCCAAGTTTAGCTTAATTGTCCTTCCAAGCTGAATTCTCCATAGATAATTTTTCACCTCCCACTTGTGAACCTATCATGTAAATATGAATTAAACAGAAGCAAATTTCTTGACAAGTTATTTTGTTTAACTGATTTAGATGAAATACTAATTTCAGTACAGCCTTTTTAATATGTTCTGCATGAATTCCCAGAATACACCTCCGTGTGTGGTCAGATAATCACAGCAGACATTTTCAATCAGAATTCAAACTCTTTAAAAGGTCAATGAAGGTCTCTGGTATTAAATTTAAATGATGGAAGTTGAATATCAATGTTGCATGTTTATTGTTATTGCAATATTTTGCGGCCATGTATCTAGTGCAATCTCATCTGTCCTGCCACACTTTGCTGAACAGCATGATGTTCTGCACAAGAAGGATCCTCTGAACATCCGAGAACACCTATTTACAGAGGTTAATGTAATTATGCCTGACCTGCAGAAGATCCTTGGAAAAAAATGGCAGTGGCCTGGCTCGATCTGCCAAATTTTTCAATTTTGTTCCATCAATTGGAACAGTTTTTATTCCATAATTCCCAGCAATATGATATAATCACACACTGAGATACATGTACTGTGGCTTACATCATGCATATTTACCTTGTTAAGCTGGGCTTTGGTACTAACTGAAGTTTTTGGACAATAGAATTCCTAAATCAGAAGAAAGGGCTTTGCATCACTTTGCATGCCTCACCCCTATGGCCTGACATTAACACCTACCACCACCAGTCCCTCCGCACTCTGCACCCACTCTCAACTGTACATTACTCCGTGAAGCAATAGGTGGCTCAGGATAACACCCTCACCCTCAACTGGGAAGGAAATTCTATTTCCAAAAGCTTCCAATGAATCAATTTTTTCAGGAGCTCTCTGGTCCCAGAAGGATTTCTGGGAACAATGGAAACTGCTGGGACTGTTACAGACACAAATGGAGATTGCCATTGGAGTTGGAAAGAGGAGAAAGTTGGGAAAATTAGGCCTTGAAATGGAGAGAAGGATTGAGGGAAAGGAAACCCAGAAGAGACCAGAAGTAGGTGTGGTCTCCAGTGGGCTCAGGAGCCATAAAGGAGGCCCCTCTCCTTTTTCAGACTCTGGAATGGGATCTGGCATGCTTCAAGTTGGGCTCCAGTTTCTATCTGCCACAGGAAGAATTGTGACAGGACAGGAAGAGGGCATTAATTGCTCCTAGGACAGGCAGTATGCCTGAAGCTTTCCCTCTCCTGTGTAAAAGTAAGGTGTGGTTAGAGCAGTCAACAGGCACCCAATGAGGCCCCATGACACTATACCCCACATTGTGGCAGAAATGTACTGCTGAGGCTGTATAAAGCTCAGATCAGACCACATTTGGAATACTGTGAGCAGTTTTATGCCCTGTATCTAAGGAAGGATATGCTGCCATTCAAGTAGATCCCCAGGGAATTTACAAGAAAGATCCCTGGGCATGAAGGGTTTGTCATGCAAGGAGCAATTGAGAAGTTTGGTTCTGCACTCGATAGAGTTTAGAAGGATAAGAGGAGAATCTCATTGAAACTTACATAATATTGAGAGGCCTGGATTTAGTTAATGTGGAGAAGATATTTCCAATGGTAGGAGAGACTAAGACCGGAGGGCAAAGCCTCACAGTGAAGGGACAACTCTTGAGAATTGACATGAAGAGAAATTTCTTCATCCAAAGGGAATTAATCTGTGCAGCAAATTGCCACAAAAGGCTATGGAAGCCAAGTCATTGAGTGCATTTAAGACAGAGATAGATAGGTTCTTGATTAATAAAGGGATCAAGGGTACAGGGGAAGACAGGAAAATAGTGTTGAGAAACATATCAGCCATGATCAAATAGTAGGACAGATCCAATGGGCCAAGTGGCCTAACTCTGTTCTTATATCTTCTGGTCCAATGTCTCATGATGCTCCTCACCTCACCACTCACCTTGAGGGCAGCATAAAGTTCTGCAGAATATAAAATTGAAGTTTAATGATTTCCACCAACAATCCTTTCACATTACTTGCTTTTCCAGTATGCTTCTAATACAGTTTCTAATGTATATTTATTCATATCACCATCTCCAGGGCAGCAGGCTTTGTGAGATTGGCAGCAGCTAAATGTACTCTTCATTAATAAGTTATAAAGAAGAACTTGTGCTTTTAACGTAATTCAGCAGTCAATTCTAAACACCATCCTGACAAAAGTGATTTGCCAAAGAGCATTTCAGGAAGGAGATAGCTAATACAGTTGCCTTCATTTAGATGCTTGGGTACCACATGGTAATTTACATTGACTTGTCCTATACATTCCGAAGTTCCTTTCACTACATAGCAAAACAAAACCATGAAAATGACATGCACACTCAGAATCAACAACCATAGACTGGAAGGTCAGAAATTGTAGAAGAATGGTTCTTGGAGCACAACATCACGTGATGAGCTCTGATATTGGAAAATAATGGTTGGGTTAGGGTTTTATTTCTAAAACTGCAACCTATTGATCTTACAAAGAGAAATCAGAGAAGGACTATCTCCTACATTGGATCAAAAGGACAAGAAAACATCATCTTAACCAGGAATTGGGAATGAGGTAATGCTAGATATGGATTTTAAGTCTGTAGTCACTAGACTTGCTATAGTATAGAAATCAGCAACTCTATCATTTGTTACGATCATTTCTTCATACAATATCTGGAGTAGTGCTGAAATTTTACTTCACATGCAGACCACTATTTGTTGCTTTGATATAATGTCTTATTCTAAACAAAGCTATTTTCTTCTAAGTGAAGCTATTTTCTTCAATTCATCCATAACTGCTATCCAGACAACACCCAAGGGACGACATAATGCCAGAACATTAGCTTTGCTCTTGCAAATGACAAGCGTATTGCCCATTGTATACTGTATAATCTGTACATACTATCAAGGGAGATAAAGAACCATGGCAACCAATTCTTAGATCAGATTTAATTTGATTTCAAATCTTTTATTTTTTGCCGGAGAGTGTGGCGGAGGCAGATTCGTGGCTTTCAAAAGAGGATAGATGATTATCTGAAAAGACAAGAAGAAACAGGGCTCAAGAGGAGAAGATTGGGGGATGGGGCAAGCAAAGTTGCTCTTTCAAAGATGTGGCACAGATATGAAGGACCAGGTGACTTGCTTCTGTGCGCTAAGTATTCTATAATTGGATATGGCCTCACCGATATGTCAATTCATTTGAATAGAGAGGAGAGTGAAAACACTTCTACCCATTTTTCTCTGTGATATTCTGATGAATGTTGTGTGTGTTCAACTTTGACTATTGTTATGTTTGTCATAAATATGTTTGGGGGCCACGTACTGAGTAATTAAAAGAAGAAGCATTCCTAATGCAGTCATAATAACAATTGATAATGCAAATACATGGAAGTAGCCAGGTGGCCTGGTAATGCCCATCCTTCTTGGATTTCATTAGCATCAGAAGACACATAATAACCTCAAAATGAATTGAATATAGCTCGGCATAATTCTTTGTACTGATTATGTGGAGACAGAAACAGGAGGAGATTGTGGGTTGTGTATCAACAAATCAAAACCATGCTCTGGTAAATTTACTAGCATCAATGATGGTAAAAGCCAATAGGTCACATAAAATTATAGAGTGATCCCATATCTTTCCCAGTTGTGCTGAGTTCTCCAGCACTTCCTGTCTTTATTTCAGGTCTCCAGCATCTGTAGTACTTTGGTTGTTTTTTTAATCAAGCTGTCTACTCCACCACCCATGAGTATCCTGATTATGTAACTGAACACAATTAAAAATATGGAACCATTTATTAGTTGCATTAGAGTACAATCCTATGGTCCGGAAGGACTATGCCAACTTTACCTTTGCAGTTGCCAGGTTCAGTAAACGATTTAACAATTAAAAAGTTTTATATCTGTTCCTTTGTCCCCGTGCTTAAACTTTGAAAGCCTTCTCAAGGTGCTGTTAATGAGTACGATGGCCCATAATTTCGATTGTGTGTGCAGTCAGTTTCAAAAGGTTTCCAGTACAGTGCTGGACTGAAGTAGCTGTTGAATTTCCTCTATCTCACCAACTGGATTTATTTCTAGTTGAATCTCAGTGCAACCCAACAGAAACTCCAGGTGACTATTTCTTCTGAGGGGTGTAGTGGAGCCAACTGCAAAGTCAGTTTGCAAACAATGTCCTGAAAGAGATAAATGAGTTGGGAAGGCCAACATCTCAACTGTACTTACTTTGACCTTTCTATAAAAAATAAACTAATTGCAAGGTTCTGGAATATGCTGAGGAGAGCACAGCACAAATCCACTGTACACTATCTCAATGCAAGACTCTTCCAACCTGAATGAAAGGTAACGACAACAGCACTGAAATCAGCACTAAATTGCAACACAGATGAGTAGAATCAACCTATTGTGAAAGGTTTGATTGAAGTCTTTAAGGGCAATCTGGTTCAAAGCATTACAAGCAAGTGCTTGACAACATCAAGACATTAAATAGAAACATGAAAGACATCCAACTGTGGAATGCAATTCGAACACTGCTTGCATATCCCTCTGAAGGGTTAATATCTCTTATAATTCAAAAAGGACTGACATTCTTAACAAAAGTGGTAAAAGCAATTTCATGTGGGCTTTTGGCTTTAATCTTTATAAATGTAACCCATTTGACATGCCTATTCATCTCACAAAAGACAAGATGAAATAACCTTCTGTGTTAGATTTATATATTACATCAGAATGTAGGATGTCATTGTACATTTCAAAAAGCTGGTTCATTTCAGAAGTCTCTATTCAATGTTAATTTGTATTTTCATTTCAATTGATACAGATGAGAAAGCTTACGTCATCATCTAAAGATGTTGTGAAATTCTATTATAGGAACTTAAATTGATTTAATCTTTTGCTGCACTCAAAACAATTGCCAACTGTGTGATCTTAGCAGCCCCATTGGAATGAAATCTCTGATCACTTCACAGATTATTTGAAAGTTAAGGCCTCTCTTGTAAAATAATTGTGTTTATTTTTATTTTCCAAATATTGACTTTCCTTGCCACAATGATTTCTTAGATAATGGAGTGATAACTATCTGAATTTAAAACTGAAGAAAAAAATGAAAATACTGACTCATGGATTTTATTAATTCAGTTGATATCAATAGCACATCAAGCCCATTTGTGTTGGTGAGTAGTTAAAATTTATTGTTTAGCATAGATACTGGGTTTACCTTAAGGGAATAAATACAGAACACTGTGGAAATGCTCAGCAGCCCTGGCAGCATTGTTGCTGAGAGGTAGAAGAGTTTAACAATTCAGGATGGTGACGTTTCATCAGAACTGGTTTGTTACACAACTGCTGCCAAATCGGCTGGATATTTCCAGCATTCTCGATTTAAATCACATTTCCAGCAGATTGTTCATGGTTCATCCCACCAACTCTGAAACCAGCCTGCACAATTGTATCAAACATCAGAGTGGAGTGGAATCAGGGAAGCAGAGCCATGAATTCTCCCAGATTTTCATTCCCAACATTAAGAAGACAACAGAACTCCAAACACATATTCAATACCCCTGACTTTGCCATTTAATTCATATATTTCCAACTTGCAAAGTTAATTCCAGCCGTAAAAAGATCGGAATTGCATTTTTTTAAGAGATTCTTTTAATTCACATTGTCCGTGTAATAAGCCAATTTGGTGTTCTGCTAGCTGCCTCTGAATGAAATGGTAGAACACCCCATGGAAGGATTAGTGATTCCAGTATTCAATACAAATAATGAGAACTTTACTGCAATGACCTTTCCAGATATTAAGTGCACTTATAGGAATGACCTTTGACAATGCAGTCAGCCATATCACAAAGATACTTAGGACAGAATCTTATTTTTTTTTAGCCAGGTTCAAGTTGCTGTTGAGTTCTTTATTTTGGAAGGATTCCTGCTGAGGCCGGTGTGTTTTCTCATTGGACCTTAACAAACTCGGATCATTAACTATCTACCTGCCTATGGCATCCGTCACATCCGATTCCAACCCCATCTTACCACATGCTACTCCCTGACTAACTCTCCACTCAGAGCATATCCCAGATTTGGCTGTTATCCCTTGCACTCATACCATCTTTAAAAGGTATTTGAGGACCTGGACAAGCGCTGTCAGTCCAATACTGCTCTGCACAGTCACTGACATTTTCCCCAGACATGACATACAGAGGGAAATCTACACCCCACTGTATGGGTAGAGACCTGGAGATTCTGATGTCAGATGGTGCAGAGGCAGCATTTCCTCAATGTCTCAGCCATAGAGACTGTGACACCAGATCTTGTCAGTCTGTAATGAGATTGTTATCCAGGTTAAAATAGTCACAGATATTCAGGAGGAATGCACAGCACTGTAGGAAGAGGATTAATGTCTTTCTCCACTTCACCAGCCTAAGTGTCGCTATCTTCTTTCCAATATCTCACATCCATTCTATTTCTGCTATTGTCTCCACCTCTCACCAAGACTCATGCTCTACCACTCTCATTGATGTCTATAATGTCTCCCTTCACTTGCTGTCACTCATCCAAACTCTGAGATACCACAAACTCTGCATGTCATCAATGCTAGGTGAAAGTGAGGACTGGAGATGTTGGAGATTAGAGTTGAGAGTGCGGTGCTGGAAAAACACAGCAGGTGAGGCAGCATCCAATGAGAAGGAAAATCGATGTTTCGGGCAAAAGCATTTCAGGGGTCTGTCCTCAATGCTGTCTGCTCACTCCAGTGAGACTCCTCCTTAACCTGCACCAAAAGTGACAGCTGTGCCACCCAATTTCACTTCCTGCAACACATTCTTCTCTCTCGTTTCAGGGGGAAAGCAGCTCCCAACAGGGCAAGATGACTTATTTCAGAAGGTGGACTGCCTGACATTCAGCTTCTCACCCCAAATGTAAAAAGCATTGTGATTCTGATTGTGAGAAGTGCCTGGTTTTCATGTCCAAGCCCCTGGACTGATATTGGGGGCTGCCCATGACTTAGCATGTCAAGATCCCTTGAGCAAAGGCTGTCCCCTTTGACTTGATGGAGGCCTGCTCACAAGCATGACAAGTTTCTTACCTTTGTGTCCATGCTAAACTGCAAGGCAAGATTGAAGTAATATTAATTTTGTATCTGTGGCTGAGGGGGCAAACTGCACAAGGGTAAGGAAAGGTAATGCAAGGTAGCGATGCTGTGAGAATCCAAGTTGGGTCAAATTAAGTGAGTGCTTTGAGAGTGATTCAAGACGTTGGAGATGTAGCTAGGTCACACAATGCACAATAAATGGGAATATATTAGGATGGGTAGATGAAGTGAGACCTCTTGGTGTACAAATGTATAGATCCCTAAAGGGAACAGTACAGGTAGATAAAGTTGTAAAGAAGTCATATAGATTGCTCTCCTTCAATGGCAGAGGTACAGGTTACAAAAGTAAGGATACAGTGATGAAACTGACGAAGACACTGGTGACGCTACAACTAGGGTATTGTGTGCAGTCCTGATCACCACATTGCAGGAAGAGCATAATTGCTCTGAAGAAAGTGCAGAGCAGATTTAATAGAACATTGCTGGGGTTGGAGAATTGTAACTACGAGAAGAGATTGGAAAGGTTGGGGTTGTTTTTCTTGGAACAGAGAAGGCTGACGGATGACATGATTCAGGTAGACAAAATTGTGAGGGGTAGAGATGGAGTGGACAGGAGGAATCTTTTTCACTTGGCAGAGAGTTCAATCACCAAGAGTCATAGATACAAACTAAGTGACAGAAAGATTAGAGAGAGTGTGACAAAAAATACATTATGCAGAGGATAGTGGGTGTCTGGAATTTGTTGTCTCAGTTGGTAGTGGAGGCTGAGATGCTAAACTCTTTCAAAAAGTACCTGAATCTGCACCTAAAGCACTATAAGCTGCAGAGCTATGGGCTGTGTTCAGGAAGATGTGATTAGAAAGGGCATCTGGATGTCTTTGAGTCGGCATAGACAAGACGGGTCCCACTGTGCTGTATCATTTCTATGGTTCTATTATCCAGTCCCTGAGCTGGGTGTGTATCCTTGAGCACACAGTGTTATTTCTTCAAAAGTATTTTATTTTTGAGCATGATCTTTGGAGCTATTTGAAACAAGTCAGGAAATAATGATTGACATATTACTGGAATTCTTAGGATAAGACTTGCCACCAAAAGTAGCACAGTGAGAAATTGCATCTTGTGTAGACATATGTTTGGAAGGTTACAAATTGAAGAAACACACACATAAAGGCAAACATGTGCCCAATTCATGTTCATTATTGCCTCATAATGAGCATTTTACTACATTGCGACAATTTATATTCAGTGCCTTAGTGAGGACACATGGTTAAGTGGTAGTGGCCCTACTTCTGAACTATGAGGGCCTGTATTCAAGTTGCACCTGCTCCAGAGGTGTACCATAATATTGCTGAACAGATTGAATAGAAAATACCTTAAATTCCTTGGAATAGAGAACTCAGTTCTGAGAAAAATGCAGATGCCCGAAATGCCAAATATCCGTCAGTTTGTGTAAAGGCTTACTATGAATGATTGGCAAATGTAGAACAGGTAGCCTCAAGCTAATTGATATTATTCAGTCATCTGACTACTTCCCTACTTCAGTTCTCAGGTACTGGAGGTACTATTCAAGGAGCTTGGAAGTTTCTGCTGGTCTTTTTTGTGAAATCTCTCACTTTCTATTAAATTAGCAGCTTGATTTGGCTTTCTGGCTTGTTTTCTGCAAATGACATACCCCTTGTCCAGTGCAAGAACTGTATTACATACAGATGTGCATATTCAAAGCTTATGCAAAATAAGGGTAAATGAAAACCGTAGCAATGAACATGACTAAGGAAAACATCCTTAAACTGGATATAGTCTAGGGTTTTGGAGTGGCTATCCTTCACTTTGAAAATGCAGTCTTTAACCCAATTTAAATGATTTATTTTTCTTGCGCCTTACAACATTTCAAGTCCATACTGCACTAATAAGCAGAAGACTATGAAAAGCATCACTCACAGCTGAATATCTGAAGCAGGAAACACAAATTGAATATTCTTGTTCTCTTATTGTTGAGTTACACAGTAGACTATGTAACTCCAGCTTCTCTAATGCAGCAAAAGTGTCAGAAACATCAGTTTGCAGTGTTTTGCATAATATGCCAGATGGTTGGCAATGAATTTGTCAATCATAGATCCCAAAGGTTTTGTGTCATTAAATGTATTACTGCCTTCAACTTTAATGCACTGCAAATTCAAAGTATATATCTTTAGTGACTCCACTTTACACCTGGCTATCCATTGTGAAAAATTACTGACAACAAAATTAATCAAGACCACAGGTAAAGCAATTATTTTAATGTGCACATGAAATTAATGTTTCTTAACTCAGATGAGAGAAAATCTGTCCTTAAGGAAGTAAGTGTGTTTTGTGCATCAGGTAAACACAGGTTCCATTTGTGTGACATTTTTTTTCTGGTTTGGAGACCTAATGGTCATTTTCCATGTGTGAGCTTATTTTGGGAGCAGGGTTTGACAGTGATGAGCAAACAAAGCAAAGATTATGTGAGAGAAAAGAAAACCTTTTCAGAGTGTGTGTAGTTACAGTGGCATGGTGGCTCAGTGGTTAGCACTGCTGCCTCACAGCGCTAGGGACCTGGGTTCAATTCCTGCCTCGGGCAACTGTCTGTGTGGAGTTTGCACATTCTCCCTGTGTCTGCGTGGGTTTCCTCTGGGTGCTCCGGTCTCCTCCCACACTCCAAAGATGTGCATGTCAGGTGAGTTGGATTGTCTATAGTGTTTGGTACATTAGTCTGAGGGAAATGAGTCTAGGTGGGTTACTCTTCTGAGGGTCAGTGTGGACTTGTTGGGCCAAAGGGTCTGTTTCCATACTGTGGGGAATCTAATCTAGTTCAGTTATGGAGTACACAGTGTGGAAATGTAGTGGATGCAGGTGTGGTTGAGACATTCAAGACAGCGCTGGATGATTATTTGGGGAGAAATGCTATGCAGGAATATGGAGAAAAGGCACAAGATAATAGAGCCAGTGCTAGATCAATGGCTTAACAGGTCTCCTTTTGCAACATAGCAGATCTATGATTCTTGTGAAGTTCTACTATCAATTTCACAGCTTCAGTGCTTTTTGGAGAAACTGCCAGTGGGATGATTTATTAGGGTTTAGGGAGCAATTCAACTGAGACAGTAGAAATAAAAATGATTTTTTTGTGATTAATTGAGCGCTGAAATTTCCACCTGAATAAGTGATTGCAAAAGCAGTAAGTATTTGATTTAACCAAGAATAATAGCAGAGAGTTTTGATATTAAAAATAAAATGAGGGCAAGTAGAAACATAATTCTGACAATGATCATCCATAAAACAATGAGACCATGATACAAAAAAGGAGATATTAGCCTGTGGCCCATTACATCTACCTTGCTATTCAATGCGATCATGGCTAATCTGGTAATCCTCAAATCCAAATTCCTGCCTTTTCCCCCACATTACTTAATTCCCTTGCTGACTAAAATCCATCCCACTCAGCACTAAATATGCCCAATGATCCAACCTTTACAGCCTGCTTTGGGAAAGGAGTCCATAGGTTTGCTACACTCTGAGCGAAGAAATTCCTCTTCACTTCTGTCTTAAATGGGTGATCACTTATTCTGAGATTATTCCTTCTGGTTCTAGACTCACCCAGAAGGGCGTACAGTCTCTCCACATCTATGCTCTCAAGTCTCCTAAGAATCTTGTATGTTTCAACAATATCACCACTCATCCTTCTAAACTCCAAGGAATATAGATCCAACCGACTCAACCTCTCCTCCAAAGGAGATTCCATGCACTCCAAGGTCTCTTTATTCAGTAACACTTCCTAGGACCTTACCATTAAGTGTATAAATCCTGCTCTGATTTTCTTTTCCAAAATGCAGCACCTTGCATTTATCTAAATTAAACTCCATTTTCCACTCCTCAGCCCATTCGCCCATCTGATCAAGATCCCATTGTAATCTGAGGTAAACTTCTTTGCTATTCACTATACCTCCAATTTTGGTGTCATCTGCAAACTTACTAATTATACCTCCTATGCCCACATCCAAATCATTTATGTAAATGATGAAAAGTAGTGGACCCAGCATCAATCCTTGTGGCACTCCGCTAGTCACAGGCCTCCAGTCTGAAAAACAACCCTCCACCACCACCCTCTGTTTTCTACCTTCGACCCAGTTCTGTATCCACATGGCTAATTCTCCCTGTATTCCATGAGATCTAACCTTGCTAACCAGTCTCCCATGGGGAACCTTGTCGAACACCTTACTGAAGTCCATATAGATCATGTCCGCCATTCTGACCACATCAATTCTCTTTGTTACTTCTTCAAAAACTCAGTCAAGTTTGTGAGATATGATTTCCCATGCACAAAACCATGTTAACTATCCCTAATCAGTTCTTGCTTCTCCAAATATGTGTAAATCCTGTCCCTCAAGATTCCCTCCAACAATTTGCCCACCACTGACATCAGGCTCACCGGCCTATAGTTCCCTGGCTTGTCCTTACCACTTTCTTAAATAATGGTGCCATGTTAGCCAACCTCCAGTCTTCCGGCACCTCACCTGTGAATATCTCAGCAATCACTTCCCTAGCTTCCTACAGAGTTCTAGGGTACACCTGATCAGATCCTGGGGATTTATCCACATTTATGCATTTCAAGACATCCAGCACTTCCTCCTCTCTAATATAGACATTTTTCAATATATCACCATCTATTTCCCCACATTCTATATCTTCCATGTCCTTCTCCACAGTAAACACTGATACAAAATACTTGTTTACCATCTCCCCCATCTCCTGTGGCTCCACACAAAGGCTGCTTTGCTGATCTTTGAGGGGCCCTATTCTCTCCCTAGTTACCCTTTTGTCCTTAATGTATTTGTAAAAACCCTTTGGATTCTCCTTCACCTTATTTGTCAAAGCTAGCTCATGCCCCCTTTTTGGCCTCCTGATTTATTTTTAAGTATACTCCTACTGCCTTTGTACTCTTCTAAGGATTCACTCGATCTCTCCTGTCTATACCTGGCATATGCTTCCTTTTTTTCTTAAACAAACCCTCAATTTCTTGTCATCCAGCATTCACTTACACCTACCAGCCTTTCCTTTCACCTTAACAGTCACAACACCTCATTCCAAAATGCATCCATCCACCACTACCTTCTGTCTCCTACACTAAGCCACTTCTGTATCCATCTTGCTCATCCCAATACCTTTTGTACCAGCCTGCTATGAGGAACCTTGTCAAAGGCTTTTCTGAAGTCCATATAGACAACATCAATTGCTTTTCCCTCATCATCCATCTTCATTACCTCCTCAAAAAACTCAATCAATTTAGTGAGGCACAATCTCCACCCATACAAAATCATGTTGTTTATCACTTATTTGCTTCCAAATGTACATAGATCTTGTCCCTGAGAATCTTTTCCAATAATTTCCCTACCAGTGATGTGTCACTCACAGATCTGTAATTTCTGGATTACCCCTGCTACCCTTCATAAACAATGGGACAACATTGGCTATTCTCCTGTCCTCTGGGACCTCAGCTGTGGCCAAAGGAGATTCAAAGATACCTGTCAATGCACCAGCAATTTGTTCTCTTGCGTCCCTGAATATTCTGGGCTATATCCCATCAGGACCCAGAGACTTATCTACCTTAATACTTTTTAAGACAGACAATATGTCTTCCTTCTTAAGAGCAACTTGACTTAGAAATGTGACACTCCCTCCCCTGAGATCTACCCCACCATTTCCTTCTCTTTAGTGAATACTCCAAATACTTACGAATTCTCCGTAATCCTGTTTGCTAATACTATGAAGGTGTAAGGTGTACTGTACTTTTCAGAGAGTTAAAAGCGAGCAGAACTACTTGACACAACACCCAGTGTTCTGAACAAGGTAACAAAGTAACATTTGGTCAAACAGTTAGATTAGCTGGGTTGCCTGGATACAAAAAAAACGTTCAATTTCGGTCAATCAATTTAAATTTTGGCCCAAAATACCAAACTCCAATCAAGTTTGAATTTAGTATTTTAACAATATTAACACCAATGAAACAATCCAATGTTTTGGGATATAAAACCAAAAAAAATTGAACAGTTGGGGAAGAACTGCCAAAAGAGCAAGAGATATAGGCTGCAAGTAAGAACTCTCTGAGAGGTACCTATCTGGAGAAGGAATTTGCACAGAAAAAAAGATCGACACCAATCTGGAGAGCAAATCTACAGGGGAAGATAACAAGAAGAGATTCAACAGCTGGCTGGTTTTGAAATTTGGATTTTTCTGTAAATCTTAAACAGGGGTTTTATTGGACTAGTGTTATAGATGGGAAGGTAAAAGATAGATAAATGAGTTGTAAATAGTTGTTAGTTAATTATTTTCTGTTAGTCTTTAAAAAAATTAAGTTGTTAATTTTTACTTTAAATAGTGACGTTTGGGATAATTCTTTGCCTCTCAAATTTCAACAGACTTGTCATAACACTAATGACTGTTTTCATGCCCCCTTTTAGCCCTTCTAATTTTTTGTTTAAGTCCTTTCCTACTTTCCTTATATACTTCAAGGGCTTCACCAGTTCCTGTCCTCTTAGACTTTACGTATGCTTCCTTTCTCTTTCTGAGCAAGGTCATAATATCCCTGGTCATCCATGGTTTATGTAACTTACCATATCTACCATTCATTCTCGCAGGGACTTGCTACTCCTGTTCTCTGATTAACTGCCATTTGAAATACTCCCTTGTGTCCGAAGTAGTTTTCCCCTCAAACAGCCGCCTTCCATCAAAATTCTCCAATTCCTGCCTCATATTGTTGGAGCGTGCTTACCCCAGTTTAACACCTTCATCTGAGGACTGCCGTTATCCCTATCCATAAGTATGTTAAAACTCACAGTATTATAGTCACTACTGAAATCCTCCACACTGAAACTTCAATCAACTGGCCGGGCTCATTTCTCAAATCCAGGTCTAGTATAACCCCTTCCTTGGTTAGACTGTTTACACACATGTCAGGAAACAGTTAAATGCAAGATGCTGCATTTTGGGAAAGCAAATCTTAGTAGGACTTATACACTTAATGGTAAGGTCCTAGGGAGTGTTGCTGAACAAGGAGACCTTGGGGTGCAGGTTCATAGCTCCTTGAAAGCGGAGTCGCAGGTAGATAGGATAGTGAAGAAGGTGTTTGGTATGCTTTCCTTTATAAGTCAGAGTATTGAGTACAGGAGTTGGGAGGTCATGTTGCGGCTGTACAGGTCATTGGTTAGGCCACTATTGGAATATTGCGCGCAATTTTGGTCCCCTTCCTATCGGAAAGATGTTGTGAAACTTGAAAGGATTTAGAAAAGATTTTCAAGGATGTTGTCAGGGTTGGAGGATTTGATCTATAGGGAGAAGCTGAACAGGCTGGGCCTATTTTCCCTGGAGCATTGGAGGCTGGGGAGGGGTGACTTTATAGACGTTTACAAAATTATAAGGGGCATGGATAGGATAAACTGACAAAGTCTTTTCCATGGGGTCGGGGAGTCCAGAACTAGAGGGCATAGGTTTAGGGTGAGAGGGGAAAGATATAAAAGAGACCTAAGGGGCAACTTTTTCACACAGAGGGTGGTACGTGTATGGAATGAGCTGCCAAAGGAAGTGGTGGAGGTTGGTACAATTGCAACATTTAAAAGGCATTTGGATGGGTATATGAATAGGGAGGGTTTGGAGGGATACGGGCCGGATGCTGGCAGGTGGGACTAGATTGGGTTAGGATATCTTCTCAGCCTGGACAGGTTGGATCGAGGGGTCTGTTTCCAGGCTGTACATCTCTATGACTCTTTGAAACCCTCCTGAATAGTCCTTAAAAATTTGGCTCCATCCAAGTCCCTTGCATGTAATAAATCCCAGTCAATATAGAGGAAGTTAAAATCACCTACCACAACAACCCTTTTTTTGTCAACATATTCTCTCCTCTATCTGGCTTTTGGGAGGCCTGGAGTATATCCCTAGCACTGTGATTTCACCTTTCCAATTCCTGAGTTCTGCCTATATTGCCTCACTGCCCGAGCCCTCTGATGTATTCTCCCTCAGTACAGTTGTGAAATATTCCTTTACCAGTAATAAAACTCCCCCACCTCTTTTACCAACCTTTCTATCACACCTGAAACATCTAAATTCTGGGACATTCAGCTGCCAGTCCTGTCCCTTTTCCACCCAAGTCTCTGTAATCACAATAATTTCACAGTTCAAGTATTAACCAAAGCTCTAATTTCATCTACCTTGTCTTTTATACTTCTCGCTTTGAAACACTTGCATTTCAAACCACCTCCCTGCTCTTTTCAGCAGCGTTTCCCTGCCTGTTCATGTTCTTAGTAATGTTTGCCATCATTTCTGCATCTACTACCCTACTCCTCTGGTTCCCATTCCTCTGCCACACTGGTTTAAACCCTTCCCAACCACTCTACTAAATAAGCCCCCAAAGACATCAATCCTGTTCCTGCCCAGGTATAACCCGTGCAGTTTGCATGAGTCCTGCCCTGATTTGCCTTTCCAAAATGCAGTGCTTCATATTTGTCTAAATTAAGCTCCACCCACCACTCCTTGGCCCGTTTGCTCATCTGATTAAGATCCAGCTGTATTCTGAAATAACCTTCTTCACTTGTTCAGTGCACCTTCAATTTTCGTGTTATCTACAAACCTACTAACCACACCTCCTATGTTCATGAACAAATCATTTACAAAAATGACAAAAAGCAGTGGACCCAGTGCCAATCCTTTATTCTCGGAAATTTTCTTGAATACACTCTATGAATTCATCCTCATGCTAACTTGGCCAATTTGATTTTCCCAATCTACATGTAGATTAAAGTGACCCATGATTAATGCATTCCATTTTTATATGTTATCATATCTTCTGATTTATTCTCTATCGTACTCTGTAGCTCCTGTTAAGGAATCAAAAGATTACTTCCAACTGTAGCTTCTTCCTCTTTTTATTTCTTACCTGAACCCATATGGATTCTGCATCTTTGATCCACGATTATTTCTTGTGAAAATTATTGCCACTTATTCCATCCCATTCTAGCAATACTACCATTTCCTTCCTGAATGTCCTTTATAAAGTCAACTGCTTGGGAATATTTAATTGCCAACCTTGATGATCCTTGTAACCTTGGACTATGCCAAACTGCCGAAGTTCTTTTAAAGAAAGACTTGCATTTATATGGCAGTCAGTGAAGTACTTTTGAAATATGGAAGTGTTGTCTCTGTTGTAACGTATGCTATCATGTGGAGGATTCCTGATACACTACACTATAGTCAACTGAACACTGAACCCATACCACAGGACATCCCAAACCTATATATAAAAACAATCTTAAATCCAAATCAGATATTGTACAACATTTTACAAACACAAATGAGGAAATCAAGGAGTTAGTCAAAAGTCACACAACACCAGGTTATAGTCCAACAGGGGGTTTGTTTGAAAACACAAGCTTTCAGAGTGGAGCTCCTTCATCGCTGTACCTGCTGAAAGGGCTGCACTCCAAAAGCTCGGGTTTTCAAATAAACCTATTCAATGATAACCTGGTGTCATGTGACTTCTAACTTTGTCCACTCCAGTCCAACACCAGCACCTCCACTTCATCAAAAGAGTTGACATTTAAGGAGAAAAGAGTTTATGTATGCTCAGGACAAGCAAGCAATATGCATTCCTCCTTCAATAACATTATATGCAGTATCAGCATTCTGACGAGCAAATTGAGACTTAATCTAACATCATGCATTTGGACAACATCAACCAAGACTGTAAAATAGTCTTTTGATTTGATAAATAGTCATCTGTTGAAGTGATGTGGAGAATTCATCATCAATGTATTTTGCAAAGTTAATTCCAAGTTGACAGCTCCATGAACAGCTTCAGTCGATAAACAGAACAGAATAGAACAGAAGAGAATAGAAAACACTAAGAGATCAATTCCCAATCCTATTTGGTCCGATTGTTCTATTTGCTCAAAGCGTCTTTTCATGCACAAGAAGGTCCAGTTGTTATGTTGCCTTAGGGAATGAATGTCAACCCCAGAATTAAAGCCAGCATTACTCTTTGGATACATGAATAATTACTATTCTTTAAAACCCTAGCATGCTATCATAAGCAGCATGCCAAATATGATGACTGCATGGTCAACTGATGATTGCTTCCCTTAAGAGATGATTAGGAAAGTTTTTCAGAGATTCATGATTAGTATCTGTATTGACAGCCAAGAGCAATAGCAGCAAGAATTACTAATTAAGGGTGGTACAAATACAATGAAGGGCATGGGAAAGTGACTAGAGCAACATGATCGATATTAATGATTTCAAGCTCCTGAAAACATGGCTG
Source organism: Chiloscyllium plagiosum (assembly GCF_004010195.1). Classification (NCBI taxonomy): domain Eukaryota; kingdom Metazoa; phylum Chordata; class Chondrichthyes; order Orectolobiformes; family Hemiscylliidae; genus Chiloscyllium; species Chiloscyllium plagiosum. Next base: position 18,404,654 of record NC_057744.1, read on the forward strand.
CCTTGTATTTAAATCCTTACAAAAATCACACTGAATATTATCATGTACCTGAATATTTGATGGTTAATGAAAGGATTCAAGTTAGTTACTTCAAAATATCTTTCAAGAAATATTAAGTCATATATACTCATCTCCCCTTGTAGTTACCAATATTTGTCAATGTTTGATTATGTTGTTTGCTTACACTGAACTCTGCAGAAAGAAATTGGTACAGCCACTGTACTTTCAGTACAAATCAAGATTAATAGAGACAGATATCTTATGCAAACAACTCTGAGCTAGATTTCTTGGAAGTTAATAACAAAGGAAGATATATGGTCAGTACACATAACATCTCTACAATTTATTTCTTGAACATGATTAGCAGGGGCATACCCATAAACAAAAGAAAATATGACAAATGGAATTGCTTCAGTTTTCATTCCACTAATTTACATATAAGAATAACCAAGAGTTACACATACCTCAAAGAATGCTGATCTTTGTCTGCATTTCTGCTATTCTCTGATGTTTTTGTTTAATCTGAGTCAATTACAATACTAAAAATAACTTGATTCTTTATTTTCATTTGTTTGTGGTATTTTTAAGGTATATAATTTCCTAGGACTTTCAATTAGTATCAGTTTTTCCTGCAGAGCTTCTAATTGATAATCTATGACTTCTCAAAATTGACAGAATAAGCCCTTCAGCCCACCATGTCTGTGCTGACCATGATGCCATTTTAAACTAATTCCATCTGCCAGCACATGGTCCATATCCTTCTATTCTCTGTCTGTTCATATGTCTGTCTAAATATTGATGTCACAGATTCATCACCTCATACTTGTCCAGATTAAACTCCATCTGCCATTTCTCTGCTCAGCTTTCCACTGATCTATATTTGGCCGTATCCTTTAATAACCTTCCTTACTATACACTACTCCACCAATTTTTGTGCAAACTTACTAATCAGACCACTTGTATTTCCATTGACATCATTTAGAGATATATTATCAACAATAGAGGTTTCAGCACTGATTTTTTGCTGAACACCACTGAACACAGTTGAAAAGTGTGGTACTGGAAATGCACAGCAGGTTAGGCAACATCCAAGGAGCAAGAGAACCAATGTTTCAGGCATAAGCCCTTCATCAGGAATGTGAGCTGATGAAGGGCTTGTGCCTGAAACGTCGATTCTCCTGGTCCTTGGATGCTGCCTGACCTGCTGTGTTTGCTCAGCACCACACTTTTTGACTCTGACTCTCCAGCATCTGCAGTCCTCACTTTCTCCGAACCACTGGTCGCAGATCTCTTGTCAGAAAACACCCCTCCACGATGATCCTCTAACTTCTATGATTGAGTTTTTTGAGGAAGTAACAAAGATGATTGATAAAGTTAGAGCAATCAGTGTTGTAATAAAGCATTTGACAAGGTCCCTCATGGTAGGCTGGTCCAGAAGATTAAGATACATGGGATCCATGGTGAGTTGGCAATTGGCTACAAAATTAGTTTGGTTGTGGAACCTAGAGGATCATTCTGGAGGGGTGGTTTTCTGACGAGAGGCCTGTGAACAGTGATTAGGAGAAGGTGAGCACTGCAGATGCTGGAGAGTCAGAGTCAAAAAATGTGGCACTGGAAAAGCAGGTCAGGCAGCAGCCGAGGAGCAGGAAAATCAACGTTTCGGGCATAAGCCCTTCATCAGCCCACAAGACCTCCCTCACATAAAGGCATGCTACTATCCCTAATAAGTACATTCTTCTTCAAATATGAGTAAAACTTGTCTTTAAGAGTCTGCTCTAATGATTTGTCTATGCTGTTGATGGAAGACTCAACAGCCTATAATTTCCTGGAATTTCCTTCTTGCCTTTCTTAACCAAAGGTACAACATTGTCTAATCTCCAGTTATCTTGTACCTTGCCTGTGGCTAAAGAGCAGATAAAGATATTTGTCAAGGCATGTCCTCTTTTGCCTCCTTCAGTATCATGCGATAAATCCAATCAAGCCCTGGGGACTTATCTACCTTAATGTTTTCAATCCACCCAACATCTCCTCCTTCTTAATATAGTATGTGTTCCTTGGATTCAGAAGGTCCTTTGTTCATATGGATTTATTGACCATGTCCTTCTTATATGGATAGAATCCCAAATACTGCTACTCAAGAAAGGAGAAAAGTGAACTACTGGCCTTTTAGCTTGGCAATCACTGGGAAAATGTTTGAACCCATTATTAAGTACTTTGGAAATGATTATTTGATTAGACAAATCAACATGATTTATGAAAGGGAAATCACATTACTGCATTTTTTGAGAATGGCACAGGCAGGGAAGAGAAAAGGGATTCAGATTTCCAAAAAGCATTCAAAAACCACACAGGTATTTACATAAGATTAAACTCTCACATGGCTAGGGGTAATGTGTTGATGTGGATATTGTGTCGTGTCAATGAACCTTGTAGGTAGACCTCTGCAATCAATTCTCTGAGCTGTGCACCTACTCGGTGCCCAGAGCTGAATCACCAAGAAGAAACTGATAACCCATGAGGCTTTTTTTATGGGAATGTGTGTGTTCTTCTTTGAAATTAAGAAGTTGATATGAATTGCACTGACGTGTGAAATGTAATTCCTGAGAATGTGATTTGATTAGCAGGAAGGAAAGAAACAAAGCTGCTCATCAAGCAACTAATGAGCTGGTTAACTAGCATAAATATCAAAGAGTTAGTTAATGTAGATGTGGAAAGTGTGATGCTTGATAAAAGTGGATATGGTGTGAGAAAGAAAACTCAATTATATGGTAAGGCTCTGAAAAGGTGGATAACTTATTCAGTCGGCATCCTTGATGTGAAAGTAGTTTCCAAGTATATGAAGATAATACTTAGCATACTAATGTTTCAGAATTGCAGTAAATTATGAGCTTATTATCTGGAATGACTGAAAGTCTGGAGGATAATGGACAGATTAAAATTGTTGTAAGTTTTAAGGTAGAATACAGTTGTAAAATATGAGCATTAAACTTATAAACGTAATTTTACAGGTTTGTATGGATCTTTCTTCTCTAACTTTCAGATATTAGAAATTTGAGAGATTGGTGCTCTTGAGTTTGTATCCATTAAATATTGGGAAAAGTGTGAACAGAGACAAGTCGATTTCATTGTAATAACTTGTCATAACAGTAATTCATAATAGCAGGTAGTGTGAGAGAGTTCAACACTGATATCACAGAGCAGTGGTAATCTGTACTGCAGTCTTCTCTTGAATAAAGTGACATCTGTCACTGATGTACCGCAACTGCAGATATCAACCTCCCAAAATATTTCAACTTAATTAGACAATACTCATTAACAATATGACAGTGTAATTTCTGTAATATTTATGTGCTGCTAAATAATCTTTCCAGTGTCTGTTGAGGGAAGGAAAATATTAACTCTTATTGTGATTTTCATCTTGTCACAAAGCTGCAAGAGAGATAAGGATTACATAACATTGCATTGTGCACACTGTGTCTCAGCATATCAAACAGATTTAACCCCTTCTACTATGTTGCCCTTTTAAGTCTTTGATTCTCTCCAGGGACACTATCACTGCACCACAAAAACCTGAACCTTATAGGTTGTAAAATAATTTAAATAAGCTAACCTGGAGAGTCAGTCCTTGATGAGTGATTGATTATTGGAACGTATCAATAAAATGACACCTGCTTCTTGTTTTTGTGAGCTGGCATTTATTGCACTGCTAAGGGGCTCTTGTGGTCAGGGGTATAATATCCCTATCTTTGATCCAGGAGACCTGGGTGCAATTCCCACTTGCTCCAGAAGTGAGTAATACCAGCTCTGAACAGGTTGATTTGAAAGTATGCTTAAAAAATAAATCACTGTACTGCCAGTGCTGAGAGCTGGTGGTACTGAATGAGACATTATTTGAGCCAGTTCACTGCCACCAATCTTCCTTTCTCTATATTGTCTCTATATTGTCCCTAGTGAATAGAGTCGATGATCCATTCACCTTAGAGTATGTACAGAGAGGCACTGTTCTTATCGAACAAAAACAGTATTGCATGATAGCAATATGTACAACTATAGTCTAGTCAGGCACATTTCCCAGAATGCCCAGGAGCAGATATGGACATCTGTGCATTTACAAAAGAGAGAGTTGAATTGATAGAATGCACCTCAGATTGAGGTAGATTTAGTGCTGATTTGGCACTTACTCTCCCATATAGTCTCTTTGCAACAATATGGTGCTATGTTCATGTGAATGAGATCTATTGTCAAGTTTTAGGTGGAGTCATTTCATGGTCATTGCTGTGCTCTGTCACCCATTTATGAAGGAGTATAGGTTGTAAGTTTGCTCTCAGATGTTTCGTCACCATGCTAGGTAACATCATCAGTGATGCCAAGGGGCCGGAGTAGTCTAGTCGTCATTTCTGAGATGTCTTTAATGTATGGTAGTGTGGCGAGAGTCTCTGGGTGTGTTGTGTTTTCTTGTTTAGGTTTTTTGTGTAAGAATCAGTGGACTGCATGTTTCGGGTACCCATTGTTCTTGAATACGTTGTATAGATAGCCCACAAATCTACCAACACACTGAAACAACTCTCGGTGAATTTAAAGAACCCTGTACCAACAACCAGCAGAACGAACTTTAGATTAGATTAGATTAGATTACAGTGTGGAAACAGGCCCTTCGGCCCAAAGCCCACAAATCTACCAACACACTGAAACAACTCTCGGTGAATTTAAAGAACCCTGTACCAACAACCAGCAGAACAAACTTCTTCTACAAAATATCCTGCGAGGACTGCAACAAACATTACATCAGACAGACTGGCAGAAAACTAGCCAACAGGATACATATGCACCAATTAGCCACCAAAAGACATGACTAACTATCACTAGTATCCTTACACGCAGACAACGAAGGACACCAATTCAACTGGGACAATACATCCATCCTGGGACAGGCTAAACAAAGACATGCACGGGAATTCCTAAAGGCCTGGCATTCAAACCAGAACTCCATCAACAAACACAAAGATTTGGATCCCATTTACCAATCTCTCAGAAAAAGAAACGGAAGTGATATCACTCACCACAACAGACAAAGACACATAAGTAGAAGACAATACAGTACATCAGCAGTTCGACAGAAGCTCATTGATGATGTTACCTAACATGGTGACAAAACATCTGAGAACAAACCTTCCAGCTCAGCGAGCAAACTTACAACCTGGACCTCAATCTGAGCTATAAATCTTCACATAAATCATAAATGAAAGAGTATGTTAAGTAGCCAATTGTGAATGATGTAAATGCTGACTGCTCAATTTATTAAGGACTTGTTCTGTGCCTTATGTTCCCCACAGAGATTCATTACAAGTGTGACTGATGGATCTAGCTATAGCTGGGGTTCATCAAATCATACAGAACAGAAGAACAGACTGTATGGAATTGTAAGTGCCATGTCAGCACGAAACCCTTATCAATCAAAGGTGAATACTATCAATTCAACTTCTCTTTTGGAAATGCAGAGGTGTCCACATCTGCTCCTGGGAGCTGCTGGGAAATGTGTCTGACCAGAACATAGTTATGATTTGGAGGAGCCGGTGTTGGACTGGGATGGACAAAGTTAAAAATCACACAACACCAGGTTATAGTCCAACAGGTTTACTTGGAGGCACTAGCTTTTGAAGCACTGCTTCTTGATCAGGTGGTTATGGAGCAGGACCATAGGACACAAAATTTATCGCAAAAGTTACAGTGTCATGCAGCTGATATATATTAAACAAACTTAGAAGATAGTTGTACATGTTGTTACAATGTAATAATGTCCTTGGCCTTGGGTTGTCATCACTGCTGCTGTGATGCAACAAATCTGCTGAGAGGTGGATAATGAATAAATGAGTCAACAAGCCCAGGACTAGCAGCGCAACCATCAAGTGAATGATGAAAAGCTTCCACATGAAGAGGTTGCAGCTGAAGATATCCTCAGGAAGTGCAGGAGATCCAGGAGGTCCAGAGTCTATCATCTTTGATGCTTCTTCCTCCAGAGGAGCAAGGCAGAGTGTTGTGACAGGCTGTGGATGAAGCCGGACCCTGCCACAGAACTGTGCTAATTGTTGGAGTGGGAGGCTGAGTATAGGCACAACGCAGTTCATTCTTCAAACAAGGCCAAGGTGTGGAGTAAGTGGGAAGCCGCCAGCAAGTGGGAAGCCTCTGATTGTCCGAAAGGGAGGGTGAGCTTGCAATCTGTCTGGTTACTGTGCTACATATTCATTGCATGCTGTCCTTTGCACACATGGAGCAGACAGGATGGAGACTTAACGAGCTGTGATAGACAGAGCCATTTTCTGAGGAGGAGGATGAAGATACTGAGCAGGAAGAACATCGCTTTCTGCATGACAGAAAACAGCGTGGGTGCTACAGTCAGACAGGGCTTAATTGACAGCCAGTTCCAGTAGCTGAGAGCTGGTTAAAGTGAACACTGATTGACTGTAAAATTGTTGGTGTTCAACAGGCAAGCAGTCTTTTTCTTTTGTAAGAGGCAAATACAGCTTCTGTTTGTTTCCTTTTCACTTTTTGTGTTTGCAAAACAAATTGCATTTTTTGAGGCAAGTGAAGGCTTCCCTATGTGTGATGGTACTACAGTAAACAATGAGAGGATGCTGAGCTACAGTGAGCATTAGGGTTCTTGGCAGTGTCTCGTACAGCACTGTAAAATGGGACATAGTGAAAGAAAAGTGAGCTTTGTAGCCTTGTGAATAAATAGCAATTGGGGTAAGAATGTGCAAGGACACGTCAGGTGAAGAGTAGCTCCAGATGGCCAATGCTTGGCTTGGTGCATGATTGGGGTGGGGGGAACGTCAGGGATCCAGAATATCCCATCTATGGCAAGTACTTCCATTTATGGTAAGTGGGAGAATGAGGTTAGCATCAAATGAACATGGTGTATTTCATTAATAAAACAGCTTGGGAACAATAGTACAAGAATGTTATGTTTGTTGCTCCTCATCAGTTCATCCAATGACCGAATCCACCCAGTTCCTCTCTTAAATACAAAATCATGTAGCATTAGTGCATATCCATAATCAAGATGCTCTAATTAATGGTCATTATATGCTTGCTCTCAGATAGAATGTCATTTCTACTATCCACTTTCTTTCTCACTGTAATAAAGTCAAAGGGAAAATATTATTGGTTCAAACTTCATCCCAGGGACTTGAGCATGCAAGGGTTTGAACTTCAATGCATTACTGATGGAGTACTATGGTGTTGAAGGCACTAAATATATAAGATGCACCAATATTGCCAAGGCTTCTTGAACAGTATCTCACAAATCTGCAACCTTTACTGCCGAGAAGAATTAAGACAATAGATAGATGTAAACACCATCAACTGCAATGTTCACTCGAGGTGAAAAATGATCCTCTCTGTTAGGCATGGCTCATTTGATAGCACTTTTGATTCTAATTCAAAAGTTATGGCTTGGCTCTTCGATCTGAACTCAAAATCAGGACTAACACTTCAGTGCCATCATGAGCTAGAGTACTGAAGGTACTGTCTTTCAAATGAGACATTAAAGCAAGGACCAGTCCTCCACTTAGGTAGATGTAAAACTCTGAACAGTACAATTTTAAAGAAGACAAGGGAGTTATCTCCAGTGCCCTGGCAATATTTATACCTCAATGTTGTAAAAATAAATTATTTTCAGTATCACATTGTGGCTAATGGAAGCTTGCTGTGTGTAAGTTGACTGTCACAATTGAAGGACTTAATTAACACATGGTTCTAGAAGATTTTGGTACTTAAGAGGTCATGAGTTTGATCGTGCTGTTAATGTTGCCTTGGTGAGTTCCTACAGCAAGTCAATGATACACACTGGTGCTAGTGCTAGTGTTGGAGGATGCTTAAGTTGGATGATTAGATACTAAACAAGCCGAGTGCTCATTCCTGGACAGTCTTGAGCCTATCAAGTGTTCCTGGAACTGCACTTATCCAAGTAGATGGTGGTTACTCCATCATATTTGTGACCTGTGCCTTGAAGATGATGGACATTTTTTAGATGTCAGGAGATGAGTTACATATCACAGAACTCCCCTGACCTGCTAGTACACCCAGAGTATTTATATGACTGATCTGATTCAGTTTCTGCTCAATGCCAAACACAGGATGTTTATATGATATAGGAATCAGTGATAATAATACCGTTGTTGTCAAAGTGAATCAGTTAGATACTGGCTTGTTGGAGATAGTTACTATTTAACATCTGTGTGGGAAATATTGTTACTTGCCACTTAACAGGCCAAGCCTAAATGATGTCCAGGTCTTGGTATATATTGACATAGACTACTTCAGTATCTGAGGAGTCTCAAACAGAACTGAAGCAGATTGCAATGAGCAGACATCTTCACTCCTAACCTTATGGTTTGATTTAATAATATAGCATGTGGCTAAGATATATCTTCAGATGACCACTGCTGGCACCATCCAGTAATATAGTGTTTATACACCTGAATGATCTGGAATGTCTCGTGTATTGTTTTAGCTTTGTTCAGAACAGTAAAAATCATTTTTGTGTAAGAAATTACCATTCTCATCAATGCAATTTGAAAACATAATGTAAATAGGTTGTTCCAATCTCAGTGTACAAACACAATAATCAGAGAAGGAGCAAATTTAAGCTATGTTTTATTGTAGATAATTGTTTGCAAAATCTCTGAATCACATTGAGATTTCAAAAAAAATCCCAACTGCAGTATATGGGAATTAATTTTGTACAAGTCATGAGGGAAACACCCTTTGTTCAAATCAGAAATTAATTTGCCTAAACCTATTCCAGGGATTTAAAAATGTCATAGAACATCATTGAATATGACTGATATGCCAAATGACCTTCTACTGTGCTATAATAATGATTCTATAACATGCAAGCCGAAACCTATTTCCATTAGGCTGTAAGTAGAAAGTAAGATTATCAACATTTTCAATGTCGGATTTCAACATGTTCTGCACTGAGACAGACTATTTGTGTGTTAACTGGTAGATATTTTACACTTCAATCACTTCACCTAGACTCCTCAGTTTCCTGCCATAAGAAATATTTCTAATGAATGGTACTAAATGTATTTTTTTTAACTTGTTAATGTTCATTATAAAGCAATTAAAATGGAACACGCAGATTTAGGCTGAATTTAATTCTTTCCTACTGTGCTAATTTACTTCATTTTAAAGCTGGTGTTAAAACAGCAGAAGTGCTGACAACAGTGAGCAGAAAAGATATTTGGGAAAGGACAGGCTATCCATTTACAAGCCATGACAAATATGTGCATAAGTCACATAAGCACATGCCAAACCAGGGTCTGATACCCCTGAAAGCTTGAAATACAAGGAGGGTAAGTTATAGCATTGGTACTGCTGTGAGAATAGAAAACAAAGAAGGTTTATTGCTGCATGTCATGCAGCACCAAATCACTTGCTCTGATTATATCTGTTGCTTCCAGTGTACCATCAAAACAAAGAGATTAAAATGTAATTGATGCATGAAGAGCAAATTGAATTCCTGGGAGACCAAAATAAAGAATAAATGATAACAAGGAGATAGACAAATGTATTTGATATTTCTGGCTTATATCATCAAACTAATTGTGTCATGTTTAATTAGAATTAGTTTATCAAAAGACCATCTTCACCCAATTACTCTCCAGTCATCCTACTGCACTGAGGAAAAAGAAACACACTATTTCACTTTTATCTTGCTCCCCAAATATAATTACCCTATTTTTGAGTGTCACATTATGGGAGTAAGCATTTTGCTTATACATCTGATTTGTTCACATTTTGCAAGGGATTGTGTGATGATTTTGCTGTCATGAAATGACGCCTACACTGTCTGACTTGATCCTGTCACCCCACGCCCACCCTAAGTGTAAAGAGTGCATTCGGGGCCATTTAAGCGGAGAGTGGTCTGCTGAGTCAGCATACTTTGCAACTTATGTTTTCAATGGCTAAAATCTAGCACCAAGTCGAGAAAAAGAACATTGCAAAAGCTTGTGCCTCTCTTCCTTTATGTTCAGTGTGTCACCAGACCATACAGACCAGTTGTCAGATAGAGCTCATAGCAGGTCATATGTCCCTTTACACTCATTCAATTTAGTTGGAATTAAAGAGACAGTCCAAACCATAATCCTTATGAAACTTCACGTTTGTAACAACACAATTAGATCCTGTATTATTGCAGAATCTAGCTGGGAAAAAGTAAATCATATGGAACAAGGTGCCACAATGTAAAATACTTAAGATAAAATATGTTAGTTATCCATATCTGGATCTAAATAAAGTTTATGAATGAATATTCATTATACAAAGATTTCTCTATCAGACCTATCACATGTCAAAAAATGTTGGGTGTACGGCTTCTATTTTCAGCAATTCAACCAAATTTTCAGAATACGTTGCTGGGTTTTCAATTTCCTGGACTGTTTATCAGAAGTGTCCAGTCATAAAATTTTACTTCATAAAACAGAAGTGTGAAGCATGCATTTAATATCACAGTTGTAAAGAGTGTACAGGGAGAATTGGACTTGGTGGTTCATTTGATTAGATCTTAGAAAGCGACAGGACATATTGAGAGAGTAATTAGCAAAGGATACAGGATCTTAGGCTTCATAACTGGAGGTATTTAGTACAAAATCAGGGAGATAATCCTGAACGTTTATAAATCTCTGGTAGGCCACAACTAGAATATTAAATCCAATCTGGTCACGGAGAGAATGCAGAGTTACCAGAAACGTTCCAGGCATGGAGGATTTCAAGGGTTTGTTCTTCTTGCAGCAAAGAAGATTGAGGGGATCATTTGACAGATCAATTGGCAGGATGATTACAGATTGGAGATAAAGATAGACAAGGTAAATCTGCTCCCATTAGCCAATGTAACAAGGACTAGAGAACAAAGATTTAAAGTTTTAGGCAAGAGATACAGAGGTAAATATTGAGCAACTTTTTCTTGATATGTACTACGTGTTAATAATTTGAAACACAGAGAGTAATGGAAACAGAGATGATGAATGATTTCAAAATCAAATTTAATGGGTGCTTGAGAGACATAAACTGCCAGAACCACAAGGGTATAAGCTGAGAATGTAGTGTCAATGCTAAATATTTGATGATGTGAATTATTTTCAAATTTGTGCTCTTGCAAATGTCCAGATACTACTCATGCTGCAAAAGTATATTTAAGTGAGTTAAAAAAACTTGCATCCTCTGGAAAAAATCTGTGAACAATGAAATTAAAAAATTGCCGAGTTGTAATGTTAGCCAAGGTCACATTTTCTACTTTGTTTCAAAGTTTTAATGTGCTTTAGTGTAGTTAACGAGAGCTGCCAAGTACTCACTGTTTGTGAAATAATTTCACATTTGACCTTTTCATCGCAAAATTAAAAGTATGTAGCTGTCAGAGTGGGTTGTCATCTTCCATAAGGGAAGTTTAATTAAGCCTGGTTTTATATTTTGCTCTGAAAATGAATAAATGCATTGTGCAGAAGGAGCTGTCATTTTGTGTAGAAATGGCAGATGTATCTGTGAATGGAAAAGGGAAGTAGAGTAAAAATACCTACATAGATGCTCCTGAGTAAAAGTCTAACAAAGATTGTCATCCTCCTGCTATTGCATGAATTATAATCTTCAAATTCTGACTTCTGCTGAAATTCATTACCATTTCAATAGCAAAATTAACCTGCATAGCCCAAGATATTGAAGCCATCATCACACCAAATGCACCACCAACAGACTCATTAGACAATCTTATATTAAACCTCTACATTCCAGTAACTCAAAACTTTCAACAATTTTCTTCCACAATATTACATTCTTCCTGATGGTCTATTAAAAATACTGCGAATGTAGCCTTTTCCAGAATGTAAGCACCTTGTGCTCATGGAACCCCCGTTTGCATGGATCAACGGATCATAAACGTGAAATATATATTCCTACTAAATTTGTATTCATTTCTGACTATTGATGAAGTGATTCAAAGATTCTTATGTACGATTTATCTAGCAGTAAGAAATTACAAACCCAGCAGTTCTTTCCAAAGCCTTAGCTCCATGATAGAAACTAATACGAGACAAATCCATGTTTGAGAAATACATGTTCATGCAAGATGAAATTGCCTGGGTTTGAGGACTACATTACAATGTCTAGAGCCACTTGAGCAACTCTGAGGACTCATTACTTCTCAATTATCCCAATATTTTAACCAATAAATTGGTATTGACCTGAGCTACACATTTTTCTACTTCACCAAAGTTACTTATATGAAAAAGGTAAAAGGCAGAATCGCTTTGTATTAAGAAAAGATAGAGCATTCTTGTAAGTTGCAATTTACATAAAATTAGTCATCCTGCACAAACACACATCAAATTATATAGAAATTTCCTATTCAAAAGAACACTTGGGTTTGAATTCCATAGGAGATCTACTATAGTCTCCCATTATCCATGATAAGAATAGACATTTTGTGCTATTTCCTTGCCAGTTTCCCAATTTTCTCTCCTCCACTGATCGAGCGCCCAGCCCCAGCCTCCTCCCCAACCCAGCACAGGCCCAGTTCGGTTGATGAAATACTGTAGATTCCAGTCCCACCAGGTCAATGATAAACAGCTTTCCTTTAATTTAAATGTGTTCTGAAAAAAAGACTGGTCACCCAACATTCCTGTGAATGGAGAATCTGCAAAACATTTCTTTTAAAAGGTGCTCATAGTCCTGCTCATTCTCAAGATTCCTTTTTACACCCTAACATATTTATGTTCACTAAATGACTTCCACACGCACTAACTCAAAATAGTTTTTATCACAAAAGTTGAGAGCCTAGTTAATGCTGATACTTGGAAAGATTTTGAATCACAGAAGATTAGCAATTGTGATGTAACAGGCAATTGGAAAAGCAATGCTACATTAACCTTCATTGCAAATATAAAGTACAAGAGTAATGAAGTCTTGTTGCAGTCATATTGGGATTTGGTAAGACCATAATGGGAATTCCAATTTATTTTGGTCTCCTGACTTAAGGGAGGGTATGCTTGACTTAGGAAACAATGAGATGATTTCATTGAAACCTTTGCATTTGAGAAGACTTGATGGAACGTAAGCTGAAAGGTATATTGAAACCTGGACATTTCAGAACTAGGGATCAGACTCTGAGCTTAAAGCGTCTGCCATTTAGGACTGAGATGAATATATATTCTGCAATTTTATGATGTTCCTTTACTCAAAACTTGAGAATTGTTCGGAACTCTCTACTCCAAAGGGTTTCAGCCAGTCAGACATGGAGTGCAAGTAAGACAGAAATTGTTAGAATTTCCTTTTATACCCTATGGAAATCAGGAAAAATTGAATTAGAACAAGGAAGCTGAGTTTAAATGGAGGGCCAGCCATGATTTGAATACAAAGCAAATAACAGTGGCTACATTGCCTACTCTTGCTCTGATTTCTTACAATCTTAATGTTTAGAAACTAGAATCATGAATGGCAGTTCTTCATATACCAAAGAGGTCAAAGCAAAAGTTATCAAAGTTTTTAAGCTCTTCAAATAATAAGAGCTTAAACATTTTCATTGATTAAATGTGGAACGGATGGTGCTACTTAGCCATATTTAATAAATGACCCATAAACCATTGCAGAATCTACTTAGAATTGGTTTCCAACATAGCAGAGCCTAAAATTCCAACCTCACATGATATACTTTTAGTAACAACTGAGGTAGCAGTTGGATTTTTCTCCTATCTGTGTTACTTTTGATTAGTCCAGATAAGGCTGATTCATGTAATTCTATACAAAGACATTATTATTTGTTAGCAATTTTTGAGAAGATTTGTGGCTCAGGTTGATGATAAGTCTGTAAGCTAGCTCACTGAGCTGGAAGGTTTGTTTTCAGACGTTTCGTCACCATACTAAGTAACATCCTCAGTGTGAGTCTCCGGTGAAGCGCTGGTGGTATGCCCCGTTATGTTCAACTGTCACAGTCAACAATATCCTGACAGGCATAAAATTCAAATAAGTGGAGGAGAACAACAACAGACTTCCATTCCTAGACATGACAGTTGAATGTACAGTTAAAAGAGAGTTTCAAATCGGCATCCACAGAAAAACAACAAACATAGACTTAACTTCACTTAACTTCAGAAGCAATCAACCCAACTCACACAAACTGAGCTGCACCAAGTCATTATTTCAATGAGCAACATCACAAGGCAGCACCCAAGAACTACTAAAAGCAGAAGAAAAATATCTATGCAAGGTTTTCAAGAAAAACAGATACCCCATAAACACAATCCGTCAATTCCTCAGAAACAAACCCAAACAAGTAGACACAATGCAACCAAAACCTATAGCCACATTACCTTACATCAACGACATATCAGAAATGATTTCCAGACTACTCAGACCCCTTGGCATCATGGTAGCCCACAAACCTACCAGCACACTTAAACAGCAGCTAATGAACCTACAGGATCCATTAGATACTACCAGGAAATCTAACGTCATTTTCAAGAGACCTTGCAAGAACTGTAAAAAACACTACATCGGGCAAACTAGCAGGAAACTTGCCACCAGGGTACATGAACACCAACTAAGCCACCAAAAAACATGATCCACTATCACTCGTTTCCATATTTACAGACACCATTTTGACTGGGACAACACACACATCCGAGGATAAGTGAAAAAAAGACGCGCATGAGAATTCTTAGAGGCATGGCATTCTAACCAGAACTCCATCAATAAACACATTGATGTAGATCCTATCTACCTTCCCGTGAAAAAAGAACCGGAAATGACATCACCGACCTTAAGAAACCAAGACCTATAAATAGAGGCAGGACATACCACCAGCATTTCACCGGAGACTCTCACTGATGATGTTACTTAACATCTGAAAACAAATCTTCCAGCTCAGTGAGCTAACTTACACCCATGAGCCCTGAAGGTTGTTTTCTTGAATTAGCTTCAAGAATCTGCAGTTTGTGATATCACACAGTAAGTTGAATTAGAACATAAACTGGATTCCTGATGAAGGGCTTCTGCTCAAGGCATCAATTCTCCTGCTCCTTGGATGCTGCTTGACCGGTTGTGCTTTTCCAGTGCTACACTCTTCGACATAAAACATAAACTGTCCTGCATTATTCTAATTCTGCTGAGCTCCTTTGTCTGGAATAAACAAGAATGGTTGAAATATGTCCAGAAAGCATTATTTAACTGTATTTGCCTTAAATATCAATATAAATATCACCTGGGAGTCTCTCATTTATGTAGGAATGTATGGATTAGGAACAGGAGTAGGCCATTCAGCCTCACAAGCCTGCACCACTTTTCTATGTGATGCGATTTATCCTCCACATCACTCTGGTGTAGAGAATTTCAGATATTTGTTTGTACTGATTTTATGATCAAAGAAACCAAACATTAAAAGACATTGGGCTTATTTAGTGGTTAGCATTGCTGCCTCACAGCGTCAGGGTTCCAGGTTTGATTCCAACCTTGGGCGACTGTCTGTGTGGAGTTTTCACATTCTCCCCGTGTCTAAGTAGATTCTGTAATGGGTTTCCTCTAGATGGTCCGGTTTCCTCCCATAATCCAAAGATGTTCATGTTAGGTGAATTGGTCATGCTAAAATGCCCATAGTGTTCAGGGATGTGGAGGTTAGGTGCATTAGTCAGGAGTAAATGTAGAGTAATAGGATAGGTGAAGAGTCTGAGTGAATTACTCTTCAGAGGATTGCTGTGGACTTGTTGGGCCAAAATGGCCTGTTTCCACCACTGTAGGAATTCTATGATGATGATTCTATGAAGAACTGTTTATTTTTCTCTCAGCAAACTGAAAGCAGTCTTTTCGAAGAACATGGATTGCATCAGTTCAAGAAGGCAGCTCACTACCACCTTCTCAAGAATAACCAGGGATCCAGCCAATGGCACCATTATAATAACACTGGACATACCAAAACCAATTGTTGAATGATAGATAGTAAACTATTTGGCATAATAGGAATGTCAGGCAATCCTTGGAAAAGGGGACATCAGGAAAGGAAGTAGGTATTCACACTGAAATGAATAAGTTTCATTTGAATGTCCTAAGAAGGAAGAGATGACTCAGGACAATCATGAATTCATTTCTGAATACTAACAAAGTGAGTGGGACCACTGGACTTTGAGTATTTTACCTCAAAAAGAGGCATTTCCTAAGGCTTTGACCTATGAAAGGAAACCAATAAAGATATTGAGAGATGTTTGGTTGATGCTGAATGTTGATACTAATGTTACCTTCCAGAAGGATTGACAGAGGATGAAATGTAAATTGGAGGTAAACACAGAGGTAAATGGAAAAGTTGTAGCAAAAGTCATGAAAAATTCCCATAGAAGGAATTGACTTTATTTTAGGGAAAGAAGACGATGAAACGGAAGAGAGGAGGAGCCAAAAACAGTCACTAGCTCCTAAAAGATGAAGAGAGAAGAGGACCCAAAGACATTCATCAGCACATAACAGAGTGAGAGTGTGTGAATCCTATGCCTCTGCAACAGTGTGAGAGAGCATGGATAACCTGATCATAAAATAAAAGAGAGAGCAGACAGCAGCTTCAGTCCAAGTTGGACAGGTTTCACCTGGGCAGAATTGGAACTGATGTTCTGCAGGGGAGGCGAGGTTGGTATTTGCTGGTGCATTTAGGAAGACTTAAACTAAAATGCCACAGAGAGACAGAAGAGAGGGAAAGAAGGGCGAAAACAAAAGATGGGAAATATAGCAATAAGTAGAGAATTTAAGGGCAAGAATCAAACAGTTCCACAGTGCAAAATAATGTGACTAGGACTAAGAATGTTAAAAAGACAAGTCTTAAAGCCTCGTGTCTTAATAGCCAGATCAGTCACAAATAGATATAAATGGGTAATGATATACTGAGGATTAAGGACATGCCTGTAAGGCAACCAGGGATGAGAACTGAATATCTAGGTGCTTTCAGTTTTTAAAAAGGACAGACAAAAAGGAAAAAGAGGTGGGGTATTATTGCTGGTTAAAGAGAAAATTAACAGAAGAGTGAGGAAAGATATTAGCTCTGGTGAAGTGAAATCTGCACAGGTTGAGCTGAGACACACTAAGGGGCAGAAAATGATACTAGATACAACTCAAACTGTTGGTAATGTTGGGGAAGGCATTAAAATGGAAATTAGAGATGCAAGGAAGAAGGATATAGTGTAATTATGGGTGACTTTAATTTGCATTTAGATTGGGTAAATCAAATCAATAACAATATCATAAGAGAAAGAATTCATGGAATGTTTACAGGAGACTTTTCTGGATCGATTAATTGATGACCCAACTAATGAACAGGCCATCCTAGACTGGGTATTATATAATGAGAAAGGAACAATCAAAGGCCTTGATAAGCAAGGCCACTGGGAAACAGTGACCACATTATGATAGAATTCTTCATTAAGATGGAGTGACATAGTTCATACTGAGACTAGGGTCTTGAATCTAAGTAAAGGAAACCATGATGCTATGAGGCACGAGTTGTCTATGATAAATTGAGGAACGATACTTCAAGGAATGACAGTGGGTAAGCAATGGCTAACATATAGGAGCACATGGAGGAACTGCAACAATTGTTCATCCATGTCTGGCATGAAAATAAAATGGGAAAGGTGGCCCAAACATGGCTGAGGGAAATTATGAGAGTACTGGATTCAAGGAACGGGTAAGCAAATTGGCCAAATAAAAAGCAGCAGACCTGAGGATAGGAAACAGTTTAGATTTCAGCAAAGGAGGACAAAGGGAGTGATTAAGGGGCTGGAGGGAATAGAGTAAGATAAGAGGGTAAGCTTTCAGGAGACATATGAACTGATTGAGAAAGCTTCTGTGGGTATGTGAAGAAAAAAAGATGACTCGAGACAAATGTAGATCCCTCTCACTCAGAAACAGGAAGCTATAATGGGTGATAAAGAGATGACAGACCAATTAAACACATATTTAGTCCATCTTCACAAAAGGAGAATGCGAAAAAAATCCCAAAAATATTATGTTAGAGGGTTTGAGTTCTATGGACAGGCTGGGTAGGCTAGGATATTATTACTGGAGTGTAGGAGATTGAGGGGTGACCTTGTAGAGGTTTATAAAATCATGAGGGCCATAGATAAGGTAAATAGCAAAGGTCATGTCCCTAGGGTAGGGGAGTTCAAAACTAGAGGGCATATTTTTAAGGTGAGAGGAGAGAGATTTAAAAGGGACCTATCAGGCAACTTTTTCAATCAGAGGGAGTTTGTATGTGGAGTGAACTGCCTGAGGAAGTAATAGATGCAGGTACAGTTACAACATGTAAAAGATATTTGGACAGATACATGAATAGAAAAGGTTTAGAGGAGTATAGGCCAAATGCAAGCAATGGGACTAGTTTAGTTTGGGAAACTTGATTGAATGAATGAGAGGGGTCTGCTTTTGTGCTGTACGACTGTTGAAATCCCATAAATTTGAAAACTTGGGGGCAGTTTGCAGAAGACCTGGCTGGGATCAGATGTAAGAACAGCTCCTTCTGGAGAAAATAGTCAGCACAGAATAGTTAGGAAATAGGTATCTCAATACAAGGGCTTTAGTTTGGAAACTCCAGACCAAAAGGGTTTGGGTAGAACTTTGAAAACGTTATCTGAAGTCCAGAAATTTTAAGCTCAGTTGTGTGAATATTCAAGAAAAAGGCTATCGTACTCTTAAAACCAGGAATGTAATGAACCTGTTAAGTGAAGTTTATAGATTTGATAGAATGGAATTCCTACAGTGTGGAAACAGGCCATTTGGCCCAACAAATCCACCTCGGCTCTGAAGAGCAACCCACCCAGACTCATCCACTTACCCTAATCCTGTAACCCTGCATTTCCCATGGCTAATTCATCCAAACTGCACACTATGGACAATTTAGAATAGACAAACTACCTAACCTGCACATCTTCGGATGTGATAGAGAAGGGAACTTTCTCTCTCTCCGATGTTGAAGTACAGTGATTATGTTGCGAATAGATGGAATTTTACTTTGCCATGCGGTATGAAAGTTTTCACCCTCTGTTATATTTCAATAGCTTGGTTTGTTCTTTTTTTATCTTCATTTCTTTTGTGTAATAAACTTCTGTTTAATTATTAAAACCAAAAATGTAGTATCGCATGTCTATGTTTCAGTGAAAGGCCATCTTGTCTAGACAAGTTAAAAAAAACCTATCAAGTTGGATGTCAGTCTGGGATCTGACTTGGGTCCAATGCTAATATCAGCTAGGATCAGCTGGTCTTCTTTCAACTTTTTTGTCTTCTTCAGTACCTCAAAAACTACATCCTTTCAATCCACCTGTCATCCTTGTGAACCTTTTACTTCCTTCTTGTCATCCTTTTAAAGTTGGGCGGTTCAGTATTGGACACATTTATGCCAGTAAATTATATAGGGTTAATCTTTTTTTCTTCCCAACAGGAAATTACATTAATTAGGTCATGTTTGAGCAAGTACAGGATTCATTAAAAAATGAAGTGCTCTGGGCCAAAAAAATGAATCATGATTAAGGGTTTTGCAGTTCTTTGAAAATCTTTCCTACATCTAGTGTGTGTCACAGCTAAAGTGCCCATAATGTGAGCAATAAAACAGAAAAACTACATACCATTACACCACACTCAGCCTTTTCCTACAAATGACATCTATATTCACGACAGCTCCAATTATCTGATGGACTGACTTTACAACATCGCAATTTTATAGTCAACTATGATTAAAGCTCTTTTGCATTTTCTTCGATAAATTTTACCATTGTGTGCTGATGACATCAAGGATCAGACCTTTGCTGGAATATCTCAGTGTCCCACTTACCCTCATGGATACAACCTGAATTCCAAGTATAAGTCCATCGTCACACCTATATAGTTATGCCAGTGAACCGATGTAAAAACAACCACTATGTTTCAAAAACCTGGAGAAGCGATAGAACAAGATTGTTTACAAATGTGCATGGAAATGCCCTGGGCTGGAAGTAGTCTGCTTGTTTCTACAGCATGTTAAAATGTAAATGACCTTTTGGAAGACTCTTGGGTTAAATAAAGCTTCAAAACATAAGAGATCAACAGCTACAATTTTTTTAAAATACTGACATAGATTGATGCATAATAACTATGTAGAATTGGTAGCTGCAGACTGAACCTCCAGAAAATGGACGTGAAGAAAAAGCATTTTATAAAAAGGAGATGTAAATAAATAAGATACAATCCCTATTATTTACTAATTCTACCATTGTCAGGGACCAGTGTTATGTACATCATGAACACTGACAGTGTGGACTCCTCATTGATAACAGCTGTGATAAGAATCACTTTACTAGCAGACAGCTTGTGATCACCCAGAGGTTAGTTCGTCTGACAGGCAAAGAGAATCAAAGGAAAGAGGTCCTGCCCAGCAAAGGAAGAACTTTGCTTAGAACTCAGTAACAGGTAAAGAAGTATCCTTTCCCTTGTGGATTTACAGAATCAAGCTATATCTTTGCTACAGGGGCTTGACTACATGAACTCAACTAGGGTAAAGCCAGGAATTTTGCAAAGAATCATCCATTGTGACTTCATTGCCAGAATTGTCCAACCTCCATTTTCTTCAGTGAACGGAAAATACATCAAAAGACCTGCAATGTTTTCCACTTACGTCTTAGAGTCATAGAGTCATAGAGTTGTACAGCATGGAAACAGACCCTTCAGTCCAACTTGTCCATGCCGATCAGATATCCCAACCCCATCTAGTCCCACCTGCCAGTACCTGGCCCATATCCCTCCAAATCCTTCCTATTCATATACCATCCAAATGCCCCTTAAATGTTGCAGTTGTACCAGCCTTCACCACTTCCTCTGGCAGCTCATTCCATACACGTACCACCCTCTGTGTGAGTCTTGAAAGCAAGCAGTTTAGTGACATTTTAGTCTCTTATAAAATCCTAAGTGCGCAGTATCTCATGCGTAATCACCTTTCAAGAATGTGTCTTACGCAAGTGTGGGAGAGATTGCTGTTGTGATTCAAATGTTGAAAAATAAACATTTATTCTCTTTTTAAATGAAAATTTATGAGAAAATTTGTTTTGTTTTACTTTTCTAGTGCGTCGAAAAGTGTGGTGCTGGAAAAGGACAGCAAGTCAGGCAGCATCCAAGGAGCAGGAGAGTCGAAGTTTCGGGAATAAGTCCTTTTTGAGGAAGTCACAGAGTTAAAGAAGCTAAAGCACTTCTTTAAAACACACCATGTTGCAGTTAGTCTGGAAGTGGAAAAAGGGGGGTATGATGCAACTATCACTTCCCTGTCTATAACACTTCCCTGCAGCTGAAGTGGTTCTATTAAATGTCAAATGGGCTGAAGCATAGTCCAATGATGTTAAATCGTGACTAAGTATGTTCTGTCTAACATAGCCTTCCGAACTCACTGCATGTTATTATACCAGTGTATACATTAGGTAAGAAGCCAAATATTCCATTAGCTGGAAATCTGAAATAAAAGCAGAAAACTCAGGAAATACTTAGCAGGTCATGAAGCATCTATGGAGAGAGAAATGTAACTCTTCAGCTGAACTATAATTTATACCAAAGCACTGGCAGGAATTCAAGTTTTGGGTGTGTAAGATAATGTGCTTGCATAACGTGTACTTTGTAGAGAAACCTGACTTTGCTGAATGTCAGAGCAATTTGTTGACAAATTGAACTATTGCACATCAGCTGTTTATTGGATCATGGGCAATAGTATGAAGAGCACTGAAAGATAAGAACAAGGAAGTTTGATTAGACAAAATAACCCACGACATATTTCAGCTGATGTTAATACTGGACAAGTCAGACCCCAAAGTGAAATTTGGTTTATTAGCTCAGAAATTTATATTTTTATACCTGTGGTGAACAGTTGTTGAACATGGTTACAAGAGGCTGCCAGTGTACTTTAAAAACAAAAAGTAAAACAAAAAGCATGGATGATATTACACTAGATTAAAAAATGATTGGAAAGATTTCATTTCAAACAATAGAAAAAGCATTTAAATTCAATCTATTCATTTCTGTCCCAGCAATATCCTCATAAAAATCCAAGCCTTGGTGAATTGTTTCCACTATCTCCAACCTAGGCTTCTGGCTCAGGAATATTTGAAGCTGGTTTCTTTTTGGCAATTTTTAGGGTAGGCACCGCATACGAG
This sequence comes from Chiloscyllium plagiosum, assembly GCF_004010195.1. Taxonomy (NCBI): domain Eukaryota; kingdom Metazoa; phylum Chordata; class Chondrichthyes; order Orectolobiformes; family Hemiscylliidae; genus Chiloscyllium; species Chiloscyllium plagiosum. Next base: position 18,426,841 of record NC_057744.1, read on the forward strand.
TTTTCCTTCAGCTACTACCTCTCCTGAGACACCTAAAACAAACTCACATGAGGAATGAACTTCCTGAGGAAGTGGTGGATGTGGGTGCAGTTACAACATTTAAAATACATTTGAATAAGTACATGAATGGGAAAAGCTAGAAGGGATGTGGGCCAGGAGCAGACATGTGGGACTAGTTTAGTTTGCAATTATGTTCGGCATGGACTGGTTGGACTGAAGGGCCTGTTTGTGTTCTACATGACTCAGTGACCATGGCTGTACGACTCCATTATTTTAACATCAGAGCAAATACATGAGTTCACTAAAGCCAGTTTCCAGCAGTTTTCTTGCCAGACTTCTTATCGGAAAGTTTAACAGTTCGGTATCCCTTCCCTAGTACACCTACACACAGACAAACTGACCTTCTGGACTGCTCTGTCTCACTCACTCTGTCAATGAACTCTGGCACTTGACATCATCCCATTTTTTCTTTCCCTACCTTTTGTTTTAAATGCACTGAATTGCTATCCTTCAGCTTTTCAACGTTGTAAGACCTCATTAAAATGTAAACAAAATAAGCCTGCAGACTTCCCATTAACAAAGCCCCAAGCTTACTAATGAAACTGAAAAAAAACACTAACCGTGTCTTTTCCCCCTTAACACAAGGTCCAAAATGAAAATTATACATTGCTCTTAGCAACAGTGATGTTGTTGAGATGTGCCTGACAAGGTAAGCCATTTAGAAATCATTAATGCAAACGAAAAGATTGACAAGAGAATTGGGAAGCTCCATTGCTGAATCTTAAGCTCAGCTATTGTCCAAACTGTGAGGAAAATCTCTTTTGAATATCCCAAGAAGTCTTGAAATTTATTTTGATGTTTGTGAAATGTTTTAATGGATATGAGGCTGTAGCAAAGAAAGATGCTCAGTAATTGTGCTGTCTTAATAGAATCAGTAGCAAGATTGGATTCCGCTATTGGCTATAGAAATTCCTTTACCCCACATTTGAACACAGTCCATACCTGACCTGCTACATCAAACACTGTGATCATTAAAAAGAAAATCTCCAAGTATGTCACATTATTCAATTAATACTTACATCTGAATGAGCACATGATTTAAATGCAAATAAATTAACTCTCAAATCAATGAAATTCCCAATTCATGGATGCTCAATCTGATTTTCAAAGCAATTCTATTTCATCAAGCTGTATGTGTATCTGCAGTAATCTCACATACCACATTTCCTCAAGGGAGGTCTCAGCTATGCTGGTTCTCAACTACCACGTATGATATAACATCGTACACATACACCTTTGTATTTTTAAACACTTTCAAAGCTGGTGATAAAATCCCTGCAGTGTGGAAGTAGACCATTTGGTCTATCGAGTCCACACCAACCCTCCAAACAGCATCCCACCCTGATCCATCCATGTAATCCTGCATTTCAGAAAGCTAATCCACCTAGCCTGCACATCTTTGAATGTGGGAGGAAACCAGAGCATTCGGACGAAACCCATGCAGACATGGGGAGAATGTGCAAGCTCCACACAGACAGTTGCTTGAGGCTGGAATTGAAGCTGGGTCCCTGGTGCCGTGAGGCAGCAGTGCTAACCACTGAGCCGTCGTGCTCCCCTCTCAATTCTCAAACAATTGGCAAAATGACTAATCTGCATTAACGATTCCTATCACAAATATTTTAAACATTTTATTTTGAAGTATCAAGCAGCCATTTGGGGAAAATTAATTTGAAGTGATCAATTTTTCCTTCCATGTCATTTCTACCTCAGTCACATCAGCTCACTAAAAATGGCAGAACAATGAGCAACCTACAAACTGAAGACAGGTCCGCCACATCCATTTTATTCTACGTGCTCTATCAACAGGATTATGTTTCATAATATCTTTGGGCAACTTCCCAAAAATCCGGATCATTATATCTATAAATAATTTTGAGGTTTCAGGCCATGACAAAGATTGATGCTTGTTCCACCTATTGTTGTGCGCAGAACCTGATATAAGTTGCTTATTTGATGCAGACTACAAGAAGTGTACAAAAAACTGACCTGGTTTTCATGCTGCATGACTTTGCAGTCATCTCCAGTGTAAAGAATACGGAATAATTCTGGCAGAGTTGGAACATGGCTTATTCACTACAATTGCACTTTGCAAAATTGTAATAATTTAACTGTTATAACATTATCTGAATGAAGGATTCATAATTGTTGTTTGTCTGGCATGTAGGGTTAGGAATAAACCATGAGACCACTTCACAGTTGTTTCAGTTTACATACAATAGGTAGCCAAGCCTTCAAGTTTCACTAAAATTCAACCTGTTGCAATGACTAAGTGATTATTGCTATATTAATCAAGAGTAAGGTTGGCTGAGATGGGCCTGTATTCTGTTGCCATGGGTTGCATACAGTAAATCACCCTTCATTTTTATTTTGCATAAATTTTAGACTCAATATTCTTGGATGGTGATGCAGCATTCTACGATGGAGAGAAATACACTAAGGTTGCAATTAATGAACTACATCGAGTCCTTTCAATATTAAAATGCCATGTGAATATTCAAGATTGGAAAACACTACTGCTGCCCAAAGACAATTCAGTGTTTCTTACATTTACACAACTAGGGACCAGATTATGTGCGACAAACACAGCAGCAATCTGACAATCCTCTGCCTTCCACGACTCTTCTCCTCACTTCTTACAGGATCTTCAAAATTACTTTGAGGTTCCCATGTTGGACTGAGGTGGACAAAGTTAAAAATCACACAACACCAGATTATAGTCCGACAGGTTTATTTGGAAGCTCCAGCTTTCAGAGTGCCATTCCTTCAACGGGTGCTTCCAAATAAAACTGTCGGACTATAACCTGGTGTTGGGTGATTTTTAGCAGGATCGTCTAAGGCCAGCTTCTTCAGAAATAAGGAATGTACTTTCCATCAAAGAACTCAGCTACAGCCCTATGCCAACAGTTTGCTGGAGGAGATCAAATATGCAGTCTCACAGTACACACTCCAAAAGGTATAGTTCTGAGGTATAAGCCCGATAATATAACCAATTTATACATACTGCTTCATATTTTCAATCACTTTTCAAAGCTAGTTCCACTCACTTAAACAGCAGTTGTTAAAAATCACTAACCCACATTAACAGTTCTGCAAAGGACATTTTGAATATTTCATTTTGAAAGATCAAAGAAGCATTTGGGGAAAATGAACTTGAAGTGATTACCTTCTCTTTCTGTCTTGTCATAACTGTGGCTACAGATGTAGTTAGGTAAAATTAACATATCCAGTTTGAATACAAGTGAATAAATGAGTGGATAGAGGGTGATTTAAGTTGATAGTTTAGCAGGTAGGTAGTCAGGTAGGGAGAAGTTGTCAGGTCAGGGAGGAGACTAATCAAGTGGCGGGGATAAGTCAGGCTTCGGTGGAGGGATAATAGGAGCAGTGTCAGGTCAGTTCAGGCTATGGTTGAGAGGGTGGTGCAATGGTCGAAGTGGGGGAATCATAGTTACCCAGGAGTTACACGAAGACTTTTCTGTATAATATATGTAGTAATTCAGGTAAATACTATGGAAGCATCCAAAGCCACCAACCCTAGATCAGAGTCAAAGCTTTTTGTTGGGGATTCTGTGGAGCAAGAGGGTTACTCATTTGAATTTCAATTTCCACGAAGTGTCGTGTGATGAGAGTTCAGCAGGGTCCTTAGCACATCCTCACTTATATATCCAATCTGCTATTATCTGGAAACTGGAAAATATGGACCTGCCTATTTGTAAAATGGATTTTAGCCAAGAAACATTTATCCCTGCCAATTATTAATTGATTTTGTTGTTTTTATCTCTTCATTTAAGGAAAGATATTATTTCATTGGAGGACATTCAGAGAAAATTCACTATGATGATCCCTGGTATGGAGAGATTGTCTAAAAAAGATTAAACAGTTTGGGACTCAACGCATTGGTGTCTAGAAGAATGAAGGGTGATCACATTGAAAAATGTAGGATTCTTAAAGGGCTTAACAGAGTGAATACTGAAAGGATACTTCCCCTCAAGAGACAGTCTAGGACCAGAGGGCTTGGTCACAGAATAAAAGGGGCATCAATTTCAGAGTGAGATGAGGAGGAACTTCTTCTGTCAGAGGATTGAGGGTCTTTGGAGCTCCTTGCTACTGACAGCAGTGGGGGCAGAGTCCTTGAGTATATTTAAGGTTAAGGTAGATTTTTGATTAGTAGGGGACTTAAGAGTTAAGGAAAAGGGCAGGAAAGTGGACGTGAGGAATGTCAGATCAGCCATGATCCTACTGAGTGGCAGGACATGCTCTCAGGACTGAATGGCCTGTTTCCATTCCCAATTTTATGGTTTTATTATCTTAAACTAAAAAATTCCTAATTATAACATACATTTTGAACACCTCTCCCTCCCCTCCATCAAATACAAAAATGTCTGATATAAATTCATGACTCATGTCATTTGCAAAGCAGGCATCCCCCGGATACATAAACACTAAACAGAACCAGAAGTGCCACAAGAAGAATCCAAGAGTCAAATCCATGCTGAGGACTATATGAAGTAAGACATTATATGGTCTAATGTAGATGATGATCCACAATTGACTTGGAGTATTCTTTTAAGGTGAGTTTTGGTAACGAGGAATTAAACCTGACGGAATCTTTTAGTCTGTCTTGAAATCCCTATTTCAGAACCAGGGCAGAATAAACAGTGCCCACTTAGCACTTCTGAAATCGAGCCATATCAACTTGCAACATGAAATCTGTTTCTCTCTATACAGATGCTATCAGATCTGCTGAGTTTCACTAGCAATTTCTGTTTTTATCATCATTGGAGTCATTTCTGGGATATGGAACCTTTCGGTTACGGAACCTTTCAATTATGGAACCTTTCAGTTATGGAGACAAAGCAGAACAGACAAATTCAGGAATCCACATAATCTACAATGGAGTGGATCAGCACTGTAATCATAGCCCCCTTTTGCAACAGTCTAGTGAGGGAGGCATTGTCTCCAGAGTAGTGGGGGTCAGATATTGGATCAGTGAGGGAGGGGAATTGTGGGTTGGGTCAGGCAGAGTGCTGATTCAATGATGGGGGGCTTGGAGTGGAGTAGGCAGGATGTTAGGTCTGGTGAAGTTGGGTCTATGGGGGCTCAGGACAGAGGGTGGTCATGAGTCAGGAGTTGGTGGGGGAATAAAAGAGTTGAGGAGGGTGTTGGTAATCCATGGAAAGTTTTGGGTCTGGAGTGATTCATGGGGTTGAATCAAGAGGAGTGGTTGCTGGGATTGAATTTGGTCTCTGTGGGGAGCAGAGGAGAGGCAAAACAGATGTCAGTGATTTGTGGTAATGGTGAGCTAGGAGTTAGAGTGGATTTTAATTTCTCTAACCTTTCCCAGATAATTATTCAGGTAAGCAAATTTGAATCAGAGTTGAAAGTTTCAGAGGATTTAGAGTTTTGGATGACATCAGAAATTTCAACTTCACAGGCAAACCTTGCAGAAACAGTGCATTGGATGTTCCACAAGGACAACTCCCAACCCACAACCCCTAACTACACTGTTGCAATGACTATCTTACAGTTTAAGATCTGGGTCATTTACTCAAAGGCTACATAGAAATACCACTATGTGCTACAACTGGTTTGAGGGACACTAACATTACAGAGAAATTAATGGAAAATAAATCTCAGGACACATAAGCATTCCATCTTCCTCATGATTGGTAATTCTGGTATTCAAAGACCTGTGTTAGTATTTCATTTGGATTGACACAACACAAGGAATAATGGTTAATTAGGGGAATTAAGGTAAATTTGTCAGGAGCGTGGATACAACATATCTTCAGAAAGACTTTGACCTGGAAAAATGGGATGCCACATGTAATTCAGTGTGTTGTCAAAACTAAGACTCATTTTGCTGAGCTCCAGGGAATTTGTCTTATGTACTGCCACATGCACCTTGCATTAGAAATAATGAAGCAAAATAATAAGCAAATACTTTGTTACTTGTGATGTTCAAAATGAAATTAGAGAGCTCACGTAGTACCAGTTAATTAAAATAAAAGGTCTATTCAAGTACTGCAAGCTGAAGAGTACTTTGTTCTTTTTTTCTCAGGCAATTGAAAGACGAAAGCGGAGATGTCGGGAAGAAGATTGCAGGTTAAGAGGGCGGTGCTGAATCCGGGGGTTGGGACTGAGATAAGGTGGGGGGAGGAGAAATGAGGAAGC
>NC_057744.1:18433660-18492208 GCF_004010195.1 Chiloscyllium plagiosum
ATCCCTGACCAACAATGCAACTCCTCCCCTACAACCAAGTCTCTGTGATCACAATAAAGTCATATTCCCAGGTGCCAATCCAAGGCCTAAGTTCATCTGCCGTACCCACTATACTCCTTGCATTAAAGTATATACACTTCAGGCCACCAGTTCTTTTGTGTTCATCTGCTCTCTGCTCATTCTTCCCCTTGGTAAGTAATGCTAACTTTGTGATCCTTACAGTCTCCAGTTTCCAACTCACTGTCTAGTAGTCTTCTCTTCTGGTTCCCAGCCCACTGCCACATTAGTTTAAAACCTCCCCAACAGCAGTAGCAAAAACTCCCCCAAGGACAATCATTCCAGTCTGGTTCAGGTGCAGACCATCCAATTTGTAATAGTCCCACCTTACCCAGAACCGGTCCCAATGCCCCTCAGATCTGAACCCCTCCCTCCTACACCATCCCTCAAGCCACGTGTTCATCCTGCCTATTCTTTAATTTCCCTGGCGAGCACGTGGCACTGGTAGTAATCCCAAGAACACTATCTTTGAGGTCCTCCTCTTTAGCTTCTTTAGCTCTTTAGCTTCCAGTGCCCCTCCCCCAAATCCCCTCCCCCCTACCTTTTATCTCAGCCCGCCTGGCACTCCAGCTGCATTCCTGAAGAAGGGCTTATGCCCAAAATGTCAATTCTCCTGCTCCTCGGATGCTGCCTGGCCTGCTGTGTTTTTCCAACATCACATTTTTCAACCCTCGTCTCCAGCATTTGCAGTCCTCACTTTCTCCTTGTTTGAATGGAACAATTAAGAAGTTATATTCTAACCTCTTTTCCAATTGAGTTATTGCTACCAATTCATCTGTAATTTAACATTAATAAAACCAAAATAAAATGTCCAAACTCTTCAGATAGACTGGGGGAAAGAAAACTTGATCAGATCAGTCTGCATATTAACATCAAAATAATGTTAAGGAGGCTATTGTTTTCCCAGATGCCATTAATACTGGACAAATTAGATCCCAGAATGAAATCTGGCTTGATAGACCATATGTTTGTTTTTTTCTAGTTGGCTATTGTGGTGATTAGTCACTAAAACATATTCACATGAGGCTGTAGATGTTCTTGAACAACAGAAAATGACTTTATTACCCTAAAGAAATCAAAAAATAGTGATATGGACATGGAAGACAGTTTTAAAAGCAGCATAGCAGATTTTGGCTCAAGTCCAGAGAAATTAAACTTTGACCGTAACCCTTCAAGTTTTGACTTTACTGGTTCCTTCCATTTCTTTTTCATGGAGATGGGTGAAAACTTATGATTCTTTTCCGAATCCATGAGCATGAATCTTTCACAATTCTGATGGCTAATGTTTCTCAGTTTTAATAGCTTGAAGACTTCTCTGCCAGCACTCCTTGATTTGAAATTTCACAGACTAGAAAGCATTTCTGCCAAAGTTACTGATTCCCCTGAACTGAACTGAACTCATTTTTCTTCTGAACTGAATTGAAAACGTTGATTTTTCTGCTGCAAAGTCAAACTAATGGCTTTGTTCTCTTTACTTTGCCTGTCTAAAACTCACCGTGTAAAACTCTTCTCTATGTACACTACAAGGTTTCTCCAAAGCATTTGATTACAGTCACACACTTTTTTTAGCAATAGTATATTTAGGTCACTGTTCCAAAATTACTTTCTCATCTTTAAAAGACCCTTTACTGAACTAGTCAAATTTCCTCTGCCTCTATTTTAAAATCCAACTTCCAAAAATGAATATGTGTAAAGCACCTTTCATTATAGAGATGCCCAAAACTATGAGGTGCCTTGATTGAGTAAATAGACAGAAACTATTTTCACCAGCTGAAGGGTCAGTAACATAATTAAACTTAATAAGCTAAAGAATCAGAAGAAGGATAAAGGGCAGCAAATAGGTATTTAAGATTTGAAATGCACTGTTTAAAAAAGAGTAGAAGAGTTGGATCTGTACTTGAAAGTGAATATATTGCAAAGGCCATGGGGACAGAGAGGAATATTGCAACTAATTGAGTAGTTCTATCAAAGTGTCAACACATACATGATGGACAGGATAGCCTCAATCTATATTATTGTGGTTCAATTTAAAGAGCACAGAAGCATCAGGATAAATTTATACTAAACTGTCAATATATAACCCAAAGCATTCCCATTCACTGTTATTTGTAAGGCCAAATATAGCTAAATTTGGCCTTCCCACATCTACATAAAGTCTACAGTATTTATGGTAAGAATATTATTTGGCGGTTTTCCAAAAAGAGGATCCAGTTTTTTTTTTGACTGACAGATGTTTGTAGTTGTAACATCTCTTTTGGTGTCATGCTATCTAATTTGTCATGCTGGTCCAGTAACAGTGTTGTCAATGACTAATAGATAACCACTTCTTATCAACTTTTAAGAAAACAGGTCCGATGTGAAACAAATGAGTCACAGTCAGTGCAATTTTTTTTAACTTTCGAATCTTATTAAATAAAGAAGAAAAAATGCCTTCACTGCACTACCTTTAAACAAAAGACCTTTTGGAAGACAACATTTGAGAAAGCAACCAAACAAAACCACATTTCATTGAAGTTTCTCCCTTCAGTAATTTTAAATGTTTATTTCAGAGGCTTTGTGGGCCAGTAGATATACTAAAAGTCTTTAATGTATAATTTCTCAGAAGAAGAAACTATGTAGAGAAACACATTGCAAGTTGTTGAGTAGCCACCACTAAATTCAAAGTTAGCAGTTTGGTGAAGTGTACATAGAGTCATAAAGTCATAGAGATATACAAATGGAAACAGACCCTTCGGTCCGACTTGTTCACGTCGACCAGATATCCCAACCTAATATAGTCTCATTTGCCAACATTTGGCCCATATCCCTCTAAGCCCTTCCCAGTCATACCAATCTAGATGCCTTCTAAATGCTGTAATTATACCAGCCTCGACCACTTCTTCTGGCAGCTCATTCCATACATACACCACTCTCTGCCTGAAAAAGTTGTCTCTTAGGTCCCTTTTACTTTAAACCTAATCCCTCTAGTTCTGGACTCCCCTACCCCAGGGAAAAAGACCTTGTCTGTTTATCCTAACCATATCTCTCATGATTTTATAAACCTCTATAAGGTCACCCCTCAACCTCTGATGCTCCAGGGAAAACAGTCCCAAACTGTTCAGGGTCTCCTTATTGTTCAAACCCTCTAACCCTGGCAACATCCTTGTAAATCTTGTCTGAACCCTTTCAAGTTTTGCAACATCTTCCCTGTAGGAGGAAGACCAGAATTTCACACAATATTCCAAAAATTGCCTAATCATTGTCCTACACAGCCACAACGTGACCTCCCAATTCCTATGCTCAATGCTCTGACCAATAATCAGATAGATTACTTTTGAAAGTAATTGAACATTTGAGGCATGCTAAATCAGTTTAGTAACAATCTAAGATTACAAGGACCTATTTCCACACAAGTTCCTTTCAGGTGCTTGAACAACCTCAAACAAAGGTCTAATTGTTCAATAAACCACCACCACCTCCAAAAAATAATATTCTGCTTATTTTGGCATCTTTCCATTCAAACTTCCCACTAATCTTCCCATGTGACTTCCTCAAAGGTTTTTTTTTAATTGGTATAACTTCCAAGTTTGCAAGAAATGTAAACACACACAATAATCTATCCTTACAACTGATGCTGTTCAAACACTGAGGGGCATGGTGGCACAGTGGTTAGCACTGCTACCACACAGCACCAGAGACCTGATTGCAATTCCATCCTCGGACAACTGCCTGTATGGAGTTTGCATATCCTCCCACAGTCCAAAGATGTGCAGGTTAGATGAATTGGCCATGCTAAATTGCCCGCAGTGTTAGGTGTAGGGGAATGGGTCTGGGTGGGTTGCTCGTTGGTGTGGACTTGTTGGGCTGAAGGGCCAAGTAATCTAATCTAGACATGTAGAGATCACAGATAATATATCCAGAAGCACAAGAGCTAAAGAGTAATTGTCCTGAAGAAGGTCACTGGACCCAAAATGTTAACTCTGACTTCTTCCCACAGAGGCTGTCAGTCCTGCTGAGCTTTTCCAGCAGTTTGTTTTTGTTTCTGATTTCCAGCATCTGCAGTTCTTTTTTTTTAAAGAATAATTATGTCCTGCATCGCATTCCATCATCTACATTAGGGAGCATCTGAACAAGGTTTAAAAGATGATGAAGAGAAAAATGGATTATGTTGAATTTAACAATTCGTTCCAATGCTGTAGGCTAAGGTGAACCATATCAAAGTTTGATGTCAGCAGATGAATCTTTTCCAAGGGAATATCACATGAACGCTGATACAGGATGGAGCACAGCAGAGTCCACTACTCTCAAAAAAGGTAGGTACCAAAGGAAAGTCAAGGCCAAAGTGCCCGACTACTTTCAATCACCATTGGGAAAAGAGTTTCAGAAAGGAGTGTCACAAAACATTTCCTTTCAAATTAAGCGGGCATTTCAATATCATCTGGGGACCAGCTTTTGAATATGATTTGGAGACGCTGGGGTTGGACTGGGGTGTACAAAGTTAAAAATCACCTGATGAAGGAGCAGCACTCCAAAAGCTAGTGCTTCCAAATAATCCTGTTGGACTATAACCTGTTTTTTGAATAGAATGACGTGTACGTAGATGGTGATATGCAAGGTATCAAAGTGGACCAAGGGGACCTATTCTTGGCTATCGTTGCTCATATTTATTGCTTTCATGACCTTAAACCTTAAACAGATGGGGAAGAATTCTGTACCCTCTACCCAGTCCTTGTCAACCAACTTCTAAAACTGCTAACTTAAGTAACTTTTCCTTAATTTAACCCAAATTGCTTATTTTGAAAAGGATCATTTTAATTGTCTGTTTCCTTTGGACTAATATACCTGTAGTAAAGTTTTATAAAGTTTAAAAAATTGTAACCATCAATTCTTCATTTTTTATCATTTTAATATCTTGCATCTCTTCTCTTAATGTTGTCTTTTCCAGGGAGTATGCTGCAAATTGCACAAACATTTGTAATGTCACCTTATGAGTTATATCAGTTAAAATAATCTCTTACTAATTGAACCAGACATGGATAGCACTCCAAAGGAGTCAAACTGTAGCTGAAAGCACTGAATGGCTGGGAGCAGCAGGTGAGCTTAACAGTGTGTGTCTTCACCTTACTCTTGTTACACTTTAATTATTAAATGCACAATCAGGAGCTGCAACAGCAAAATTTGTAATGGAAAGCAATAATTATTTAAGCTGAGATGTTTAATTGAGTATTTACCGAGTTAAACTCCCCCATATAATGTTGAATTGAACATTTTAATAGTGTGCTTGAAGGTTATGGTGATTTATTAAAATAAACAAAATAGCTAAAGCCTTCATAGTGATGTGTTTATATACTGTATCTTGGTCTCAGAAGTCCAGAGGTGTATACAAACAGACCAGATCCACAAACGAAAGCAATATTTTATCTTTATAATGGTACTTAATTTTATTTTACAATAATTAATTGGGGGATGTTCAGAAAGCTGAGATTAAATGTATTGCAGATGTCTGATTAGATTTGCAGTCTGGGAAGGCCAGCAACTACAAAATAACTGTTAGCTGGCACAATTTAAGGTCATAATTCAAATTCTAATGACTGCAGAAGATTCTAGAGTAAACAATTCCAAAAAGCTGTGTTCCAGCCCAGGAGTGGTATTTAAAAAGTCTTTTCTTCCCTCCATAATAGCAAATATGGGAAGCACACAGGCATCTTCCATCATCAGACGTTTATCAGTAAAATGTTTGTAAAATTAAGCCAATTGCAAGGCACTGCTTAAACAGAAAGCCCAAATATCTTGGTTGGGCAATAGTAAACTCCTTAGAGCAATCCGTATGGAGGATAATGGATTCATAGGTTTGAGTACAAAGCTGTAACTTCAATAAGGGGCTTAAATTATATTGTGTTAAATTATATTAAGTTAAATTATATCCCTGTGACATGTGTAAAGTCCAACATTATGAAGAGTTACTGCACTGTGGGTTCACATATTTCAGTTTCAGTTTTAATCAATGATTGCTGAGTAAAAGTTATGTATTCCATATTATGGAAATTTTAAACTTTTCAAATTGTAAATTGATGGTTCAAGGTTCTGATGGAGACAACTAAATTTGAAGAAAATATAAATCACATATAGACAGGGTGGTTAAAAAGACAAAACACTTGCCTTTATTGCTCAGTCCTTTGAGTTGGGAAGTCATGTTGAAGTTGTACAGGATGTTGATACGGCTTCTTCTGCAGCACTGTGTCGAGTTCTGGTTGCCCAGTTATTATTAAACTGGAGAGGATTCAGAAGAGAGTTATCAGGATGTTGCCGGGTTATGGAAGGTTTGAGGTGTAAAAAAAGGTCTCAGTCTATCCAGTCTTTCTTCACTGGAGAGTAGGATGTTGAGAGGCGACCTTATAGGAGTTTACAAGATAATGAGGGGTAAAGGTACGGATAATGGTAGTTGTTCTTTCTGTGGGATGGGGGATTTCAAGACTAGGAGGTGTATTTTTTAAGGTGAGAGGAGAGAGATTTTAAAAAGTCATGACAGCAAATCTTTTACACAGAGGATGTTCATGTGTGGGCTGAACTTCCAGAGGAAGTGGTGGATATGGGTACAATTACAACGTTTAAAAGAGATTTGGATAAGTACATGAATAGGAAAGGTCTGGAGGGATATGGGCCAGGAGCAGACAGATGGGACTAGTTAAATTTAGAATTATGTTCTGCATGGACTGGTTGGACCATAGGGTCTGTTTCCATGTTGTATGGCTCTATGATTTTAAATAAATTCCGAGTATGAAGTTGAACAGATTTGATCAAATTGATTATACTTCCTTCATTCAATTTCATTAACAAATGAAGAATTTTCAGAATCATTTTGAGATCTCTCATTTCAGTATCAGGTAAATAATAACAAAAAACATCGACCATAGGTTGAATCTTGCATCATTTGGGCTAATTGTAAGTTATATTGACTTTCTGCGAGGTCCAGTAAGATCCCTCTCTGTATATTACCAAACTCTTCTCATTAACCTGTACCTCTGAAACCTCTCTTACCCAATTCTGGTTCCAGTCTAGCACTCACCCTTACCCTGAACGGTTCATGATTGCCATGATATCCAGGAAATGGTTGGTATCCCTGGCACCATGTTAAAACCATTACACACCTGGTTAAGCAGTGTCAGCCTGCACCTGCCCCACAGAGTTCCTGACACTTATCCTGAACATAACAGATAAGGGGGATTTGGTGTCCTGTTTGTGCAGAGGGTCATAGATGTCCTGGTGGATGGTTTGGTGCAAACATGGGATGTCCTCTTTTTCCATGTCTAGCAGAGAAGTTGATTACCCTTTAGTCATAAAGAGGAATGTCCAGCACTACGTGAAGAAGTTTTAATGTCCTTCTTCACACTGCCAGTGGATATGCTATCATTCTTTTCTCTGAATCCTCATACTCTACCTCTGCAACTGCACCCACCTCCCACTAAACCATATGGTCCCCAGGTCTCACTATAGCTTACAACATTTTCCCTACCTTGCTGTCTCACACCCCAATACCAAGACACCACAAACTCTATGCTCTCTGTGCTGCCTATTCACTCGTGCGGGGCACCTCACCACTTGCACCAACAATAACAGCAGCACTATATACTCTGACCTCCCCTAATTCCAGCCACTCTCTCATCCTAGGAGGAAAGATGCCCAAAATAGAGCAGAAAGAGACAAGATAGGTGCTGAGCTGCCTGATATTTAGCTGCTACCCCTTTAGCAGACTGGCACGAATTGAGCTTAATCCAAAATAACTTGTAGTTGGTTTTTCCTATCATTGGCTTTCTCTGTAATCATTGATTTCCTCAGGTTAGTCTTGCTTGTGCACTTAATCATTTAACAAAGGATTTATGGTGCTTTTACTTTTTGTCGCCTTCAGGCTGAACCATTTCACAGCTGGTTGTTCAACTGCCCGCAAACTACCCTGTATCAAAGGTATTTTGAGGAAACATAACCCCATCAATTCTTTAAGAAAGCCAACTCTGTAAACCATAAGTTTTCAACAATTGTAACATGAGCCAAGAATTGCCAGCTTATTTCCACCATCCCCTTGTAATAAATGAGAACATATCTTTTACAGTTTTATGTTTCTAAAATGTGAGACATATGGATATCTACTCTTCCAGCAAACAGCTTGTCTCTTTCCATTACCACTCACTTTACTGTGATGAAAACATTCCATTTTAGAAGGATTAGTCTGTAGAAATTAGAATTGCGCCATATAATGTATGAGGTAAGTAAAATTCTCATTGCCTCTCTGTTGGGTAGTACAAGTATATCATGAAATCGCTACAGCGTGGAAGCAGGCCATTTGACCCACTGAATTCACACCAACCCTCCGAACAGCATTCCACCCAAACCTATCCCCCTACTCTAGCCCTGTAACCGTGCATTTCCCATGGCCAATCTACCTTACGTGCACATCCCTGAACACTATGGGCAATTTAGCATGGCCAATCGACCTAACCTGCACATCTTTGGACTCTGGGGTGAAACCGGAGGACCCAGAGGAAACCTACAGACACGGAAAATGTGCAAACTCCACACAAGCAGTCACCCAAGGCTGGAATCGAACCCCAATTCCTGATGCTGTGAGGCAGCAGTGCTAACCACTGAGCCACTGTGCCACCAGACATATGAATCTGATCTCCCCTTGAAAAAAAACACAAGAAATATATCTGTCAATAGTTCACATGTGTCATGCTGATTTAAAAGATATTTTAAGAATTTAGAAAAACAGTAAGCTCTTCAGGCCCTTCAGCCCATTCAACTATTCAATGTAATGATCATCAATCTGTATCTCAACTCGAAGCCACCAACCTCCTCCAACCTCCCAAACCACTGACCCTTGTGCTCTATGTTCCCAGATTCCTTTATTCAACAAAAGTCTACTCAGTCAACTGGCCCAGACCTTTTTGGGATGGATCCATACTTCTAACCCTCTGCGTGAAAATCTTTTCCCTGATTTCATTCCTAAATAACCCAGCTCTAACTTTAAGATTATTGCCTCATATTTGGCTTCCTTCACCAGATAAAATGGTTTCACTGTTTCTGTCTTGCTGAATCCTTCTATCATTTTGAGTTCTCCATTAGATTACTTCTCAATCCTCTAAACTTGAGGAACTGCCTTCCCAAGATTTTGATGACTTCTTCGTATGAATGTTTTAGTCTCAACTTCAGGGATTGTCTGCCCGTTAAATGACTTTTCAACATGTTCGATATGCTTTCTTCTCCCGCAACCGAACAAGTGAATAATTTCAACTGAGATAGAATGATAGTGTGTGTTTTAACAGCCAAATACCAAAATGTAGCAACCGTGGGTGTGAAGGCATCACAGCTACATTAGACAGGAGGATACTTCAAGCTGGATGCATGGAAATATATCAGTGAAAGAAGGCTGAATGTGTAAAGTATTACACAGTATTCTGGCAGGGATGCTTCAGACCAAATGGAACTATGGTAACGGTGATTGTTATCTGTCACTTCAGGGATAAATTGGCTAGAAATGGGTGTATAAAGATGGAAAACAAGTAATCAGTATTGTGGGTATTTTGTGATCTGTGAACTGGAATAATACTCATTGGCTCAGCATTTACAGCACAGAAATAAGCCATTTAGCTTGTGTACATGTCAGGCAGTGAGTTCCAGACTCCCACTGCCTTCTGGATGAAAATAAATGCTACTCAACTCATCTCTTAAATTTATGCCGACTGATTCTGGACCCCTCTACTAATGGATAAAAAATGTCTTCCTATCCACCCTATCTCTTCTCATAATCTTATATAGCTTTATGAAGTTCTATCTCAAACTTCACCGCTGCAGGGAAAATACTCCCCGGCCTATTCAATATTTCCTCATAGCTGACACCATCCAATCCAGGCAGCACCCTCTCTAGTGTAATCACATCCTTCCTACAATGTGTGAACAGAACTGTATGCAGTACTCTAGTTGTTCCTTAAACGACATTTCATTCCATTCATATAACCACCTTGCTCTTATATTCTATGCTTTATCTAATAAATAGATTTCAAAATGATTGCCAGAGTCCTTTATATCTCCACCTTCACCTCTCTGTATGGCTTGAGATTCATCTCATCCACACCTATGGATTTATCCACTTTTAAGACAGTCAAGGAAAAATACCTCATTTTATGCTAATTTCTTCTAATATTTCAAAGTCCTCCAGCCCAAGTCTGCACTTGTGTCATCCTTTTCCATTGTGAAGATAAATGTAAAGTATTCATTAAGGAATGTGCCTATGTCTTCTGGATCCAAACAGATTACTGTTCTGGTCACTACTGGGCTCTACTTTCGTTTATTTGATCCGATGCTTTCCCATGCACTTTCTTAGCTTTCCTAATTTTCTTTCAAAGATACCCTGAGAATGTTTTTATTATTCTCTATGTTCTCTGCCATAGTAATCTCTCACTATCTGTCAGAAGCTTCTATTTTTTTCTTAATCCTAACTAATATGCCCCTTGAGACCAGGATTTTAACTCTGAATCCTGCAACTTCAAGTATAGTCATCTGCCAGTCTGTCTGCTTCCGGGACTTTTCCACTCTCACTGCTCCTTTTCCTCCTCACTGCCATCATTCCCAAGTGCCGTCGATTCGGACTAGAAAAGTGTATGCCTGCATTCTGTCTAACCAACTTTTAGCCTTTTAGTGTTTAACATGGTGGGCTTGACTGCTGTGTTATGAGCATTTATGATTAAGGCAGCACGTCAATGGTTGCTATATACCATTCTCTATTAGTATATTAATCTTGTGAAAGGAGAAACACCTGCCTTTCCTGTATGTGTGATAATAGTACAACCATCTATGTGGTGTCGCAGATAGACAGGGTAATGAAGAAACTGTTTGGTATGCTTGCCTTTATTGGTCAGTGCCTTAAGCACAGGATTTGGGAGGATTTGGGTGATGTGAGGAAATTTCACCCAGAGAGTGGAAATCTGGATCTGATTACCTCTAAAGGTGGTACAGACAGAAACCTTCACAACATTAAGAAGTAATTAAATGTACACTTGTGGTACTAATGTACACAAGACTATGGGTCAAGTGCTGGAAAATGAGATTAGAATAGTAGGTGATTGTTTTTTTTTTAATCAGCATTGAGTGATGTGCTCCAAAGGGCATTTTTCTGTGTTGTAGACTGCTCTTTGACAGTATAACATGATCCAACAAGGAAGAGTGACCATTGCAGTTACCAACTGAAGGTCCAGTGCATTGATTATAGGAGTGGATGGTCATGTTGTGGCTGAATGTTACATTAATTGGACCACTTTTTTGAATGCTGCATTCATTTCTGGTCTCCCTGCTATAGGAAATATGTTGTTAAACTTGACATGACTCAGAAGAGATTTACAAGGATGCTGCCAGGGTTGGACATTTTGAGCTATAGGGACAAGCTGAATAGTTGGGGCTGTTTTGCCTGGAACGTTGGAGGCTGAGGGGTGACCTTATAGAGGTTTATAAAATCATGAAGACCATGGATAGGGTGAATAGTCAAGGTTCTTTCCACAAGAAAGGGAAATCCAAAACTAGAGGGTGTAAGATTAAAGCAAAAGGGAAAAGATTCAAAAGATTCATGCAGAGGGTGATGCATGTATGGAAAGAACTGCAGAGGAAGTGGTGGAGGCTCGTGCAATTATACCACTTAAAAGGCATCTGGATGGGTATATATGAACAGGAAGGATTTAGATGGATTTGGGCCAAATGGGACGAGATCAATTTAGGATATCTGATTGGCATGGGTGAGTTGGACTGAAGGGCCTGTTTTGACACTGTATAACTCCATGACTGGCAAAGCAGGATGCCACAGATGAACATCACACTTTCTCTCACAAAAACAAACACACACACAATAGCATTAACAATCAATGTATCAATAGAAGGCACCGATAAGTCTTCCTACCTTAGCTGTTCTGGTAAAGTTATCATGGTTTTTCCTTTATCATTAAGACCCAGAAATTGCCAAGTTTGATGGAAGTTCTCATCATTGACCATCATCAACTACACAATCAGGACTGAAGAAGGACCTCTGCCTCTGCCTCACTTCTCTTCAATGAATCAAATTGATCCCCTCCTACCCCTAATTGTTGAACTAGCTCATTTCTTCCAGGCATTGTTTTACTGTTTCCAGAAACTTAGTAGCTTCTAAGTTTTAATGATTACACTTTCTGACCTTTTGAGATGCTGCAATACTTAAAGACCTCCATTTGCAAAGTATCATTTCATTTCGAATCACATGCTGGAGGGCTGGAGACAATATTTAGGCTGACTCAGGTCTTCTGTCAAGAAGAATGAATTGTACATTCCAGACCTTCAGGCCCAGGCAGCTTAAGGCACAGTCACGAAGAGTGAACTAATTAAAATTAAGGATGCACAAGAGACCAGAAATGGGCAGTTGGAAATCTCTAGCAATTCTGCAGAACTGAAGAATGTTTTGGTGATGGTGAATGATGGAAATAACGCCACTGAGATTCTTTGATGAATTTTGAAATTTAGTACTCCAAAGAAATCTAAACTATGCTTCAAACTGATTCAATTTATGGCAAAACTAATAATTACAAGCTAAATCAATACCAGCTAAATCTATTTCAGCACAGACTGAAAGAAAACTTTGATTAAAGATGTCACAACATTTCATTATTTCTTATAATTTTTCCAGATTTTTTAGTAAATTAATGTTTGCAAAAGGTATTTACATTAATATTTAACCTCAGAAGAGTGTACTTTTTCAATATCAGAAGCAAATTGTTATAGAACACAAAGTTTATTCCATAGAATCCCAACAGTGTGGAAAGAGGTCCTTCAGCTCAACAAGTCCACACTGACTCTCCAAAGAGTAACTCACCCAGACCCATTCTCCTATATTCACCCCTAACCTATATATCCCCGAACACTATGGGTAATTTAGCATAACCAGTTCACCTAACCTGCACATCTTTGGATTGTGGGAGGAAACGGGAGCATCCGGAAGAAACCCGCGCAGACATGGGGAGAATACGCAAACTCCAGACAGTCGCCCGAGGCTGGAATTGAACCTGGGTCCCTAGCACTGTGAGGCAGCAGTGCCAGCCACTGAGCCACCCACATTGAACTTACAGCATGGAAACAGACCATGATCTATGCCAGTATTTAATCTCTGCATAAGCCTCCTTTCAACCTTTGCTATATAACCCTATCAATATATGCTTCTATTCCCATTAAATACTCATCTAGCTTCCCCTTAAATTCATTGATGTATAGTCCAATACCTTCATCTATTCCATGCGATAACACTTTCAACATAGTGACATTGAGTCATAAAGGACAGGAACAGGCCCTTTGGTCCAACTAGTCCACACTGATCAAGTTCTGACTAAACTCAATTCATCCCACTTGCCTGCATTTTACTAATATCCCTCCCCTATTCATGTACTTATCCAAATGTCTCTCAAATGTTGTAATTGTACCTGCATCCACCACTTCCTCTGACATTTTATTTCATACATGAACCACTCCATGTGTAAAAACGTTGCTCCATGTCCTTTTTAAAACTACTTCCTTTCACCTCAAACATATGGCCCTAATTTTGAACTCTCACCTTCGGGAAAAAACTCTTGCTATTTACCATATCTATGCCCCTCATGATTTTATAAACTATATAAAGTAACCCCTCAACCTTCTACACTCCAGTGAAAGTGATTCCCAATCTATCCAGCCTATCCTTATAACTCAAACCCTCCAATCCCAGCAACAGTCTGGTAAATCTTTTCTGAACCCTATCCAATTTATTAACACCCTTCCTTAAAGCAGGGTAACCAGAACTGCGCACAGTACTCCTGAAGAGGTCTCACCAACAGCTTGTAGACCCTGATCATGATGTCCCATCTGCAATACTCAAAGATCTGAGCAATGAAGACAAGCGTGCTAAACACCTTATTAACCACCCTGTCTACCTGTGATGCAAATTTCAAAGGATTATGCACCTGAACCCCTAGGTCTGTCTGTTTAACAACACTACCCAGGGCCTGATCAAATAATTGCATAAGTCCTAATCTTGCTTGTTTTACCAAAATGCAATATCTCACATTTATCTGAAAGAAACTCCATCTGCATGTTGTAAGAGATGTCTGAAGTTGTCACTTGGTTTAAATGGGATCTTCTTCATGTAGATGAGCTATCACCAAATCCTTCTCTAGAACTAGACCACTCTTAATGCCACTAAATCATGAAGGATGACCATGTGGAAGTCTTATATGAAAGAGTCAATCTCGAGTGACAAGGTTTATTACATTGTACAGTTACAGTAGAGAGTAATGAGATAACTACATAACACTGGTAGAAGCTACATGTATTCCCCACTTAGGCTAAACCAAAATTATACGACTGCTAGCAAAAGATATAAGACTATCAGACACACACAACATTATTAACCACTTCCACTCTAGACATTGTTATATATTTCTCAGCTGGTACAGCTATATCAAGGCTTTGTTTTAACCTTGAGTTAAGACGTTTGTCTTTAACATCATCCATCAGGTTTGATTTGATTTATTATTGTCACATGTACTGAAATACAGTGACAAGTTTTATTTTGCATGCTAACCAGGCAAATCATACCTTATGCAAGTGCATAGAAAAAGATGCAGAATAAAGTGATACAGGTAGAGAGAAGGTGCAGAGAAAGATCAACTTTAATGTATGAGAGTTCCATTCATCAGTCTTATAAAGCAGGGAAGAAGCTGTTCTTAAATCTGTTAGTATGTGTTTTCAAACTGTTATATCTTCTGACTGATTAAAGAGAGTGGAAGAAAGTATAACCGGGGGAGAGGGGTCTTGAGAATTTGCACATGCCTTCAGGTCTTGATCAAACAACTGTTTACCTTATCTTTTCATTATCTCACCTTGGACTGAGTTCCATACCTGCAGTTTTGACATGGGTACATTGATCTTCATATGAGCTTATGCTGGACTTCAAGGTTACATTTCAACAATATTAATTACAAGACTGTACATGACAGTAAGGCTACAGTGCTCCATGCTACAGAATGTAAAGGTTCCAATCTCCGAGCAAAGTGTTAGCACAGGACTTCTGAGGTCACAGCACAGCACAGCTCACAGAAGCTAATCCATTTATTCATTAAACCCTATCTTTACAGGTGCCTCGAAAAATATTCTCAAAGGCTTTGTTGTTCCTGGGGGTTTGTTAATGAACTGCTCATAGAGTGAACCAGTCATATCTGGTGTCATTCCTCATCAAACCATGTTGTTTACGAAAATAACTTCTATTCCACATCCACACACAAACTGATTCTGTTCCAGCAGAGTCCGAATTAAGCAAGTTTGAGTGAAAATCCCAACAGTGAGATGCGGTTGCTTGTTTTAGTAGTTGCTATTGCACTACATCTTACCTGTCTATGGCCCCTTTTCAAGTGAGCTACAGCTGTCAGCATCTAAGAGCATAACTTCTCTTGGTTTGTTTCCAGCAGGAAAAGGACCTTGAGCAGGTTCTGGCCAAACAACACTACAACAGTAGCTTATGCCTTTTACCTGTTATACATAAATACACATGTATTTATGATATCCCAAACATATTTGTTTTATTTTTTTTAATCAAATAATTTGTATTTACAGCAGAATGCACCAAATAACTTACTTTTAGCTCAGATTAAATCATATATCCAACCTCAATACCCCTGTATATCAGAGCAAATATAATAATCAGTTTCCATTCCCAATTATACTCTTTAAGCTCTGCTGAGAGACTACAAGGATTCCAGGTAGTGAGATTGGACTGAGCTGTAATGCCTGCCATGATCAATTAATATGAATTGTCCAGGTTCTCATACGAAGAATAGTGACTACCATTAGCTACAGATGCTACAGTACTTTCAGAATGGGAAGAGAGGTGCTTCGAAGGAAGGTCATGTTTGAAAACTTGCTCCCAAAAATGTTCACATTAAAGCTTCCATATCAGTAACATTGTACACTTCTTTAAGAGGGAAGAAAATGCTTGGTATTGTTTTTACATGAAATTTGCTGTTCTCTATAATTAATGAAATTGCAGAAACATGGGGTTTAAGAGGTGCAAACAAAAAATCATGATGACATGTTCATGAAAAAACAGAATACATTCAAATCCTTTTGAAAAACAGAAGCATTCCGCACTGTCTAATACACAATCAGCTTTACTGCTCTTTTACTCAGGCCCCTCAAAAGATGATGTTCTGCCACTGTGCAGACATTTAAAAAATGTGCAGCTTTGGAATATTTATGGAATTCTGTCCGGTTCCACCTGCTGGTCAAATGTACAACACTGCAGCCCTGATTTACGGCTGCAAAAGCCACAAGAGAGATTGCCTTCTGAAAGCACAGCCTCACCAAATATCTGATTTACAGCACCCGCAGTTCTTTCAGGTGTTATTTAGTATTTAACTTACCAAAGTTGTCCTTATGATATAAATGATCACTAGACAGCAGCGAGCTTAAGGTTGATTACATCTGAAGGGCAGACGACATTTATGAATCACTTTACTCTTGTGGTTGATGATGATGTCGTCAATGGAACTACTCAGTTGAATTGCATCCCTGAACTTGCTGCCAGCAACTCATATCTCATGCGGATGGTACACTTACCAAGTACTAGATTACTCTGAGACAAAGTTCAGAGCATCTAATTTACAGCACCTAAACACCCTGAGCTGTGTTTACTGTAAGGATATGAGCAAGTATTGTATGGTTTGAGCAATAGCCTCAGTGGCTGTGTATGAGAGTCTATGAGTTACAGTGGCTGGGTGAACAAATGGCTCAAGTTGCAGAAACCAAGCTGACTGGTAGTAGAAAAAGGTGTCTCATTGATCGTCAGCTGGTGTCTCTGAATCCTGCTAGTTCAGTTATAGAGTCACTGACTGAAGATTAATATCCAAGTGTGAAAGCAAAATGTTGGAAATCTGAAATAAAAACTGAGAATGCCAGAAGTGCTCAGCAGCTTGGACAGGAACAGCAAGGCGAGAAGCAAACTTAACATTTCCAGTTAATGACCATTCTTCACAACTGGGAAAAGTTGAAGGTGTAATTCAGCAAGTTCAGACAGTGAGATACAAAGAAGATCAAAAAGCAGGTATGTAATAGGATGGAAGATAGGAGACATTGAGTAACAAAAGGCATAATCATTGACAAAAGATGTTTGTAATGAAATGAAAATAAAACAATGCAAGAGGAGGAGGAAATGTGAATCGTAGGACTGTTAGCAAAACCTGCTGACTCAAATGATGGGAGCAATGACTTTTACCTGAAATAATGTTGAGTCTCAATGTTGAGTCCAGAAGGCTGTAATATGAGTAATTGAAAGATTAAGGGCTTACATTGTATCTTATTTTAAAAATATAGGAGGTCAAGGACAGAGAAGTCAGAATAGAAGTGGGCTCAAGAATTAATATGGCATGTCACTGGAACGTAGTAGTCACCCCTATGGACTGAAAGGAGGTATACTGCAAAATGATCACCCAGTTTTTGTAGCCTGCCAGCATAGAGGAGT
The DNA here is from genome assembly GCF_004010195.1 of Chiloscyllium plagiosum. Taxonomy (NCBI): domain Eukaryota; kingdom Metazoa; phylum Chordata; class Chondrichthyes; order Orectolobiformes; family Hemiscylliidae; genus Chiloscyllium; species Chiloscyllium plagiosum. Next base: position 18,451,248 of record NC_057744.1, read on the forward strand.
ACGCATTGATAATAACCGATGCAGTTTATTAAATTGTACAGAATGCAAGTAAATTGTAATTTTATCTGGGAAGTGTTTAGGCCCTGGACAATGGAAAGGAAGGAGGAGATAATTCTTCTGAGCTTTCATAGGAAGTTGATGCATGAAAGGGAGAAGGTGTTGGTGATATTGAACAGATCAGAGTGTAATTGCAGGGAATGCCCACTTCAGAATGCTGGAAGTGGAGGGAGGGGAAGGGGAAGATGTAAAATCAAAACAAATTGCGAAGGAAACTCAATGTGTCTGGCAGCACCTCTGGAGTATTACAACAGAGTGACTGAGTTAAGTGGTGAATGTATTTAAGAAAAGGAAAGGAATGAGTTGCCCTGCTGCTTTTGCATTTGCTTTTCCTCAACTGTTTCAGCTTCAGGAAATGAACTTTACACTGTTACCAGAGCAGAAACCTGTCAATTGATGAGTATCTGGTAAGTGATTTAGGTCGTTTCTATTCCTAATGTTCAACATAACATAGCAACTGATTAAATAAAATATAAAACCACAAATAAATACTTAATTGAAAAAAATTGAATAATTTCTAAAAATAAATAAAAAATGACAGGCCAGGTCATGTGTCATAGTAGCAGCAGGTGAGAGTTCCTGGCTGCCAATGTGATCCAAAACAAACATACCTTCAGCAAATGTTTAAAGTTCAAGCTGCTTCAGCTGAGAGTTGAGCTGAAGACTGAATTACAGACACTGCAATTCATGAGGTAGAAGAAACATTACCTGGATTCTTAGTACCTGGAGACAGTCACACCTCTGAGGATTAGATCATCTGATTTGATCAGTGTTTATGGATAGGTGATGTGTGTGAATGTGAGTGAGGCAAGAAGGGACCCAGAGGGCAGGAGGCCAGGACCCTCAGCCTTTACAAAAATCGACAAGTTTGAGGTTCTTTTAGGTTGTATCCTGACCATGGGTCAGAACCCCAAACTACGACAGATATCTTTAAGTTGTAATTCCAAAGTGTGCTTGTTTTTAAAAAGAAGGTTGATACCACCAAAAATGATTGTTTCACAGCTATTATTAAATAAGTCATAAAATGGGCATTTCGATCATTTTCAAGGTAATCAGACAGAGTCAGCATGGTTTTGTGAAAGGGAAATTATATTGCCTGATCTGTTTGAGTTGTTTGAAAAGGTAACATGTTGTAGATAAAGGGGAACCAAATGATGGCCTGTACTTAAATTTCCAGAAGGTATTTGATAATATGGTATATATTACAGCCAAAATTAGAAGTGCATGCTTTTGGGAGTAACATATTAGCACCAATAGAAGATTAAGTCACAAAGTGTGGTGCTGAAAAAGAATAGTAGGTCAGGCAGCATCTGAGGAGCAGGAGAAGTCGATGTTTAGGCATAAGCCCTTCATCAAGAATGTCCTCATTTACTCCTAGTCACCAATAGAAGATTGGTAGGCTCACAAGAAACAAAGTGCCAGCATAAATGGGTCTTTTTCAGGTCGGCATGATGTATTACGTGCTCCATAAGAATTGGTGCTAGAGCTTCAGCTATTAACAATTTATATTGATGACATAAATGAAGGCTTGGAAGATATGGTGGCTAAATTTGCTAAAAGGTCAAAGAAAGGAAGTAAGATATGAACAGAGAAAGCTGCAAGTTAACATAGATACGTTAAATGAATATGCATAGACATAGCAAAAAAGAGTATAATGTGGGAAAACATGAAATTGAGATTCTGGCAGGAAGACTGAAAAAGAAGCACCTAATCTAAATGGTGAGAGATTGCAGAATTTAAGATGCAGAGGGGCCTTGTGCATGAATTGCAAAAGATTAGTTAGCAGGTACAGCAAGTAATTAGGAAAGCTTTTAGAATATAATTATTTTTTGAAAGGGAAATGATTATAAAAGTAAGAAATTTGTTCTTCAATTACATACAGTATGAGAGAAACTACATCTGGTGCACTATGCACAGTATTTCTCAGCTTATGTAGGTATGTTAGCATTTACTGGAGGCTACTTAGGGAAGGTTTACACATGAATTAATGGAATAAAGGGATTATTTTATGAGGAAAGATTGTACAGGATTGGATTGTATTTATTGGAGTTTAGAAGTGTAAGAAGGGACTTGAATGGAATATATAAATTCTTGAGAGATCTTGACAGGGTAAATGTGGAGAAAATATGTTTTATTTTGTGAGAATCTAAACTAGAGGTCACTGTTTCAAAGGTAGTCAGGGGTTACCCACTTAAAACCAAGCTGAGATGATTTTTTTTTCTCCGAATGTTGAGTATCTTTGGAGCTCTCTTGCAGAGATGGTGGTGGAATATCCTTGAATATCCTTAAGGCAGAGGTACATAGATTAAGCAAGGGGTTGCAAGGTTATCATGGTAGATGGCATTGTGTATTTGAGGCTACAATCAGATCAGCCATCATCTTATTGCATGGTGGAGCAGGCTAAAAGGGCTGAGTGACCCACTGCTGCATCTAGTTTATATGTTTCATTATTTCACCCATGGGATGTGGGCATTGCTGGCTGGCCATCCAGCATTTATTACCTGTACCTAGGTGCCCTCAAACCAAGTGGCTTATTAGGTCATTTCAGATGGAAGTTGAGACTCAACCACATTATTGTAGATTTGGAGTCACATGTAGGCTAGACCGGGCAACAATAGCAGATTTCCTTCCCTGATGAGCTGTTGGGGGGTTTTCCTGACTATCAATAATGGTTTCATGGTCATCTTAGACACATAATTCCAGACTTTATTTTTACATCTGCCATAGCAGGATTTGAACCTGGGTGCCCAGAACATTAATCTATTTTCCAGTTACTTTATATAATTTAATAGTTTATAGGCAGCACAGTGGCTCAGTGGTTAGCACTGCTGCCTCACAGCACCAGGGTCATAGGTTCGATTCCAGCCTTGGGCGACTGTCTGTGTGGAGTTTGTACATTCTTTCCGTGTCTGCGTGTGTTTCCTCTGGGTGCTCCGGTTTCCTCCGGACTGTGGGTCCAAAAGATTTGCAGGTTAGGTGAATTGGCCATGCTAAATTGCCCATAGTGATAGGTGCATTAGTCAGAGGGAAGTGGGTCAGGGTGGGTTACTCTTTGGAGGGTCAGTATGGACTGGTTGGGCCAAAGGGTCTGTTTCACACTGCAGGGAATCTAATCTAATCTAATCTAGTGATAATACCACTAAGTCATCACCTCCCCATGTATGCGAACAAAGATAATGTTTAAATTTCAATATGACATTTCTTCAGAATGGGTTGGTCTGAAGAACAATTAGATTGGACTTGAAAAATATAAGCAGTTTCTCTCTCCACAGAGAGAAAGTAGGGACTGCAGACGCTAGAGAGTCAGAGTCAAAAAGGGTGGCACTGGAAAAGCACAGCAAGTCAGGCAGCATCCGAGGAGCAGGAGACTTGACATTTTGGGTAAAAGCCCTTCATTAGGAATGTTGAGGGGAGGGGCGTGCTGAGAGATAAATAGGAGGGGAGGGTAGGTGGGAAGGTGATAGGTAGATGCAGGTGGGGGGTTGATTGTGATAGGTTGATGGGGAGGGTGGAACAGATAGGTGGGAAGGAAGGTGGACAGGTAGGATGTTGTGAAATTAGTGAGTTGGCGTTGATGTCTTGTGGTTGAGGGGTCCCAAGGTGGACAATGAGGCGTTCTTCCTCCAGTTGTTGGGTGGCTTGGATTTGGTGGTAGAGGAGACCCAGGACTTGTAAGTCCTTGGTGAAGTGGGAGGGGGAGTTGTAGTGGTCAGCCACAGGGCGATGGAGTTGTTGAGTGCATGTATCCCAGAGATGTTCCCTGAAATGTTCCATGAGTTGGTGTTCTGTCTCCCCGATGTAGAAGAGACCACATCGAGAGTAATGGACACAGTAGATGAGGTGGGTGGATGCACAGGAAAATCTCTGCTGGATTTTCACTGCCCTCTTGACTTGTTTCACCTGTCCATCTTCCTTCCCAACAATCCGCTCCACCCTCCCCACCAACCTATCACAATCCCCACCCCCCATCTTCATCCACCTATTGCCTTCCCAGCTACCTTCCCCACAGCCCCACCATCACCCCCGCTATTTATCTCTCAGCCCCCTCCCCCATCCACATTCCTGATGAAGAGCTTATGCCTGAAACATCGACTTTGCTGCTCCTCGGATGCTGCTTGACCTGCTGTGCTTTTCCAGCGCCACACTTTTTGACTCTCTCTCTCTCCACAGATGCTACTAGAATGTTGAATTTCTGCCGCACTTTACATTTCTATTCCAGATCTCCAATATCTAAAGTGCTTTTGTTGAAGTGAAAACTGTCGTAAAATTATGCTGGAGAGATAATAGAAACAATGAAGGACGGGTTATTGAATGTGGAGGTGGTGGGAGGGGAATGAGTGAACTGGGGAGATGCTATTGCAGTTCTGGGAAGGAGGAGTAGTCGTGAGAGCAGAAGAATGGACAATATTGGAGCAGATGTTTACTCTTATTGTTCTTGACCAGGCGAGACAGACAGACTGTCACAAGTGTGCCTTGCTTCCTCTCCTAACCTTGTTCCTTGTGTCCATCTAGGTAATTTGTTAAATCAAAATGATACAGAAAATGCAATTGTTGTGGGTATGTCCATTGAGCTTGGAGGTTGGTTGACAGAGGTTTTGCCCCCTGTCAATGTGGCATCCTCAGTGCTGTGAAGCCTCCTGTGAAGTGCTGCTGTACTGTGTCAGTTGGAATTTATTTGGTTGCCTTCCTGCTGCTTCTGGTTGCCAGTTCCAGTCTCTCGTTGTTTCACAGGAGGCTCCACGGCACTGAGGCTATCAGCGAGAAAGGGGATGAAACACTTGCAAACCAAGTTCCCAGCTCGGCAAACATACCCACAACAACTGCAACTGACACCCGAGCTACAGATCTTTACACTAACCTTGAACAGAGGAAAATCCCTGGTAACACCATAAAAAACAATGTTCATCATTTATTCAAGTTACTAAATAAATAACACTGTTCCTCTCACTCTTCAACACAGAACTGCCCATTTCAAATGAATATTTATACATTAATATCAACAAGGTTAGTCCATAAAGGTTCCACATATTGCCTGAGAAATCTGGGACTATTCCTGGGGGCAGCCATCACAAGGAGTGATGATTTAAAGCTCATTACAAAGAAGGGAGTGAACTCATTTAATTCAAGGTTATCAGACAATTTAAATTCTTTTAGCATCTGAACAATTCTGGACTATCAGGAGTGAATAGTGTCAGACCAAAAAAAACTTCAGATCGTTCTAAAAGTTGTCATCTGTATATGTTGTAATGGACAAGTGTTCATTTCAAATAGATTAATGCCTCTGCTGAAGCTTGAAAGAGTGCCCTATGTAACCATGTTAAATGTTCATCCACTCATATCTGCTGTAGTTATTTTAGACTCATATCATTGAGTCATACAGCACGGAAAACAGGACCTTCGGTCCAACCTGTCCGTGCCAAACATATTCTCAAACTAAACCACTCCCATCTGCCTGCTTCTAGCCCATATCCCTCCAAACCTTCCCTATGATTTAGTCCAGCAAATTAGCAAAGCAGATGAACAACAGGCAATAGACCAGAATAATCCTTATAATGCAGGTGCGGTTTAAAATGGACAAAAACTTTGATTCAATCTAGTCCATTGTGAAAAAGAGTTCAGGTTTCACTCATTGGACTTAACTGACATTAGTAAAGAGGTGCCAACCATTGATCAGGCTTTTTTTTTACTACAACCAGCTGTTCATATTTCATAAAGTTTTGAAAAGAGGAAGTGAAAGCTGTTTGAACAAGGGACTTGTTTGGCAGCAGTAATACTTTTTGATCAACAACATCCTGACATATGTGTGGAAATAGAAGAGAGAGAGGTAAGGGATTGAGGTGGTGAAGTTGAACATGGTGATTGCACAAGACATTGTCCAATAGTCAACTCCTATGCTCTAATTACAACAGCTAAACTAAATAGAATGATGTGTCCCTCAGCAAAAGACAAATCTCATGACATCTACGTTACTCCCTCTCTCATGTCCATTTTACCCCCTTCTTTTTTACCTCTCTCTTTCTGGCCATCACATCTTCCCAGCTGCCTATTAGTTCCATTATGCCTCTCATAATTTTGTAGATCTCTATCAGGTTGCTCCTCAGCCTCTCTCTTTCCAGTGAAAACAATTTGAGTTTATTCAACCTCACCTTATAACCTGCGGTTAATGCTCAATTCACAATCTTAGAGACTGACATCCAAACAAAGTAGGAATTAATTGCGAAAGAGATTATACCATATCGTTAGCTGTCACTAGTCCCGACACTCGCTGGGATTCTGTTGGTAATGGCAGACAATGGTCTTCATCCGAACCAGTCTATCCAATGAGTCAGTCAGTCAAATACGCAGCATCACAGTGGGCTGCCTGATGCTGATGTAACTTGCTTTTACCTAATTATCTATTAGGCCCACGTTGTGCCTTCCCAGTGTCTTTCTCTTCTGCTGTCTCAAAGCTTTCATGGCAGACTGATCACAAGGGCACACCACACTTGTCAATTTGGGAGGCAGGAACAGAAGCCATTCAAGATAGTGCAATTGTCTTTGCTGCCTGGCCTATCTTCAATGTCTCAGGATTGCAACTTCTGTCAAGTGAAAGTAGCTGCAGCTGAACAAAATTGTTCACTTTCCCCATTTTAATTTCCTAGACAGAAAAATTTTCCATCATAAGACAATAATTTCAATTTAAGTCCAGAGCTTACAACTGCCATTCTGAAATATTTCAATGCAAAGTCGAACTGTCATGTAATCTATGGTCTGACACTGTTCATTCCTGACGTCTATGCTTATAACAGCATTCAGTCGAATAGAAATATCTCAGAAGTGTTGGGGATGTTATTAAGGTAAAGGTAAAACTGCCATAGGCTTACCAGATCATAGGGTGAGGCTGAATTTTGTTGGATGAGCAGGAAAATATGTGGGGGATGTGGAAGGATCCTTTGGGGCCTTGGATGCGGGTAAGGGGGGAGGCGTGGACACAGGTTTTACACCTCTTGTGGTGGCAAGGGAAGGTGCCGAGAGTGGAGTCAGAACCCACCACCAGAGATATATTTCCATCCCTGCCCCCATCAGCATTCCACAGAGACCATTCCCTCCATGACTCCCTTGTTAGGTCCACACCCACCCGCCCTCCCCCCATTAACCAACCTTCCACTCTTGGAACCCTCTCTTGCCACCACAAGTGGTGTAAAACCTGCACCCACACCAACCCCCTTACCTCCGTCCAAGGCCCCAAAGGGTCCTTCCACATCCGGCAGAGATTTTCCTGCACGTCCAAACAGTATCGACTCAGATCATTGGGCTACTCTCTTATTTGAAAGAGACAGACAACTGGTGGTGGTTTTAACCTGAGGGTCACCACACCTCAGGCGAAGGTGAATTTGAGAAGGAGAGTCTTTCATGATAACCTCAGTCAGTTTAGGAAGATGGACTGTTCCACATATCCTACGAAGAGGCAGGCATAGCTGGGGCCCATGCGGGTGCCCATGGCTACTCCTTTCGTTTAGAGGAAGTGGGAGGATTGGAAAGAGAAGTTGTTCAGGGTGAGGACCAGTTCAGACAACACCGACCCCACCCCCCACCTTTTCCTCCGCTACTACACTGGCCCCACCCCCCACCTTTTCCTCCGCTACATCGATGACTGTATCGGCGCTGCCTCGTGCTCCCACAAGGAGGTTGAACAGTTCATCCACTTCACCAACACCTTCCACCCCGACCTCAAATTCACCTGGACAGTCTCAGATTCCTCCCTCCCCTTCCTCGACCTTTCTATTTCTATCTCTGACGACCGAAACAACACGGACATCTCCTACAAACCGACCGACTCCCACAGCTACCTAGATTACACCTCCTCCCACGCTGCCCCTGTAAAAATGCCATCCCATATTCCCAATTCCTCCACCTCCGCTGCATCTGCTCCCAGGAGGACCAGTTCCAAAAAAGCACATCCCAGATGACCTCCTTCTTCAAGGACCGCAATTTCCCCCCCGACGTGGTCGACGATGCCCTCCACCGCATCTCTTCCACTCCCCGATCCTCTGCCCTTGAACCCCGCCCCTCCAACCGCCACCAGGACAGAACCCCACGGGTGCTCACCTACCACCCCACTAACCTCCATGTACAGCGCATCATCCGCCGTCACTTCCGCCACCTCCAAACAGACCCCAGCACCAAGGATATATTTCCCTCCCCTCCCCTACCAGCCTTCCGTACAGACCACTCCCTCCGCCACTCCCTTGTCAGATCCACACCAGCTACCGACCCAACCTCCACTCCCGGCACCTTCCCTTGCAACCGCAGGAGGTGCAACACTTGCGCCCACACCTCCCCCCTCACTTCTCTCCAAGGCCCCAAAGGAAACTTCCATATCCGCCACAGATTCACCTGCACCTCCACCCACATCATCTACTGCATCCGCTGCAGCCGGTGTGGCCTCCTCTATATTGGGGAGACAGGCCGCCTACTTGCGGAGCGATTCAGAGAGCACCTCTGGGCCACCCGGACGAACCAACCCAACCAACCTGTGGCACAGCATTTCAACTGTGTCCAGCAGGCTAAGATAAAAGGTAGGGGGGAGGGACTTGGGGAAGGGGCGTCGGACCCCTCCCCCAAGTCCCTCCTCCCTACCTTTTATCTTAGCCTGCTTGACACACTTTCCTCATTCCTGAAGAAGGGCTTATGCCCGAAACGTCGATTCTCCTGCTCCTTGGATGCTGCCTGACCTGCTGCGCTTTTCCAGCAACACATTTTCAGCTCTGATCTCCAGCATCTGCAGTCCTCACTTTCTCCTCAAAGAGTTAACTGATTCCCAATATTAATATCATCATCAATGGGCAGGAGGAGCCGGAGGAGGAAGATTAAACCCTAATTAAATGTAGAATGTTGACCCAGTCTTCATCTCGATGTTGTCATCTTTACAGTAGCAAGTTTCACAGAGAGAAAAGACACTTTATTATCATATTTATAGCAGATTCGTGCTATGCAATTGAAGTTTTAAATAGAACAGCTGTTGATCAAGTTTTCAAAGATGAGAAAAGCCATTGTCTCTGCTGTTAATATGAGACATGTAAGCAGGCCCAAAGCCTCAAAAAGGCCTCTGCCAGCTTTATAAACATTACACTGACTGGGAATGGGATTGGATTACACCTACTGTAGTTCTTGTTTGATGAGGCCGTCTGGATTACACCCTCCTAATGTTATAACCCAAATCCTCTCCCCCCCTTTGCCTACCTGGGATGATTGGGACCAGAGGAGGGGAAGTAGGGTTCACAATTAAAGCCACTGTATGGATCAGGAGTGTCCTCCTACCAGAATGGGTGTCCAAGCCCTTGTTTGTCACAAATAGAGCCATTGCCATATATGGCCTTCGGAGTTAAAGATCCAGTTTCTGGGAAAATGCGGCGCAGCTCTGATCTCCCATGTCCTCAGGGACATACCATGCTGCTACAATTACAGGATTCAGAGTTCTGGCTGATGGTGACAATGAAGAAGTGGATGAGCAATTGAGCGAGGAGCAACAAGGCATATTCAGGATTACTTCACCAAGTGTTCTCTCAAGTCGCGAAACAAGAGAGCAGCCAGCAGGCTGGAGGACGTGATTATTTCAGTCAGGTTAACAAGTCCTGGTCAATGATTGTTAATCAGACAAATGTTTTGAGTCATGTTATGTGGGAACACTCAGAGAATCTCACCTCTGGGCCAATTAACAAACTAACACTGTTAATCCATGAGTAACAACTGCTGAAGAAAAGCTACAGTGAACAATGGCAGCAGATTAACTAGGAGGTGCTCAAGGTAAAGAAGCAGGCTATTTAGCTCCTTTTCAGTATTTTTAAAAAATGAATCGAAACCTTTTGATTAACGTACCTTTAAAGATCTGGTTGCCGCACTGTAGGAAGGATGTGGAAGATTTGGAGAGGGTGCAGAACAGATTTAGCAAGTTGTTGCTTGGAATGGAGCATATTAGCTGGAAGGAGCAGTTGGACAAACGTGTATTGTTTTTGCTAGATTGTCGGAGGCGGAGGGTGACCTGATAGAAGTATATAAAATTATAAGGGGCATGGATAGGGTGGATAGTCACAGTAAGATGTCCACTCCCTGGACTAGCCGCTACTAAGAAGCACCCTGGATCTGTGTACACTGAGCAGCAAGTCAATACCGCTGTACTGTAAGCCTTCAGGGTCTGAAGGACCAATGCACTAAAAGGCATGTCAACAGCACAGCAAGGCAATGACAGGGAAGCTGAGAGTATCCAGGCAGCTGCTGAATTAGCAAATGCTAGGAGAGCAAGCAGGGTACCCTGAGAAACAGCCTGGGCTGATCCATCAGCTAGCTGCCTGTCCTAGCACATGAAGCATTTCCATGTTATTTATTGATGTGCCTGCAAGCGCAGAAGCATCCTGTAAGTGGATCACAGAGAGGGTTTGGAGTGGCTGGCCAGTGTCAGATGGCAGCATCCGAGGATGAGGAGAAGAAGTGGCTGGTACTCATCGTACGTGCTCTGGGGCTCTGTATCCAAAGAAGTGGTCTAAAGGAACAAGCAACAAGCTGGAGGGGGAGGGCGCCCGCTCTGACTCTCATCTCGGGAATTGATGCCCTGTCGTTTCCTCACAATGCATGGAGGATGGGAGGTTATATATTAATAAGATTCATTATAATAAAAGTCTGTTTAGAAGCAGCAATCCCCATTAATAGCAGTTTGCTGCTGTCGAGCCAGAATCACATCTCTCACTTGGAACTCTGTCTTAAAATGCAACAATTTGCACTTACAATCACAAATAGCCTTGCCTGGCATATCTCGTGATTTACCCAGATTTTGCACAGTAACCACATCATTCAGGACCCTTTTAAAATTCCACCTATTAACTTTAAGAAGTTAGGATTGAAATACCTTGTGCTATCCAGGAGCAGCAACTACAAATCTGCCTTATAGTGTTCATCTTGCACTGTCCAAGGTCTTTTAAATTTAAAAATGACAACAATTTCCATGAAGAAGAGAATTTTCAGGATAGTCAGTAAATAATAGGGACCTTCTACACAATATTAAAACTCGATTTGTGTGATAATGTTGTTTTACCTGAGAACCAATGGGCTTCAACTGACTGTGCAAACTGCTCTCTGTGGCCTTCATTAAGAACTATCTATCAGAGTCACAGGATTAATACATGCCCCTGGGCAGGTGCACAGGCAATTTGTCTTTGCCATTGTTGGTCCATGCTGAAGCTGGATCTTCTATCTTTCTGGGATTTCAGTGGTATTCATCCTATGTTAAAAAAGAGAAAAAACGTTAGAATTGCCTAATGCATTTATCATTGTCAGCCAGGATTCAGTCCATTTCCTGAATGTTTTGTCTCCCATTTTCAACACAGTGAGAATATCAAGTCACTCCTGCTCTCTCTTAGAAAATATTCACTTTCATTCACCGGGTGAACATTTGTAACAAATGCAAGGCCGCTCAGGCAAGTGTATTCACCCGTGCCTTAATGAATGAGGTGCAATTTCTCAACTATATATTTTGTCTGTTGACATACAGGATGATTGGTTGGAATGTGTACCAGTAAACAAGCCAGTGACTGGTCTTTCTAATCAATACTCCAAAAGGATGTGGTCAGACTGCCCTCTAGTGGTTCTTTCATGACATAATTCATACTTGCTGCACTAAGCTCGGTCGCAACCAGTGTACTTCACTTTCAAGTCACAAATAAGATAATTAGTTTCTGCTTTTTGTGTTTTCTACAAGAACATATTCCCTTTTCATTGTGGAATTTCCTTTGGAATCAGACTTGGTTGTCTAACCCTGCCTCACTACTGCCTGTGTGCCAAAATAGACACAAGAGGTAAATTCTGGAATGGGAGGTGACTGCTTTATTGAAATCCAGGAAACTTTGGATCGAACGGGGCACTAAGAAATCTGATGAAATTGATGTCGAAAGGAATCAAGGGAATTCTCTCCACTGGTTGGAACTACACCCAGGATAGTGGAAGATGCTTGGCTTTTCTGGAAGCAATGGATGTTTCGGGCAAAAACCTTTCATCAGGAATGAAGGGTTTTTGTCCGAAACATTGATTTTCCTGCTCCTCGGATGCTGCCTGACCTGCTGTGCTTTTCCAGCACTATAATCTGGACTAAAACACAAGAAGACCAACTTTACAAAGGGAACAACAATTTGTTTAGTGTGATGAGGGTTCTGATTGGTTTAATTATGGTTGGCATAGAGATGCAGCAGGAATTTGAGATGGCAAGGTGTCTCAGTCATTAGCACTGCTGCCTCACAGCACCAAGGACCTGGGTTTAGTTTCAACCTTGAGTGGCTGTGTGGAGTTTGCGTGTTCTCCCCGTGTCTGTGTGGGTTTCCTCTGGGTGCTCTGGTTTCCTCCCACAAATGCAATGCCTAAAGATGTGCAGGTTAGGTGGATTGGCCATATTACATTGTGCTGTAATGGCAAGTCTTGTGCAGGCTTGATGGGTTAGCCATGGTAAATGTGGTGCAAAGTGAATAGGGTAGGGGAAATTGAATCCTTTTCAGACTGTGCAAACTCAATGGGTAAATTGGCCGGTCTCTGTACTGTAAGGTTTCAATGATTCCAACTTTATCGGTCAATCTTTACTCACCAATTAAATTCAAGTAAATTTACAGTGTGATTCATTTGCACATATACTGTCCTTTGTAAGCAACAAGAATATGTCCACACATTGGACCTTTTTTTTAATATGTCGCAGCCTAGCTCTGCTGCACCATATGGCAACACCCTGACCAATTGGAGTCAACTTCCAGATTTGAATGAATTTGGTTGCAAGGAGGTCCAGGGTGAGGGTATAGTCTCGTCATAAGCGATAGACCATTTAAGACAGAAATAGGAAGAATTTCTTTGCAGAGGTGATTCTCTGCAGTTCTGTACTCCAGAGGTTTAGTCATTGAGTATATTCAGGATGGAGATCCATACATTTCTACAGATTAATTATATGAAGGGATATGGAGATAGTATAAGAACATGGCGTGGAGATAGAACATTAGCCATGATCTAGTTGAATGGTGAACAGACTCAAGAGGTGGGATGGCTCACTCTAACTCAAACTTTCTTATGTTTGTATGAATTGCACTGAACACAATGTGATCATAAGCAAACACCTCTACTTCTAACTTTATTATGTTCATTGATGAGGCACCTAAAGATGGTTGGGTTGAGGACATCATCCTGATGAACTCCAGCAGTGATGAAACAAAATGACAATTACTGGGGAAACTCAACAGGTCAGGCAGCATCTGTGGACAGAAAGCAGAGTTAATGTTTCTGAAGTTCTGAAGAAGGGTCACTGGACCTGAAACATTAAGTCTGCTTTCCCTTCACAGATGCTGCCAAATTGTCAGAATTTCTCCAGCTTTAAATGTTTTTGTTTTGGATTTCCAGCATCTTCTTTAAAAGACAAAAATAGAAATTGCCAGAAAAGCTCAGCAGGTCTGGCAACATCTGTGAAGAGAAATCAGAGTTAACATTTTGGATCCAGTGACCCTTCCTCAGAACTGATGGTGGGTAGGAAAATGTTGGTTTATGTACAGAAAACAGGGTTGGGGGGAGAATAAGGAGTAAATGATAGGTGAGGATAGACCCCAAAGAGAGAGAATAGCAGTTGGACAGACAAAGGAGTGGATAATGATCTGGCTGGGAGAGTGAATAGCTGTTAATGGACACTGTCAGTGGTTAACATTAGGTGCTAGTTGATAACAAGGCCTGGTTGTGGGGGTTGGAGTAAGGACATGGGAGCGTTCAATCCTTAAAGTTATTGACTTCGATATTGTGTCTGGAAGGCTGCAGGATCCCCAGAATGAGGTTTTGTTCTTCCAGTTTGCACTGAGCTTCTGCAGCAAGACTGAGACAGAGATGTTGGCCAGGGAACAGGGTGGTGTGTTAAAGTGGCAGGTATTTGGAACTTCAGGGCCCTTTTTTTGTGAACAGAATGCAAGCGTTCTGCAAAGTGGTCACCCAGTCTACGCTTCGTTTCCCCAGTGTAGAAGAGACCACATTGTGTGCAGCAAATGCAGTAGATGAGATTGTGTTGAGTGTAGTTAAAGCATTGCTTCACCTTGAAGGTGTGTTTGGTCCCTTGGATACTGAAAATAAACTGGATCTACAGTTCTTTGTTTTGTTTTGTCCATCAGTGACGTTCTTGGATAGCATCTTCCAAACCCTTGACCTCTACCATCGAGAAGTACAAGGGCAGATGATACATGGGAACACCACCTCCTGCAAGATCCCTTCCAAGCCACACACCATCCTAACTTGGAACTATATCACCAATCCTTCAAGGTCACTGAATCAGGAAGCTGGAATTCTCTCCCAAGTAACAATATCAGTAAATCTACATTGCATGATGCAGACTGCTCTCCTCCAGCTTCTGAAAGCCATTTGGAATGGGCAATAAAGACCATACGATCATAAGACATAGAAGTGGGCGGCACGGTGGCACAGTGGTTAGCACTGCTGCCTCACAGCGCCAGAGACCCGGGTTCAATTCCCGACTCAGGCGACTGACTGTGTGGAGTTTGCACATTCTCCCCGTGTCTGTGTGGGTTTCCTCCGGATGCTCCGGTTTCCTCCCACAGTCACAAAGATGTGCAGGTCAGGTGAATTGGCCATTCTAAACTGCCCATAGTGTTAGGTAATGGGTAAATGTAGGGGTATGGGTCGTTTGCGCTTCGGCCGGTCGGTGTGGACTTGTAGGGCCGAAGGGCCTGTTTCCACATTGTAATGTAATGTAATGTAATCTAAAAAAAAGTGGAAGTAAGGCCATTTGGCCCATTGAGTCCATTCCACCATTTAAATCATGGCTGATGAGCATTTCAACGCCACTTACCCGCACTCTCCCTGTAGCCCGAAATTCCTTGCGAGATCAAGAATTTATCAATCTCTGCCTTGAAGACATTTAACGTCCCAGCCTCCACTGTGCTCCATGGCAATGAATTCCACAGGCCCACCACTCTCTGGCTGAAGAAATGTCTCCTTATTTCGGTTCTAAATTGACCCCCTCTAATTCTAAGGCTATGCCCATGGGTCCTAGCATCCCCGCCTAATGGAAACAACTTCCCAACATCCACCCCTTCTAAGCCATGCGTTATCTTGTAAGTTTCTATTAGATCTCCCCTCAACCGTCCAAACTCTAATGAATACAATCCCAGATCCTCAGCCGTTCACCGTATATTAGACCAACCATTCCAGGGATCATCTGTGTGAATCTCCACTGGACATCCTCCAATGCCAATATGTCCTTCCTGAGGTGCGGGTCCCAAAATTGGGCACAGTACTCTAAATGGGGCCTAACCAGAGCTTTATAAAGTCTCAGAAGCACATCGCTGCTTTTATATTCCAACCCTCTTGAGATAAATGACAACATTACATTCGCTTTCTTAATCACGGACTCAACCTGCAAGTTAAACATTAGAGAATCCTGGACTAGCACTCCCAGATCCCTTTGTACTTTAGATTTATGAATTTTCTCACCGTTTAGAAAATAGTCCATGCCTGTACTCTTTTTCTCCTTTTTTACAGCAGAGTGTGGCGGGAGCTGGGCGGAAGTGAGGTTGGAGCAGGGAAGCTGTTGGGAAGCCAATAAATGCTGGCTTCTCCAGCATGAACAAATAAAAATATAATCAGAGCTGAAAATGTGTTGCTGGAAAAGCGCAGCAGGTCAGGCAGCATCCAGGGAACAGGAGAATCGACGTTTCGGGCATAAACATCTGCAGACCTCACTTTCTCCTTAAAAATATAATCACTCTACTTGGAACATCCCTAAAGCCTTTAAGATAGTTTCCCCCTGTTTTCACTCCTTCGTGATAAACTAAATAAAGCTACAGAGTATCCAGCGAGCCTGATATCTTAAGTTAGCTATTGGCCACCACCACCACCTTCCTTAACAAGATTCACATGGATGCTGCAATTTAAGAAACGTCATATTTCACAATCCAACATAATTTCCTAAAGGCTACAGTTCAAAGGCGTCTTGCTCTGTGGGGTGAAAAAAAATCACTCCTTTCAGATAAAACATTAAATGGAGCCTCCGACCTGATTATTTCAGGTGGACATGAAATGGATAAATATTAAGTAATCACAAATAAATTCAGAATATTTACACCCAGAGATCAGTTAACACATGGAATTGTAATAAAGTCAAATAGTATCGATGCCCTTAATGGGAAGCCAGACTAACAAATGGGAAAGGAGTAGTAATATACAAAATGTATGGATTAGGACAGGTGCAGACCATTCAGCCCCTCCATCATTCAATATAGCCTGAGAAAAAAGGCCCTGAACCTGATCTGATTGTAAGTTCAAATCTGCATTCCTGCCTGCCCCTGATAAGCTCTTACCCCTTGCTTAATAGAATCTATCAATCTTTAAAACCTGCTTGTACCACTTGTACCAGATGACTGCTGTTTTTTAAACAATGACTCCAATTCTAGACTCTTGCATCAGAAGGAACGTGCGCTCCATGTTGACCCTGTCAAGACCCCTTAGAAATTGAGTCAAAGCAAATATGACAATTGCTGCCCTCTCTGTTGGAAAATGTAAAAATTAGCGAGTTTTGAGAAGATTTGTAGCTCAGGTTGAGGTTCTGGGTGTAAGTTTGCTGACTGAGCTGGAAGCTTTGTTTTCAGACGTTTTGTTACCATACTAGGTAACATCATCAATGAGCCACCGGTGAAATGCTGGCGGTATGGTCCACTTTCTATTTTTGTGTTTAGTTTTCCTTGGGTTGGTGATGACATTTCCTGTAGTGATGTCATTGCCCTGTGATGATGCAATTTCCTGTTTTTTTCTCAGGAGGTGGTAAATGGGATCTAAGTCAATGTGTTCATTGATAGAGTTCTGGTTGGAATGTCATGTTTCTAGGAATTCTCGTGCGTGTCTCTGTTTGGCTTGTCCTAGGAAATGGCATCACCAACCAACGGAAACCTAAACACATGGGCTATACCACCAGTGATTCACCAGAGGCTCACTGATGATATTACCTAGTATGGTGATGAAACGTCTGAAAACAAACTTTCCAGCTCAGTGAGCAAATCTACATCCAAAATGTAACAATATGGTCAATTTACATTTTAGCATATGTTAGTCTTACATAAAGTCATAGAGATGTACAGCACGGAAACAGACCTTTCAGTCCAGCAAGTCCATGCCGACCAGATATCCCAACCCAATCTAGTCCCACCTGCCAGCATCCGGCCCATATCCCTCCAAACCCTTCCTATTCATATACCCATCCAAATGCCTCTTAAATGTTGCAATTGTACCAGACTCCACCACATCCTCTGGCAGCTCATTCCATACAAGTACCACATATGTAATGCAGTGTTAATGTCCCTACCTCTGAGCCAGACAGACCGGGGTTAAGAGGAAGCCTGCATGAAGATATACCCCAGCCTTAACCTGTTCAGTTAAGTGTCTCTGGCTAAAGGATTATTATTTAGCCAAATCAGAAAAAATAAAATGGATTTGAAATTCAAGAACACCTTTCATGACCTTTGGGTATAAATTCAAACACAAAAATTAGGAACAGAAATAGGTCATTCAGAATAGGGACTTCCAAGGTTCTTTCAGGCAGTGACATAGATTTTAAAATGAGTTAATCTTTCAATTTAGGAAACCTGGTAACTAATTTGGACGCAAGTCCTGAAGCTCTGACTCAATTAAGTTAACTTCTCTCATTGACTGTTTGTGAGGACTTACTAAAGGAAATTGTATTTTGTCTTTGATAATGATTTGCAAAAACTTACTCACCATCAGTTTTCAGCAACTTAGCCCTTTCACTTCTTTTTCATCAGAGTTATAACAATGGCAATTCTTCAGTCCTCTGACACCTCTCATATCCAATCAGAATTATGATTGTGACCAATGACTACTTTTGATTTTAAGATACAGTCCATAAGGATCATGTAACTAAGCAACTCTCAGCAATATTAAACAATTTTGTGCATTTTCTCTATGCATCATTATCTGAACTAGAGCTTTGTATCCTCTTTTAATGCACCCTTCACCATTCTTGTGAAAATGGATGCCACATGCTCATTTAATACCTTATGTATCTTCTACCTTTACTTGAAGCTATATTTTGGGCTCTTAGTAGGCCCAAATGTTTGAGTAGTAAATCATGTTTATGAAATATTTTAGGATTCAATGTAATGTTGACCTGCTAATCTTTTCTTGTGCTTCTCTTTGCCTCTCTTATTTGTTATATTTTGCTCCTGACATTTGCCTGAAGTCACTTAATGTTCTGTTTAATTTAAACTTTAGTTTCCTTTCTCATCCAGGGTTCATTAACTTTGATGAGTTTTCCCTTTGGAAAGATGTGCCCAGTTTCACCGAACTTATCATATTCTTGGTTGTATTAGAACAAAGAACAAAACAGCACAGGAACAGCCTCTCTGCCCTTCAAGTTTGCACTGACACATTTTGCCCATCCGTATTAAAGCTGTCTTTACTTACAGGATCTGTATCCATCTATTCCCTTCCTATTCATGTATTTGTCCAGGTGCTTCTTGAATGCTGATACTGTGTCTGCTTCCACCATCTCCTCTGACAGCATGTTCCAGGCACTCACCTCATACTTTCCACTCTATCCACAATCTTACAAACTTCTATCAGGTCGCCCCTCAACCTCCCGCATTGCAGTGAAAACAAACCGAGTCTATTCAACCTTTCTTCATAGGTAAAATCCCCCATACCAGGCAACATCCTGGTAAACCTTTTCTGTACCCTCACCAAAGCATCCATATTCTTCTGGTAGTGTGGTGGCCAGAACTGTAAGCAGTATTCCAAGTGTGACCTAACTAAAGTTCTATAAAGCTACAGCATAACTTGCCTATCCCTACACTCAATACCCCTTCCAATGAAGCCACACATGCCACAGGCCTTGTTTACTACCTTATCTGCCTACATTGTCATCTTCAGTGATCTGTGGACCTGCACTCCCGGATCCCTCTGCATTTCAATACTCCTAAGTGTTCTGCATTTACTCTATAATTTCCACCTGTACTTTACCTCTTAAAAAGCATTACCTCACATTACTGTGCCTCCAGTTGTATCCTCTGACAATCCTCCTCACCATCTGCAACTCCACCAAACGTTGTATCTTTTACAAACTTACTAATTTAACCAGCTACCGTTTCCTCCAAATTATTGATGTAGACTATGAACAGCAGAGATCCCAGCACCTTGAACACCATTAATCCCACCCTCCATTCCAAAAAGCATCCACTTTTACTCTCTGTCTCCGAAGACTATGCTGTCTGTTACTAATAAGTCTATTTGCTTCCAAATGTGTGCAGATCTTATCCCTGAGAATTCTTTCCATTAATCTCCCTACTACCAACCTGAAGCTCACTGGTCTGTAATTTCCTGGATTAATTTCCTGCTACCCTTCTTAAAAAAATGGGACATCGGCTATTCTCCAATCGTCTGAGATCTCACCTGTGGCCAAAGAGGATACAATGTCAAGCTTCAGCAATTTTTTCTCCTGCATCCCTCAATATTATGGGATAAATCCCTTCAGGACCCAAGGACGTATCCACTTTAATACTTTCTAAGATGCATAACACCTCCTCCCTTTTAATAGCAACTTGGCTGAGAAATTCAACACTCCCTTTCCTGAGATCATCCTCCACCAATTCCTTCTCTTTGGTGCATACCAACATAAAGTATTTGTTTGGGACCTCACCTACCTTTCTGGCTCCACACGTCAATTCCCTTGCGTGAGCTAACTCCTTTTCTGGCTACCCTCTTGCTTTTTATATCTGTATAAAAAGCATTGGGATTCTCTTTAAACTTGTTTGCTAATGATTTTTCATGCCACCTTTGTTGTTTAGTTCCTCGTTTAAGTTCTTTCCTACTTTCCTTATATACCTCAAGGGGTTCATCAGTTCCCATCCTCCAAGACCTTACACATGCTTTCTTTTTCTTTTTACCCAGGGTCATAACATCTCTGGTCATCCAAGGTTCACGTCACTTACCATACCTATCCTTCATTCTTGCAGGAACATGCTGCTCCTGAACTCTTATCAACTGCCATTTGAAATCATCTCTTGTGTCCAAAGTAGCTTTACACTCAAACAGCCACCTCCAATCAAGAATTCTCCAGTTCCTGCCTTATACTGTTTTAGTGTGCCTTACCCAGTTTAATACTTTGACCCAAGGACTGCTGTTATCCCTATCAATGAGTGTCTTAAAATTTATGGTCACTACTCCAGAAATGGTCCTCCACTGAAACTTTACTCACCTGGCTGGGCTCATTTCCCAAAACCAGGTCCAACACAACCGCGAAGAAAAAAATGAGGATTGCAGATGCTGGACAGTCAAAGTCAAAAAGGGTGGCTGATGAAGATTCCTGATGAAGGACTTATGCCCAAAATGTTGACTCTCCTGCTCCTCAGCTGCTGCCTGACCTGCAGCACCACCCTTTTTGACCCAGTATAACCATTTCCCTGGTTGAACTGTTTATATATGTGTCAAGAATGTGTGTCCTGAATGGTCCTTACAAATTCTGCCCCATCCAAGCACTTAACATGAATCGAGTTCATATAGGGGAAATTTAAATCACCCACCACAACAATCCTGCTATTTTTACATCTTTCCAAAATCTGTCTACATATTGTCTCCTCCATCTCTAATTGGCTGTTGGGAAACCTGTAATATAATCCCCAGCATTGTGATTTCACCGTCCCTATTCCTGAGTTCTACACTTAACATTGGGTTTCCTTCACTCATTATAATGCTCAAACATTTTAGCGTGTCAGAAACTGTTCATCGCTTCAGTGAAATTAGAAAGCAGCCAGGTAAGAAGAAACCCACGGACATCTGATGGAGTGCAGTAATTGCTGGAGGCTAATCAACAACGTTTGTGTGACACACAATATAAAACCAAACCAACACCAAAAAGGTCACAGAACCTTCAGTTTCCAAAAGCTGACTGATCTGGCTCAGTTCCTATTTCAGACTCCTTCCACTGAAACTGTTCAGGATCCTTTAAGCAGTGGAAAGAGTCCCTCTCAATATTTACCTTCTCAAGTTCACTCAGCAACTTGTCCTTTTCAATAAGATCACCTCTCATTCTTCAGAACTCCAAGGTGTTTGGACTTGAACTGTTCAAGATTTTCTCTTAAGTCAATTCTTTCATCCCTCCAACTCAGTTTCCAGACAGTATTGAACTGGTTCTGATCAAACTTTCAAACTACACTTGAGTACCAATCTTTGTTGTTATTTTTTAACCTCACACCCACCTTAGACAGAGATAAGGAGGCATTCCTTCCCTTAGAGGGTTGTCAATATTTTGAATTCACTATCCCAGAAAGCATGGAGTTGGGAGATTGAATCTCTTCAAGGTTGACTAAGTTTGTGATCAAGGAAGTCAATGGTTACATCGCAACAGAAGAAATAGGAGTCAGCTATTCAGACCTACGAACTAACCTTTGCCATTCAAGAAGATCATGGCTGATCTTCAACACTATGGGCTATGGAACATTGGGTAAAATATGGGATGGATATGATGAGCTATACTTTTATTGTATGAAGGAACTTTTATTGTATCAAAGGACCAAATGGCCTACTCCTGCTCTTATATTTTAGGATCTTATATTGATTCATACAAGGGAATGATTGGAGAGTTGGGCCATAGTGGAGAGTTGCAAGTTCAAGAATTTTTGGATCGAAAGGGCAGGTTAGAGGCAGGATGGTTCTATGTCAAAGACGTAGGCATGTTCAGTTGACTTCTTAACAAGAATTTCAAGGAGATAGGTACAATTTCAAACAATGTTCTTGCAGCAATTTTCAGTTTCACTTATACTTCTCACAATGTGAAAGATTGACCCGAGCCAAGAAAGAGAGGATGAATACTCAGGAAAGTGTTAAAAAGTAGATAAAGAGCTTCATGAAGAAAATGAGGCAAAATGGGGTGGGAGAGAGAGGAAAGCTGAACAGCATAAAGGATGGACAATGCATTCAAAGGTTGTAGTGTTTTATGTGGACTGAAGAGTGGGGGTTGGATAGAAACTGGACATATCCTCTGATGGCTGAAGAGAAGACAAAAGAAAGGCTGAACAAATGCTTTCATTTTGGGAACAAAGGATACCAAGTGCTCCTTACAGCCGATATCAGAGGTAATGGTGATGGGAAGGGAATCAATTGAGGCACTACGTGGAGAATAGCAATCTGTCATCCAGGATGATTCATCCCCTCCCCTCGCACATATTGGTCATGTAAGTATGTTTTGTTGTTGAAAGATAAGTCACTGAAACCTTATCCTTGCAGTGTGAAGTGTAGCCCTGACAACAGTTTCCATGGCCATAATTTTCATTCAAAAAAAAGACAGCAGCTGCAGTCAAAAGAGTAGAAAATGATGTATCCTACATTTCACGCACATCGAGGAGGCCAGATCTCATAGACAGAGACAGTGAGAACCGATTTCACAAATTCTCAGCTCCTCAGAAATCTATGGATCAGAGAAACAGCTTTCAGCACAGATAAATTGTTCATATTATGTTGTGTATTTATTGACTATCAACTTAGATATCCCCAGAGTATTGCAGCTCAAATGTTAATGCCTAACCAATTTGTAGAAAATTGTGCAAGTCCAGTATGGGGTATGTATTTTCAACCTTAATCATTAACATGCAAATAAGCATGCAAACAAACAAATCATGCAAACAAATACATGCAATCTGACAGGCATGTGTGCATGATGTGTGGGGGTGCTCTTATGGTGTTCCTACCAGTGGGCCAGGAGACACAGGTTCAAGTCTCATAGTGACTCAAAGGGTGGCGTATCATATTTGAACAGCTCGATAAACAATTTTTTGACATATAATCACACATGAATATTTACAAAAGCACACACAAACGTGACTGCATGAAGATAGATGCAGACACCAAGTTAAGTGGAGGTGCAAACATGCACACAGACAGACACTCAACCCATGTACACACAATATTGTGACACAGTTGCACCCAGGCAGGCAAGCTCTCTCTCTCTGTTTGATTTTCAGCAGGCAGTTGGAATTCACATTAAAAATAAGTTTCTGCCTGCCATTCTCTTGGTTTCATTTTTACAAACTTGTGATTATTTAAGCAAATGAAGCTTTCCTGCCAAACAACAAATGATTTCCAGTAAGATGACCTCTGAGTCTTGAGGGTCCTTGTAATTTTTTTGGTTAACTTCAAATTCCAAGCTGATCAAAACAAATCTGAAATGCCACGTAGAGTGATAAAATGAATTTTGAATATGAATATATTGAGTGAGCATATAGCAGAATGACTGAAACCCCAAAACATCCCCTATTCCTACTTAGTGTGCAAAACATTGCAAATTAATAGCTTGTAGACTTGCCCCAACTCCCAATGGCAGATGTGACTGATGATTTGAACATCACAGGGGGCTATAGAGAAGTGGGGGAGGGATGGAATTGGAGAGAATTAAATCTCTAATTGCTTTTATTGAGCTGGAAAACTTCAAAGCAATCAGGTACATTGAATTAATTTGTAAAAGGTTGTACCAACTGAACAGATTAGTATATAAGATTAAAAAGAAACTTAACACTAAAGATATATATGCAAGTACATTGATATATTACTGACCATGGTTTTAAGATTTGTTATCAGTCTAGTGCTGGCCTGGAATTGAAGGCTCAGTGGTCCTAATATTTTGGGTATTTGATTTCTCATTCCATCCCAGAAAATGGTACGATCTAGATCTTAAGTTATACTGTTGATTATTCTCTGCTCTTCACTCTGGAGATGCAGAGATCAGATTCATAGAAACAAGATCTGATTAGATTTCTGGAACATCAAATAGTTGATTGGCCAACTGACTCTCGGCTACCTTTCTACGGACAAAAGTGCTGTGCAACTAACTTGGTCTCACTTAGTAGTGAGACTTTCTACTAAAATATTTTCAGCCCATTTACAATACCTAATTAGGGGGCCTCACATCTGAATTGCACACTATTTGTAAAAATGCAGACAAAAATGAATGACTAAAAGACTAACCTGCAAGATCTGATATTTTCCAAATTGTTTAACTCAAATTTCACAACCACGAAATGGAGTGAAACTTCAACCTAGACATTTAAACAGTACTTGCAACAGGACTATAGTGACTGTGACAGCTTTATCTGATTTAACATTGCAGTTAATTAGCACAGAAAACTGGTGTTTTATTGTCTCTTGCACTATGGAGATCCATCCCAGTACTGTCAGTCAATTAAGATTCAATGTATCTTTTAATTAACCTAATTTCCTTGCATAAATTAAAATTAGTTCTGATTTTCATAATTGACTAATACCCTAAACAGTTTATTAATGTTCTCAGCGTTTCATACAGATACGACTTACTTATGTTTAGTTTGAAGGAAATATTTTCTTTTTAATTAACCCTTTCCACATCATGAGAAGCATCAATGGGGATGGTTTACTGCCATCTCCTGGCATGGGAAATGAGGTGGATGGCTGTATCTGACCACCTTCCTAACCACGCCAAAGTTAGCCCCTATATTATTAAATGGATTGGTTAGGCTTCTTGAGACCCTTAACTGTCCAATTAATTGGCAATCAGGTGTCACCTTTTGGCTTCACAGTCATATTACATCAGGCAGTGGAAGGAGAATGAGAGTATCCAGCTTGTTTCTTCATCATCATTGATGAAAGGCAGAAAGAAGGGTTTGTACCTCTTCAGAGGTGAGCTGTCTGGACACATTTGAGTCACCCCTCCCCTGAGACTATGACATAACTCTTGATGTCACCTGTCTGACCTCTAAAGTCCTGCAGAGCCATCCTTTTGCCTACTTCATCCCCTCTGTAGGATGCCCAATCCCTCCACATGCAAAAAGGTCTCCCCAGGATCCAGGTTGTCCTCTTCATGGTGACTACCTCCACTGTGAGGCAGCAGACCAACCCTCTGTTTTCTGAGTGTAAAATCAATGTCAGCAACCTTCCCTAAAGTTTGTTGGTTTATGACTAACTTTTCTTTTGTTGGGTTTAATAATTGGTTCTACTGATTGTAGTAAGCTCACAGAAAATGCATTCGAGCTGTCTCATCAAATTCCCAATAGGTGCAAATCTATTGCATTAAACTGTCCCACACCCTTCAGTATTAATACAAAGTCTCATTTAGAGGTAATGAGAAAGGTGAGCTCACCCTGTGCAGTACTTGACTAGGGACTACTTGAAGCTAATGTTCCCCAGCTCTCGTATCTACTACCTTGATGAGAACAAAACTCATCCCACCCAAAATCAAAGCAGTTTATGCAAATTATGTCCACTTAGCATAACTAATTAGCAACCTTCCTCTCCCTAAAGAATTATTTACTGTAAGATAGGATTTGGTTTGTTTGATTGCAGCAGAAAACCAATTTTCAAATTAATCTAATTTGCATAACTCTAATGGCTTATCCGCAACAGTTTCACTCAGCAGAATTTGGAACAGTATGTTACTACTTGACTTATTCACAAAGATAATCACTTTATAGCCTTGTTTGTACTTGATGTTGTTACACTGTTAAAATCAAAGCCAAGTGACTGTTAAAAATAATTGTGGCCAAGGTGGAGTGTAGCATTATAATGCAGTGAATGCAGGAGGTTAGAAGAAGTTAGTGCTTCGGATTATATTTTTCTGTGACTGTCCGTCTGCAAGACGAATGCGTAAGCATTTATTAGGCCACAACTAGAGATATTTTCCTGAATCAACAAATTCAGAGATATTAGTACACACCTCTGGAACAGTTGGGACTTGAACTGGAGTCTCTTGATTTAGAGATAAGGACAATACCGCTGCACCATGTGGTCCACAGCTAGAGTGCTGTGTGTAGTTCTGGACTCCACACAATAGAAGGGATGTGAAACCATTGGAAAAGGTGCAGAGGAGAATTTCCAGGATGTTGCCTCCGGTGGAGAGTTTCAGTGGTGAAAAGAGATTGGACAGACTGAGGTTGTTTTCCCTGAGCAGAGGAGATTGAGAAAGGGCATGATTGAAATATGTAAAATTATGAAGGGCATCAATAGGGTAGACTGGAAGAAACTTTTCTCCTTGATGGAGGGACCAAAGACCAAAGGGTACATATATAAGGTAAGAGGCAGAGGCTTCAGAGGGTGATATAAGGAAATTTCACCCAGAGGGTGGTGGGCATCTGGAACTGACTACCTGTAAGGGTGGTACAGGCAGAAAATCTCATAACATTTAAGAAGTATTTAGGAATATATGTGTGGTACTAATATATACAAGGCTATGAGCCAAGTGCTGGGAAGTGAGATTAGAATGGATAGGTGGTTGTTATCTTTAACCAGCATGGTTATGATCTGTTTCAAAGAGTGTTTTCTTTTGTTCTGTAAATCTCATCGAATGCATAAAAAATGCAAAGAGTGATCATTGTACTTACCAATTGAAAGATCAATACATTGAGTATAGGAGTGGGATGGTCATGCTGTGGCAGTACAGTACATTTGGCTAGGTCATTTTTAGAATACTGAGTTCAGTTCTGATCTCCCTGTTATAGGAAAGATGTTGTGAAACTTGAAAGGTTCAGAAAAGTTTTGCAAGGACATTGTCAGGGTTGGAGTGTTTGAGCTATACGGTGAATAACCAAGTTCTTTTCTCCAGGGTCGGTGAGTCTAAAACTAGAGGACATAGGTTTCCAATGAGAGGGGGAAGATTTAAAAGGGAGCTAAGGGCCAAAGTTTACACAGAGGGTGGTGAATGTATGGAATGAGCTGCCAGAGGAGATGGTGGAGGCTGGTACAATTACATTTAAAAAGCAAATGGATAGGAATATGAATAGGAAGGGTCTAGAGGGATATTGGCCAAATGCTGGCAAATGGCTCTAGATGAATTTAGCATATCTGATCAGCATTGATGAGTTGGACTGAAATTTTGCTTCCGTGCTGTACATCTGCATGGCTCTATGACTTTGTGACGACTAAGCTGAGTTTTACGAAGTGCTCTTCACAAGGTTTCTTCTCCAATGGGTCATGATGATATATGTTTCAATGCACTTGCCCTAACCTGCCAGATTTTGTCAGTGCTTTCAGACTCACTTATGGGCTTTTGCCAACATCACAATTGTATAGCAGTCCAGTTATATGCAAAATGTTCAGCAATATCAAATTTGGCTTGTTTTTCTTGCCAGAGCAAAGAGCAAGCTGCTTTTTGGACAATATGCTGTCAACAGGTACCATGTTTAAGTTGGATTTCATTTTTAAACTCCGCCAAGTCTTTCCAAAAGCTAATTGATCCCACCATTTTGCATAAATTCCTAGTTATCATATTTTTATGCAAGCTTCCAGTAGTCCAATTTCATCCTCATTTGAAAGTAAGTCTTGTGAAATGAGTCATACCAGCTATAATAAAAGCAGGAAGTACTGGAGAAACTCAATAGGTCGAGCGGAGAGAGAAACAAAGTTAACATTTTGTGTACAATGACTCTTCATCAGAAACTTGAAATGTTAACACAGGTTTTCTCTGAACAGATGCTACTGGATCCGCAGAGTTTTGGTTTCATGTTTTCATTCTCAGTTTTGGTTTCATGTTTTCATCATTTGCAGTTTTTTGTTTTTATTTTGGTTGATTCTGTCCCTGGTTTGCTGCCATAAGATTGGCGGGGAGGGCACTTTCTGTGCCAGAAATACAATGAATGGCATGTTCAGAGAAACAGACCAAGAGACATGCACAGCCTGCACCTTCAGAAAAAACATCAGGTCCACTATGTGCATTTATAATGAGTCAACTACCATTTCAGGTTCCCTTTCAGAAACTGGGCTGCCCGAAATGTACTTGCAATGGAGCAGGTGCACTATGGAATACATGATCTACATGCAGCTTAATCTTACAGGGTTGAGTGGAGGAAATTAATATAAAGAAATGCTTTATTTTCAAAAATGGGAAGCTGGCACGTGTAGGAATGCTCTTCTTGGTTCCACACTAAGGGTCAAAGAACTTTGTTGGGGTCCATTAGGATTCATTCACCTCTGAACCTACTGGGACCACTGCCATCCACTTCTGTGCATCAATAAGCAAAATATCTGGCACACAACCTGGCAGTGTCTAGAACGATTTCACAGTCCATTGGTTTCATTCATTAGGCTTCAAAGCACAAAAGCAAGCATCTCTGGCCCAGGTCTATGCAATACCATTATATTGACATTTCAGTGGTGAGTACACTCTTTATGTGTACAGGGGTAGATAATCAAACCTCTGCACAATAATTTTATTTCTATGTATGGTAATGCCTGCAAGTGAAATCATTACAAATAATAAATGGAACTATGATAATTTACATTCACAAAGCACTGTCAACAAAGTAAAACATCCAGAGTGACTGCACAGTAGCATTATCAAATAATTTTTGAAATAAAGCCAAGTTAAAGGAACATTATGACAGATGACCAAAAGCTTGGTTAAAATTGTATGTCGGAAGAAGCATCATGAAGGTGAAAAGAATGGTTGAAAGGAGGAATTCCAGAGCTTAGAACCCTTGAGTTGGGAGTAAGGCTGTCAAATTTAAGCAAGTAAAATAGGCAATGCACAAGAGCTCAATGTTATTGAGTTTAATTCAGCAAGGGTGGCATGGTGGCTGAGTGGTTAGCACTGCTGCTTCACAGTGCTAGGGACCCAGGTTCAATCCCAGCCTTGGGTGGCTGTCTGTGTGGAGGTTGTACATTTTCTCAGTGTCTGTGCAGGTTTCCTCCCACAGCCCAAAGATGGGCAGGTCAGGTGAATTGGTCATGCTAAATTGCCCATAGTGTTAGGTGCATTAGTGAGAGGGAAATAGGTCTGGGTGGGTTACTCTTTGGAGGGTCAGTGTGGACTGGTTGGGCCGAAGGGCCTGTCTCCACACTGTAGGGAATCCAATCTAAGAAAGGGAGACAAAGCAAAGTGACAGAATAAAGTTATGATGTGGAGGTGCCAGTATTGGACTGGGGTGGACAAAGTTAAAAATCACAGAGCATCAGGTTTATTTAGAGGCACTAGCTTTCGGAGCACTGGTCTTTCCATTTGGAAGTACTAACTTTCAGAGTGTTGCTCGAAAGCTAGTACTTCCAAATAAACATGTTGGATTATAACCTGGTGTTGTGTGATTTTTAATAGAAAATGCTGGACAGTGATAGCTCATCTAAGGGTTTATTAACCAGGAAAGGAGACAATAAATGAGAATTCGGGATATCCCTTCCTATATTCTTTGATCCAAATAGGTATATTTTGACAGAGACATCACAATGCCAATTCCTTTTGGCTGTTGCAATTGACAATGGACATGAAATTAACAAAAACAAAATACATTTCAATGTTTCCAATTCAAATCAATGTTCTTATGAGTAACTATTCTAAATACTAAAACTACTGAGAGACACATTTCTTCTGCTAATCTTAAAATAGTAATGGGCGACATATCAGAGATGGTCAGAAATTGATAACCTAGCTAAGCAAACTCATGGCTTATGAACAAATATTTTAAAAATCTCAAAGAAATTTTACATTTCTTAAGTCCTTAATCAGCATTCATCTTGAGCAGAACAAGCTTTGTCAGTAAATACAAGTATTTTATGGTTCAGTATAATGGGGTTCAGATGATCTGCTCATTATCACATTGCTGTTAAGGGAAGCTCATCCTGCTTAGATTGCTTGCCTTTTATAATATTATTTCATGGGATTTGGGCAGGGCTGACAAGGCCAGCATTTATTGCCCAACCTGAACTATTCTTGAGAACATGGTGGTGAGTTATGTTGAACCATTGCAGTCCTTTGGGGGCAGGTACACCAACAATGCTGTTCGGAAGGGTGTTCCAGGATTTAGATGCCACAACAGTGCAGGAGCAGTGATATAATTGCAAATCAAGACGATGAGCGCCTTAGAAGGGAACTTGCAGCTTGTTGTGTTCCCATACCATCATCTTGTCCTTCCAGGTGGTACAGGTCATGCTTTGGCCTCATTGTGTTGCTAAAAAAAAATTTCTGGAGTCTATTGATGTAAGAAAACCATGAACTCGATTTAAGAACCATGTTATTGTGACTCCACGTTAACATGAGATTGCACAGTGCGTCTTGAGGTACAAGACCAGCCATGATCCAAAATAGCTGACTGCCAACTATGGTCATTATCACAATCGTTACTTCAAAAGTCCTCCTTTGGCTGTAAGACATTACGGGATGACCTGAGATTATCAAGAGCACTATATAAATGCAAATCCTCTTTTCAGCTATTTTTTTCTGCATGGATGGTAGTGATATTGGTTACATCATAATCATTGAGTTCCTTGGACACTGTAACATATTTTTGTTTGGTTGCAGTTTTCATCCAGTTGCAATGAAGCAGAATTGTGCTAAAATTTCAGTCTGACTCACTTCTGGGCAATTTTAACAGCTTGCCATGTTAAATCAATACTTCAATTTATTATTATGCTCGTCCAATTTTTATCTAAAATTTTCATTACAAACAGTTCACACTTTGCTGGTACTCAGCATGAGAACTGGAAGACCATTTCTTTTTGTGTCAATAATTACAATAGAAAGTTGAGCTTCAGGGCAAAAACCAGTATGGTCAGGCTAATTCTCTGCATCCTCACAGTTCTGATGTGAAGAAAGTATTTAAGTGCAAGGTTTATGAAAAGAGTTTTGAAGATTTTAATGATGTTCCTTCTGCAATAAAATGTCTGTCATAAAAAATGCAGACCTAAGACTTTTCTTATTTAGTCTAATTTAAATTTATTGCTTTTCTCCAACCAATGACATCATCATATAGTTAGACAGCATTTATAACGCAGGAAATGTCCCCAAGTCCTTTCACATGACTATAATAAGGCAAAAAAAAATTGACAATAAGCCAAAGAAGTAATAATTATTTATAAAAACAAGAAAATGCTCAGCAGGTTTGTCAGCATCCAGGATACCTGGCCAAATATTTTGTTTACATTGATTTCATTCAGCATGTTACAAAGATAATAGAAGGGTGGGTCATAGAAGGATTTGGAAAGAGAATTTCAGAGTTAATTGCCTAGCCAATAAGAGGAATGGCCACCAATTATTGGAATGAAGAAATGAACTATGTTTTGTTGATGTAGTCGTATAGTTTCAATCATAGAAAGTTGCTTTAAATGCTACATTTTTAAGTTGGGACTGAATTTAAAGATGGTTTTCAAAGTGGACTCTGAGGGTCACTTGACTTCTTTATGAATTCAGACAGGCATCACCTTTGACAAGGCAAAGTGAGGACATTCTCAAATATATATTTTAAATAAGACATTTGAGATTCGATAAGGGTTCCACAAGTAAAAATAAGATGCATAAGTTTGATGGTTTTCCTTTATTCAGAAGACCTTGACTGATAAAGGCCTTAAGGTGTGAAAAGTCTTGAGTTTGATATGTGGCAAAAAGATTTTGGATTGTTAAATAGGAATATCACTCATTTATTTGGAACATGATTTGACAGTTTGTCCAGGTCACATGACATGCCACCATCTTGTTACCTACCTGGAATATGAAAATCCAGAACTGGGTGCCAACAAAGCAAAATCATCACATCAGAAGCATCCTGAAACCTTTGCAGTGAAGCAGGCAAGAGTCTCAATTAAGAAAGGGAGAGAGAGTCATCTCGAAACTGCAAGTGGCCTACAGTACAAAACTGGGCAGTTGACAATGCCTCATTTTAGTTTTATTCATTGAATGTGGTCATCATTGGCAATTATTGCCCATCCCTAATTGCCCAGAGGACAGTTGCAAGTCAACCACATTGCTCTGGGTCAGGAGTCACAATTTCAAAAGATGCAAAACCTTGGACTGTTTACCTCCTTTCTCCTCATCATCCAAGGCCTCAGACACACCACCCGAGTGAAGCAGCAATTTATCTGCACTTCTTCAATTTGGTTTACTGCTGTCTCACAATATGGTCTCCCTTACCTCCAGGAGATGTGATGTAGATTGAGAGACTTCTTTGTGGAACACTTAAGCTTTGTCCCTAAAAATGACCCTCAGCTTTCCATTGCCTATTGCTTCAATGCACCATCATGTCCCCATTCCAACATTTCTTCCTCGGGCCAGCTGCTGTGCTTCAGCAAGGCTCAACACAAGCTGAAGGAACATCACCTCATCTTCCATCTAGATACCTTACAGTCCTCAGGACTCAACATAGAGTTCAACAATTTCAGAATGTGACCACCCTCCTCCATTTAGGTTACCCTCTCCTACAGCACTAAGTCCTATTCTGTATGGATTGTTCCTAAGCATAGCCAACCCACTTCCAACTGTATACATTTCTCATTAGTAGCCATTCAGCATTTAGCTCTCTTTCAGCTTGTGCCTTTGTCTCTCTGTTTCTCTCCCGCTCTGATACCACCTCCATATCTACTCACTCCTCATCAACCTCTATCATCAGCATAAATATCATAATTTCCCAGCTGCTTTCAGTTCTGACAAATGGTCATTGGATTTGAAACAGTAACTCTGTTTTTCTCTCTACAGATGCTGCCAGACCTGCTGATGTTTTCCAGCACTTTCAGTTTTTGTTTTATTTTACAACAGATTCTGTTCTTGAAGGGAAGCTATTTGTGTACATTTTGTTTGCTTTTCAACTAATGTCTAGTTTAATTTAAGGCCTTTATAAAAGAGAATACAATACAGCACAGGAAGAGGCCCTTCAGCTCACCAAGCCTGTGCTGATTCCTAGTCCTTATTTAGAAGTGAGACGTTTTGCCTATTGACGGTTTCTATCCCTTGATTTGGATCCCATTGATGTGTATATCAAGATACGCCTTAAATGTTGCTAATGTGCCTGTTTCCACCATCTCCACTGGCAGTGTGTTCCAGGCACTC
The DNA here is from genome assembly GCF_004010195.1 of Chiloscyllium plagiosum. Taxonomy (NCBI): domain Eukaryota; kingdom Metazoa; phylum Chordata; class Chondrichthyes; order Orectolobiformes; family Hemiscylliidae; genus Chiloscyllium; species Chiloscyllium plagiosum. Next base: position 18,484,132 of record NC_057744.1, read on the forward strand.
ACCACTGTCTTGTGAAAGATTTGGTAATGCAGAAAGCTGAATATTAATGAGACATGTTTAAGCAGCTCTCACCCCCTCCCCCCCGCTCCTTTATTGGCAACTCACCATTGCCTAGTGAGAAACCCACCATGCCATTCAGCAAATGCATCAAAGATGCAGTGTGATAGTCCTAATATCGAGACAGGCCTCATTGGATTTCTCACAGAATTCTGCCACAAGCCTCATCATAGCCATTGTCATTCAGGCCCCTCTAATATCTCTCCTTGATTTCGACAAATGGAGGATAGAAGGAGCGATGTCGACGAAATATAAAAGTAACCTCTAATACTTTTCCAGAAATATGTTTACTCATAGAATGCAGCATTATATATGCCTGTTATGTGCTTAGTGTCCCATCTGTCTCTCTTCATATGTGTTTGAAGTACATAATTACCTAATGTTTTTCAATCGTATCTTTATGACATAATTTAACATAGAATTAACATAAGGTCAAAAAGATTAGATAAGAAAGACATTTTGTGTCGAATTATCTTATCAGTTTATCATATTCTGGCTCACAATATAAGTATTGATAATTTGTTATATTATTTTATTGCAAGCATATGTTGTTTGCGTAAGTGAGTGAGTATATTGAAGATATGTTAATTAATTAAGTCTGCATAAAGAGGTTCTACATACAAAGGCAACTAGTGTGTGGTCCTTAACTTTTTAGCTTGTCATAATCACTTTGGGACTCCAAAGAAAAATCCCAGCATGCACTCCAAAGGAAAGGAATTCCACTGTGATAAAAATTTAACCCATTGACTCTGATCAGATATGATTGAGTTAAAGACACATGGGACTAGGTTTACAGCCGATGAAGAGTTCAAATTAGACAGTGACCAAATCACCCAAAGTTAAATATCTGAAGTATTTTTCCCTCAGCTCATTCCACCTTTGACTTACAATGCATTTAGCAAGAAATAAGAAGACTGACCAATTTCTATAATCAAAGACTTGATGCAAACTGTATCCGTCTCTCGGCAACAAATCTTTTACTATGTTTTCGAACAAGCAGGAATAGACAACTCCTACGATTCCAGCAAGATGGGCATGTTCAAAAGAAAATGGTTTGAAATTTTCTATACAGTCAGGCAAGGTTATGGAGATTGGGATGGAAGTCGCTCATCAAAAATGGAACAGTCATTTGAAATATTCAGCCAAGAACCATATGTAAAAAGATGTTTCATTCTTGCAGTCAGATTTTGTTTTGAATACTGTACTTAATGCCATTTGGAGTCTGCAATTACAACATGGTCATTTGTTTGCATAAAGATACACAGGGTTTGCTGGTCAAGTATTATGAATGAAGCTTGAACAATATTATTTCCATTAAATGGAAATGTAGTGTGAATATCTTTGCACTTAGCATCTATTATAGAAGATAACATTTTTAAAAAAGCATTTAAAAAACAGATTTTGATTACAGCAGAATTGAAAGCATAGTTGAATTGAAAGGTCATTTGCTCTAATGATCTGTTAAAGTTCCTCTTCTGTGCTGTACTACTGGGTTGGGGAGGTGGGGGAGGCTGGAGACCGTGCCCTGAATATAAAACGCTCATTGTTAAGGAGCCATGAAAGGAAACATCGCTTAATTCAGACTTTACGTTTAGGTTAGGCTTTCACATAAATGGAATTCAGATTCTCTACAGCAAAGCTCAAATCTGAAACACAAACTTTAAAGATGTCAGTGGTCTCATTTAGACCAAGCAGTTTAAATATGAACTGCTGCGACATGGTAGGTCCATCGTGGGATTTGAATGCAAAGGTTCCCTAGTCCTTTGCAGTAATCAATACACTGCTGTATCGAGAAAAGAGAATAATCTCAAAAATTGAGTCACGTCCTACATAAAAAGGTACAGGGAAGGTGAAAATTCCTACTAATTAGGACAGGAAAAACTTTCATAACCATAGATAATTATGGAATGTGTTGTCACGATTCAGGGATTTATGAACAAAGTACATGATTATGTAGTGCTTCCAGAACTTTGATGGGTGATTTTCCTGAATGAATGTTTCAGGCACAGAGGCTGGGGAGAAGAGAGGTGAGAAAGAATGTGCACAGAGGAAAAGGATAATGGAGGAGGAGAATTAGTGCATAACCGGAAAGGAAAATAAATAAGAGATATGAAAGTACCAGAGATATTATTTCCAAAAAAAATAATGTGATGTTATGACTACACTGTAATGGTGTACTAAACCACAGCAACAGGAAAGAAGCAAATAAAAGACAGACAAATGCCTAAATGTTGGAATCTGAATACATGTTGGAATAGACAAAAATAAATGTTGGAATGGCTACAGCATAGAAGAAAGCCATTTGACTCATTGTGTCAGTGTCAATGTCAATTTTTAGGAAGAGCAACTTGTTTGGTCACTCAATCATATTTTCCTTCACATCTGAATTTTTTTTAGAATGTCAAGAAGGTATAACAATGTCTCTTCTTCCTCAGGCAGCTCTGGCTTGTCTCACCAACCTCTACAGATACAGAATTGAAAGCACACTGTCCAGGTGCATAATGGCCTGGTATGGATTTGCTTTATCCAGGACTAAAAGAAACTGCAGAAGGCACAGCCCAGGCCATCTCAGAAGCCAACCTTTCATCCATGGACTCCACTAATGTGACGTACTGCTGCAGAAAGGATGCCAACACAATCAATGATCCATCACATCCTGGTAATGATTTCCTACAACCTCTTCCATCAGGCAAAAGATACAGAAGCCTGAACACATGCACCAGTAGTTTCACAGACAGCTTCTTCCCAGCTGTTACTAAACTTGATCTTGCTAACATTTATCTCTCTTGTACGCCCTGTGCAATGTTACCTTTATGCCTCCATTTAAATCTTTTGTTCTGTACATCCTTGCTTACTATAATTTGCCTGCACTGCTCGCAAAGAGAGCTTTTCACTGTAGTTTGGTACAAGTGACAATAAATAAATCAAATCAGATCCAATTCTTTTTTGAAGCTTTTGATTGAATTGATGGCTACCACACTGTCAGGAAAGCCATTCCAAATCTTAACTACCAGCTGCAAATGTGCAGAATGTGTTTTACATTCCCTTACATGTAGTTGTTAGCTAATGAAAAATCAATAAGTAGGCAAATTGACTAAAGGCTCAAATCATATGGTCACTTTGAGTTTAGAATTCCGTTTGATTTTGTATTATTCTCATTCTATGTGATTTTTATTTTGTCTGAAGATATCACTGATGATAATCTGGCTATTTAATTGATCAGCTGCCTCCAATTAGTTCATAATTTGGAATGTCTGGAATGTGGAACCCAGAGGTTGGAGATTAAACCACCACTACTGAAATGGAAGTCAAACACTGCTATATAGCTAAAATATCAGAAGCACTTTCCAATTTTAAAAGTCAAGTGATGTATATTTTTAACTATTTTTTGGTTATGTTGCTTTTGAAGTGGTGAAGTCATTGTATTGTTGAGACAGACAGGCACCAGAAATTTCTGAGTTCAGAAAATATTGTTTGATGATAGCCCTCAGATTGATCATGTGACAGAGTTATAGTGAAAGTGCAGCTAGAAACAGCAACTAGAAAACATGTTCCTTTCTTCTGGGTGTGCTAGTGAAAAGTCAAAAAACCTAATGAATTAAAAGAAATAATTCTAATATAAGAAAAGACCTAGGTCCATCAGATCAACTGTTGAATCAAAGAATGATCATAATTCTAAAAACAACAGCATGTTCTCTTTGTTAAAATCCATAAAAACTAGCACTGCTGCCTCACAGTGCCAGGCACCTAAGTCCACTTCCCACCTTGGGCGACTGTCTGTGTGGAGTTTGTACATTCTCCCTGTGTTTCCTCCAGGTGCTCTGGTTTCCTCCCACAATCCAAAGATGAGCAGGTCAGGTGAATTGACCATGCTGAATTGCGCATAGTGTTCAGGGGTGTGTAGGTTAGGTGCATTAGTTAGGGGTAAATGTAGAGTAATAAGGCAAGGGAATGGGACTGGGTAGGTTACTCATTGGAGGGTCTGTGTGGATTTGTTGGGCCGAAGGGCCTGTTTCCACACTGTAGGCATTCTATGATTCTAATTCTCTACCATGCCTTTTGATCTTCAGGCTTTTATCCATATTTTCCCATCTCTAATATTTGAATCAATCAGCTGTTTGTCTGTCTTATTCATGAATGAATATGTGTGCTTGTGGTTTTGAAAGGGTATAGTTTATGTTGCAAAATAGTAGATGAGTAATCCTTTCATTTTCTCTGTCATTTGTTGAAGAGTAAGTGTGCTTACAATAAATAAGGTTATTTTCCTATAAATGCTGAAACTTAGTTTGAATATTGTTCGAAATAGCAATCAGTCCGCCAGATTGATCATTTTGGTTATTTAAGTTGAGTGTTTACATACTTGCAACAGCTTCTGATTAGAGGGACTCAATTCTTGATGCAGACTTGCCAAATGGGTCAAAATGAATCGAATGAGGGCCAAGAAGTTTGGACAAGAGCAACACAGTATTGGATGTGGAATAAACATAATTGTAAATGATAAAAATACAGATGCCACATGTTTCATGCTAAACTAAAATGGCACTGAAAGCAGCTTAAACCAGCCTGCAGTTGGAAGAGGCATTTCTTGTGGATTTACAGGGATTAACAAAAGCTAAATCTAATAGAATTCATGAATAAATTAAAGGTAAAATTGACTTCCAGAGCCAAGGAGGCAGGATAATAGGAATCTTGGCTAAGATTCTGGGATTGTTGGGAATTTGGATAGCACGGTGGCTCAGTGGTTAGCACTACTGCCTCATAGCACTGGGGACGTGGGTTTGGTTCCAGCCTTGGGCAATTGTCTGTGTGGAGTTTGCACATTTTTCTCATATCCACATGGGTTGCCTCGCACATTCTAAAGATATGCAGGTTAGGTGAATTGGTCAAAGCTAAATTGCCTATAGTGTTCAGGGATGTGTAGGTTAAGTGCATTAGTCAGGGCAATGGGTCTGGGTGGGATACTCTTTGGCCAAATGGGCCTGTTTCCACACTGTAGGAATTCTATGAAAAGGCGGATTTGGACAAAGAATCCGTTTTTTTTTTAATTTGCTGCCAGAAATTGCCCTAAATTAATCTATGGACCTTAGTTCAGTTGATCTATGAGATAAGAGGTCAGTTGAAACAGTTAATTTTGAAACTTGAAATAATTTTTAGACATAGTGACAAATCTTTAATGTTAGTTTACATGTACATATTTCTGAATAGACCCTCAGGTGTCTGCAAAGTAGCACAGGAGCATTTATAAACTTCACAGACAAAAATGAAAAAATGGGCAAACAACTCGGCTACAACTAAAACATTTAAAACCAGAGACAAAATATGTTATTACCTCTACAAAGTGAACCTCTGAAAGTGAGACTCAGTGGTCCATGCAAGCTACTGAAGTGGCTTATCTGCTAGATACTCCCAGTTGCAGAAAAAGAATTGGTTACATCACATAAACATATTAAAGTGATATTAGATTAGATTACTTACAGTGTGGAAACAGGCCCTTCGGCCCAACTGACCCGCCAAAGCGCACCCACCCAGACCCATTCCCCTGCACCTAACACTACGGGCAATTTAGCGTGGCCAATTCACCTAACCTGAACATTTTTGGACTGTGGGAGGAAACCAGAGCACCCAGAGGAAACCCACGCAGACACGGGGAGAACGTGCAAACTCCACACAGTCACAGCCTGAGGCGGGAATTGAACGCTAACCACTGTGCCACCGTGCCGCCCACAATCATTGTAGAGAGGAAAAAGGTATGTCAATCTCTAAGAGCAGTAGAGGATGAAGGAGGCAGTAAGAGTGAGGTGGAGGAAAGATAGACAGTTTATAAAGGAGGCAGTAAGAGTGAGGTGGAGGAAAGATAGACAGTTTATAAAGGTGGCAGTAAGAGTGAGGTGGAGGAAAGATAAACAGTTTATAAAGCAGACCTCCCACAATTTGAGTGGAGAATATCAAAATACTGGGACAGTTAGCACCATGCTTTTATATTGAGAGGAAGGACAACCTAAAGAACTCATAAGATTACTGAACAAATTCAAGAAAATCTGTAGCAGTACACCAGGACATACTACATTGGCCAGACTTGATGTGGATGGAGGGTACCAGCACTGATGCTGGCTGGCTTGCTGTGTTTTTCCAGCATCACATTTTTCAACTCTGGTCTCCAGCATCTGCAGTCCTCACTTTCTCCTAGTTGATCTTAACCTACTGCGAATCCTCTTGCAAGGATGCCTACCTTGAAGAAGCTCTCTTCCTCCCTCTACAAGGATCTCAGTGAGTCCCTCTCTCACTGCACCCCCCCCAGGTCTTCTCCTCTGCCCTGAAGCTCTTCAGCCATGTCCCGAAACAGACTCGCTACCACAGCCACATCTCCTTCCTCAGCACCTGCCTACGGAACCGAGTGACCCCGCATGGACTCCGGACTACATTCTTACCAACACAATTTGGATCCAACCAGGACAACCGGTACCTGCAACAAATCCGAAGCCTCCAGCAACGGACCTCCCTCCGGATCCTCCGCTCCACGCTCGCAGCCGTGCGCCGCTACCTACACTCCCTACAGTCAGCCCTACCCCAGCTCAGGACAACACTCTCACAGACCTGCAAAGGACCTTTGCTGTTCTTCATCCTCAGAAGAATTCATACACAGAACAAACGTTTTTCCTAGCCATATCTAACATCAAACAAAGTAAGTACAAAATACTTTCACCCCCACACTCCAGATTCCTCCACCATTCCTGAACCTTCTCGTGACCTAGGGAACAGCTCGGGCGCCATTGCCCACGCGGCCGCTGCAGCCACCATCGCCGCAGCGAACGGTGACATCATTTCCACCCCCACCACCACACGGACAACAGCCACCACTGACTATGCAGCCTCTGCAATCGCCGCCCAGACAACCACCTCCATGATTGCCAGGAAGACCATCGCCAACAGATACACGGCCGCTGCGGGATCCACGACTACCGGGACCAGCGCTGTTTCTGCCCGGCGCGCCACTTCCGCCCCCAGAGCTGCCGTCGCCGCAGCCACTTCCGCCCCCCAGTGACGTCACTCACCTGCTCGAGGACCACACCACATTGATCTCCGTCCCCACGTCGATCTTCGCCCCCACATCGATCTCTGCCCGCACGACCAACTCCACCCCCACGACCAACTCTGCCCCCATGACTAACTCTGCCCCCAAGCCTAATTCCGTCCCACTCCCAGCTCCAGCCCCACACCAGGTCCTAGCTCCCAGCCCTGCCATATTTTCATCATCCCTCCAGACCTCCTCCTCTCTGAGGATGAACGATCAGTCCTCAACAGAGGCCTCACCTTCATCACCCTACGCTCCCGGATCAGTGAGTTCGACACGCGGCTAGACATCGAGCATTTCTTCCACCGCCTTTGCCTCCGCGCCTACTTTTTCAACCAGGACTCTCACCCACCCTCTGACGACCCCTTCTCCCACTTCCAACACACCCCATCCACCTGGACACCCCGTGCTGGCCTCTTTACTCGCCCTCGATCTCTTCATATCCAACTGCCGCCGCGACACTGACTGCCTCAACCAGTCCACCCCTCTCATCCACTCCAACCTCTCACCCTCACAATGCACAGCCATTCACTCCCTCCACTCCAACCCCAATCTCACCATCAAACCAGCAGGCAAGGGAGGTGCAGTGTTAGTTTGGCGCACCGATCTTTACATTGCTGAAGCTAGACACCAACTCGCAGACACCTCCTCCTACTGCCCCTTTGACCATGACCCCACCTCCCACCACCAAACCATCATCTCCCAGATGATCCATAACCTCATCACCTCAGGAGATCTCCCATCCATCGCCTCCAATCTCATAGTCCCACAATGCCCGTTTCTACCTCCTACCCAAAATCCACAAACCTGACTGCCCCGGCCGACCCATTGTCTCAGCCTGCTCCTGCCCCACCGAGCTCATCTCTGCATACCTCGACACCGTCCTGTCCCCCTTAGTCCAAGAACTCCCCACCCATGCCCTCCACCTCCTCCATGATTTTTGCTTCC
>NC_057744.1:18494735-18543001 GCF_004010195.1 Chiloscyllium plagiosum
GCACTGTAGGGGTGAAGGTCACAGAGAGTGGGAGATAGCAATAGGTCATGTGGATGGGACATGGAGTGCATGGGAAGTGAGGGGGTGAGTCGGGGGGATATTTTATGTCCTAACAGTTTTTTTAAAACTTTTTGAATAGAGTGCCAGAATCTCAGGCAGTCTTTCTGACCAGTCTTTATCAGGGACGAGCAACACCCCCTTTTCTTCCTGGATTGTCTGGCCCAGCTGCCAATCTATCCTGTGCCACCAGACCAAAATGGGGAAGGCAGGATTTCTTTTGCCTCTGCACACTCAAACCAAATCAGAAATCAAATCATCTAACTTGACATCTGTCAGACCTTGAAGGACATTGATTTTTTTTTCTTCTTATCAAATGAAAACAGTCTGAAAACTATCTTCATTATCATCAGCTTAATAATAATTATTACCGACCAGCTGATAGCTTGTCTTTGACAAATTGAAAAATCAAACTTACATGTCATGACCCATGGTAAGGACACTATGACAACTAAAAAGCACAAGAGAGGAGATGCGATAAAAGAAGTTATGGTTACAGCTCACCAAACCCATAATAAAAGGCTTTAAACTACAAGACAGACGGAAAACTGAAGAATGTTAAAGCAGTTGGATCAATGTTTATTAAGATTTATTTCAATTAGGTTAAGAAAACAGTGGTTGCGCATTGTTTTAAAATTTCTTTTTGTGGAACAATCAATGATAAATAGAATGTTTTGAACAATATCTCAAATACATCTTTCCAATATTTTCTCAAACACGGTAGCCATATGCTATATAAACAGAGCATGACACTATAATATTACAAGGGTGAACACAATAACCAGAATAACTGACTTTTCAGCCTCCTTTTGATTAGGAATAACATTTCTAAGCAATTACTGCTGCAGCATAGGCTCTCCTGTGTTGTGTCACACAACAGTCGAGTTATAGGAGGTTTTGTTTGTGAACTGTCTATCGCTTATTCTACCTCACTCTTACTGTCTTTGTCATCCTCCACTGCTCTTTCTAACTGAAATTACAAACTAGGCTGAAATTACCCAAATAACAGCAAAATACTATGGATGCTGAAAACTGAAAATTAGTCAAAATCTATTTTATGTAGAATTCTTAGAGTCATCAACTATTCAGATCAGTTTGGGCTAAGACCTCACAGGTAGACAGCATATATAAAGCACAAATACATAATTAAACCATGTTTCCCTGATCAGTTGCACCTCAGATTTGTTTACAATCATTTTGTATACTCTGGATTTGTTGTTCTATTGGAAACTGGTGAAACATATAATCCCTTTGATTCTTCAAGTGCATATTAGCACGTTTGAACAAAAAGCGTCACTCAGCTTAACGAATTGTATCTTATTGCATGATAGCAATAAGTATAACTTGTCAACAGTGGTTGAACTTTCCAGAATACATGCCCAAAGTGAAACTTCATACTCGATGTATGCGTTGCAACCAAAGAACACAGGCCCTTCTGAAGTCATAATCCAGAGCAGTAGTCAACTAATTTTAAGAATAGTTTTAGTGATATTTTCTTCCCAGAACTGCATCATTTGCTATGTGCCTAGTATCCTATGCGCTGCGAAACTACTAGCAGATATTATCACTAATCCTCATTTCTGTACTGGGTCGCATGCCTTGTTTGGTTAGCTGTAGTAGAGGATGAATATTAGCATGTTTGAACAAAAAGCGTCGCTCAGCTTAACAACGAGATGATAGCAATAAGCATAAGTTACATTGTTAATCAGATCTGATCATTAAGACTATCAGGGATAGCATATCCAACCCCATTGAGAACTTCAGCTGACTTCTCAATTCTTCACTGAGCTCTGTGTGGCAGCATCAGATTGGATAAACCATAATCTAGTCTCCAACTATAACCCTTTCTGAACCATTAACTCATGTAACACACAGTACATTTAGAAATTTTTCTTACTATACACTCCCACCTGACTGAGGAAAAATTAAAAAAAAGCAATATGAGGAAATTTATTTAAACAGGTTAAATGCTTGTTTGTGGTAAAAATAATCCCCAAATTGATTCCTCCATGTGTTCTTACAGAATTGTTCATCATTTGAATTACTGACTAAGTACAGACATCTTTGCCTCATCCTTGTTTAGATAATGGGATATGGTTAATTATTTTACAAATACATTCTCAATATAGCCTCTATGGCTGTGTGAACACTGAAGTACGGCATCCTGAAGTATAATGTTACCAGGCCTGAAATCTCTGAGACGTGTAACATGACAACCATCTGCTAGACACAAGACTGCAGAATTGGAGCCCTCTTGTGGTAGTGTAGCCCAGGAGGCCCAGGTTCAAGTCCCACCTGCTCCGAGGCGTGTAATAACATCTCTGAACAGGTTGATGAGAAAAATAGTTTAAATTACAAAAAATAAATAAAACTGCATAGCTGTCTTTATTATTAAAGATTCCGTACATGGAAATGAAGCAAGGTTTACAGCATATCAACCCATCTTGGCTGAAAACAATGAAAAAGAATCACAGTAATGTTAAGCTTGACATCTTAATGTAAGTAATGGAAATGAAAGGAGTGGACATTTATAGATATTAATTATGATTTGCCTATTCACTAATAAATAGGTTAATTGGGATAATGGTGAATGAGAAGAGATTAAATCAAGACGCCATTTGCTTGCGTCAGTAGTTTTGATAGACATTAAGAACCCTGTGATGCAGTCTGGTGGAGAATGTACACCTGGGGAAGTTATAAAATGTTGCTGGCTGCTCAACATGTTTCAGCACATGAATAACCGCTTCCTGGAAAATTAAACACAAAGACAAGGGCCAAAAATGCAGCTGGAAAGCTGGTTAGCAATGCAGAGTGATGCCAACTGTGTGGGTTTAATTCCCATACCACCTGAGGTCACCATGAAGTTCCCACATTCTCAGCTTCTCCCCTCGCCTAGGGTGTGGTGACCCTCAGGTTAAAACCATCACCGGTCTTCTCTCTCTAATGAGTGAGCAGTCCTATGGTCCTCTGAGACCGTGATGTCTTTACCTTTATACAACAAAGCACAGGTATTCAAATGCCCTTCCGTAAGGTGACAGACACCAGCTCATAAATTGAATGCTTGGCTTATTAGGTGCAAAATTTCATTTTGATGAAGCACCCATCCATAAAGTGGCTGTATCCATTGACCTGTGCAAGAGCAGCCAACAGTGACTAAAAATGAGATCATTTTAAAGCCTAATTTAAAAACTCAATGTCTCCTGCTATTTGCATATCTGACCTCTATCCAATACTCCTAAGTCCAATATTTACCATATACCCTCATCCCTTGCTTGCTTTATATGTACCTGGTGTCCTCCTATGCTGGTGAAGGACTGAAAAACAAGAAGCATTCAATCACTCCTTCACTGAAGGCTGACATCCAAGAAAGTTATTCTGGCACGAGTGACCTGTTAGAAATGGTTCATGAATATATGGAAATGAACTGATCTCACCCCTACCACAATTTCCTACATGTGAAAGCTCCCCTGACCCCTAATGTAGCTTCTGTCAACACTGCCATAAATGCTTTTAGTTTCATCTCATTGCTATCCAAAGAATCTTAAGACTCCTACATGTACCTGATATCAAAGTGATAAATTGAAAGTAAAGTTGCTTAAATCCTCTTAAGTAGCTGTGGTTTAATGTTATTGAAATATAGGTTTAGCCATTTATTGTAAATCTCTGTGTAAGGTATAATTATCCCGTTTTGCAATGACGTATCACAGGAGTGAGTTCCTACTTGTCTGATGCTGTCGTGGCAGCCAGTGATGTTTGTTATTCCTGCTTTGGGAAAAGCTGATTCACGAACAAAGAAACACCCACCTTTCAAAGTGCTGCCTTCATCAGGTGAAGTGTCCTGATGAACGGGCAGCACTCCAAAAGCTTGTGATTTCAAATAAACCTATTAGACTATAACCTGGTGTTGTGTCTCTTTTGACTACAAACTATAAGGCCATGGGAACCTTTGAACTCATCTGAGCAGGGAGGTTGGGCTTTGGTTTAATGTCTCATCTGAAACACAGACTTTCCAACAGTACTCCCTCTACTGTATTGTGCTGAAGTGTCAGCTTTGATTTAATATCAACTGAATATTATTTAACAATAATTCAATAACTGTGTTCTTACTCATTATGTATTGGCCAACTGCGTTTTTTCCAAACATTGCATTGATGCTAGAAAGATGCTGAGTATTGTAAATAATTAATTATTATCATGATATTTTTCCATCACCTGGCCTCTTAAGCTAATTATTATTTTAGTGTGTTCATCTTCTTCCCTTTTCTCCCTTCCCATGGCAAAAGTCAGAACCCAAGGTAGATTTCTGCAATGTTCAGCAGCACTGCTATAATAGATACCCTTCATGTGATGTGAAGCCCATCATCAGGAATGAGGCTTGTGGGCCGGGGGCTGAGAGATAAATGGGAGGGGGGTGGAGTAAAAAGTGATAGGTGGATGAAGGTGAGGAAGAAGGTGACAGGTCGGAGGGGGAGTGATGGATAGGTCTGGAGGGCAGTGCCGATTTGGAGGCTTGGGACAGGGATAATGTGTGGGGGAGGGGAAATGAGGAAGCTGTTGAATTCCACATTTATCCCGTGAGGTTGCAGGGTTCCAAGGCGGAAAGCTAAGGATAATGCCAACATCATGTGAGTCCTTCTCTGATCCATCTTTTAATGAGATTGTGGCTGATATGATTGCAGCATCAACTTCATATTCCTGTTTACTCTCCTGATAACATTTAACTTCTTTGTTAGTCTACAAATCTAAAAATATTCAGTGACTTTGCATCTACCACTCTATTGGGAAGAGAGGTCCAAAAGCTCATGACCCTCAGAGAAAAATAAATCTTTTCTCCTCTTTCTTTAAAGTAAGGCCTATCCATTTTGAACTCTGTCTCGTTGTTCTGGTTCTTTCATTGAGCAAAAACTGAATTCACCAGCCATCTAAATACTTTGGCTTTGACAGCAGGTAAAGACTGGGAACTCTGCAGTGAGTAACTCACCTTTTGGTTCCCTAATCCTGTCCATCATCTGCACAGCACAAGTAGAAAGTGTGAAAGAATACACAGGGGCAGGAATACCATCTATAAGATGTACTGCAGCTACTTATCAAGTGTTGTTTGGTAGTACCTTCTAAGCCCGCTACCTCTGCTGCCAGGATGAAGACAATGGGTGCTCACAAACACCACTGTCTGCAGGTTGCTCTCCAAACCACTCAACATCCTGATATGGAATTGTATCACAATGGAATGGTATCCCTTTTTTCCAAATCCTGATAAGGAATTATATCACAATGGAATGGGATCCCTTTTTGCCATATCCTGGTATGGAATTATATCACAATGGAATTGTGTCCCTTTTTGCCATATCCTGATATGGAATTATATCCCTTTTGCCATCAAACCCTGAATTCCCTTCTTAGCATTTTCAGTGTGTGCGTCTGCATCCGAAGGAGTCTAGCAGTTCAAGCAGGTTCAGGGTGATTAGAGAAGAATAATGAAAAGTGATCTTGTCATTGACATCCAGATGCTATGAATAAATAAGTAAACCTACCATTTCCTTCTTGATTGTTCAAGGTAGAAGTAGTACATTCCATTTGCTGACTGCTTGAAGGTTGTAATGTCCCCTGGACCATGAAACTAATTAACGATAAATCTTTTTGAAATAATTATGAGTGGGTGTTTCATTTCCATAAATAAACAAATGCTTTTACGACATTTCAAATTAGTAAATCTGTTCGCTCATTTCCTTTCATTTATTTAGCTAAACTACTTGGAACGTGATTCAGAGAGTCATAGAGTTGTACAGCATGGAAACAGACCCTTTGGTCCAACTTGTCCATGCCGACCAGATATCCTGAGTCAACCTAGCCCTATTTACTAGGATTTGGCCCAAATCCTTCTAAACTCTTCTTATTTATTCATACATCCAGATGCCTTTTAAATGTTCTAATTGTATTAGCTGCACCACTTTGTCTGGCAGCTCGAAGCATGCATGCACCAGTGTCTGCATAAAAATGTTGGTCCTTGGGTCCCTTTTAAAACTTCCCCCACTCACCTTAAATCTATGCCCCCTAGTTTTAGGCTCCCCTACCCTAGGGAAAAAGCTGTTGACTATTCACCCTATTCACGCCCTTCATGATTTTATAAACCTCTGGAAAGTCACCTCTCAGACTCCGAAGCTCCGAGAAACATAACCACAGCCTGTTCAGCCTCTCCCTATAGCTCAAACCCAACAAGCCCAGCAACAGCCTTGAAAATTCTCTCTGAACGTTATCAGGTTTAACAATATCTTTCCTATTACAGGTAGTTCGGAATTGAATGCTGTAATCGAAAAGTGGTCGAACCAATATCCTGTACAGGTGCAACATGACATGCCAACTCCTATACTCAATGCACTGACCAATAAAGGCAATTATACCAACGCCTCTTCACTGTCCTAACTACCTATGACTCCTCTTTCAAGGAATGATGAGTCTGCACCTCAAGGTCTCTTTGTTTGTCAACTGTCCCCAGGGCCCTAAAATTTATTCAATGAAATGCAGCCACAAATCTTTTATCAGTATCAAGACAAAGACCGTTCGTGAACCAGAGAATAGAATCCCTACAGAGTGGAAACAGGCCCTTTGGCCCAACAAGCCCACAGTGATCCTCTGAAGAGTAACTCACCCAAACCGATTTCCCCTTCCCTTTTATCCTATATATACCCCTAACTAATGCACCTAACCTATACATCCGTGAACAATATGGACAATTTAGCATGACAAATTCACCTAACCTGCACATCTTTGGAATATGAGAGGAAACCCAAACAGACATGAGGGGAATGGGCAAAATCCACACAACAGTCATCTAAGGCTGGAATTGGTCCCAGGTCCCTGGCGCTACGAGGCAACAGTGCGAACCATTGAGCCACCGTGCCAAACGTTCTTACATTAGTTTTATAGAAAGGGAGTTATGAATTTTTAATCTCTTTTCAGATTTTTAGCATTAAAAAGCTTGAGCTTGTCATTACTTCCTTTTATCAATATACAACTTTAGAGAGTTATTTTATGGCAAACCTTACTACAGCGATCATATAAATCATTGAATCAGTTTACTGATTTTGTAGATGTTAGATGGTTCAGAAAATTCAAATTCTACACTAGAATGATTGTTGTAGGTTTAAATCCCTTTGCAGAGTTTGATTACTTACAAAAGCACCCTGATTTTCCTCATAATCATGGCACTAGGTCTCAAGCACTAACAAAGAGAATGGACTGCTTCTTGGAAAGACGACACACCTCTAACATCCAAAACTCCCTGTAAAGTATAATCCTTGAGTTTAATGGTCATATCTCCAGATTGGGACAGTAATCCCGTGACCTTCTACCTCAAAGGTGACAGTGCTGTCCACTAGGCTACAGTAGGTGCAACACATTCTCTCAAATATGTTTTCAAAAATGGATTTTAAGTTCCTGAAGGATGGATGGTAGAAATCAATAAAGTGTTGATAAAACAGTTGTTCAAAAGGGAAGCTTTTTCAGTGAAGAAGGTGATGAATGTGAGGCATAAACTCCACGCGGAACAGTAAAATAAATGGTTTGTTTCTGTGCTGTACATTCTATGTAGACTGTTCTGACTACATGGAGCCAGTACACTGATCATGCAGCAAATGTGGAGAGAGAAACAGGTGGAAAAGCATCAGACTAAACATTAATTCTGCTTTCCTAATTTTTGGTATTGGATGCTATGACTGAGGCATATTCAAAAAGTATTTTTTGCTACTTTGCTCCAATTGTTTTAGCGCTGATATGTATGGGAAAATAAAATGTATGTTCCTTCCAGTACTTCATGACTGTTTAACATCAGGTTGATCCCTCAAATGTCTTAACAAGATCATTTACTGAAAACAGGCTTCATACATGTACTGTAATGTGACAGCAATCTTATAATAACCTGTTGAATATTTCTGCATTGTCATTGTACATAATAAAGTTAAGTTGTGAAAGTTTTATTTGTCTTACCTAGATGAACATTCTTCTTTAACAGTGGAGGCAAGTGTTACCTTTTTTATTCACTCGCGGAATGTGAGTATCTCATTTATCGTTCATCCCTAAAAGCCCAGAGGGTAATTAAGAGTTCACCACATTGCTGTGGGTCTGAGTCACATGGCTAGACCAAGTAAGGATGACAGACTTCCTTCTCTAAAGGCTATTAGTAAACCAGACAAGGTTTTCCAACAATGGTCACCAGTACGTTCTTAATTCCAGATAATTTTTTTATCATATTTAAATTCCACCATCTGTCATGGCAGGACTTGAGCCGAGAGCATTAGCTGAGTTACTGGGTTAATAGTCTAGTGACAATACCACTAGGCCATTGCCTCCCCTAATAAACCAGACTTTATGAAAATTTGTTTAATGCTTGTAGAGAGGGCAACCATAACTGTTGTTAGCATTTGTCCTTGTGATGAAGAAATGCAAAACATTTGAAATCTCTGTTCCTTTAATGCTATATCAACCTGACATGGCAATGGCAATGATACTGCTATGGAATTTGGAGAACAGGGAGATATTCTGCTATTTTTCCCTCAATAGATTGAATACAGAAAAACAAACTATCCACATTTCCTTAGTAAAATAACTCCACAGAGGCCAGTATCCCATCACCAAGTCACCCTTTGATTACACATGCGTAGTATTTGACATTGGTATGGCTTCCTCAGAGCCAGCTCTCAGAGTGAACAGAACCTCTGATGCTCCTGTTTTATCTGTCAGCCAGGGCTCCCTGATTGGACCAGGTTAACAACCCCAGTCAGAGAACTCATATTCTATGAGGTCTATCTGGCTGACTTTGTTACAGTAACTACACTCAGTATTCATTGAACTTCAACAATGATAAAAGACTTGCTTTGTGTATTGTGTATGCCAACCTCAAGATTTGCCAAAAACACATTACTGCATACAGTTTTTTTAAAACATTGTATTTCAGGAAACATAAATTCAATTTAGCACTCAGCAAGCTCCTGTAAATTGCCAACTAATGGTGATTTTTTTTCTGTGAGGTTTGTTGGGAAATAATTATCTACATTGGATAACGTCTCCTGTCTATTTCAAAATAATGCAATGGAATCTTTAACATCCATTTGGGAAGGTAATTGAGAACTCATTCTCAAAAGGCAAGGCATCAGTCTCTTGGCAATGAACTAGAATCTTAGCCCAAATTTGTGTCACTTTTCTCCACCGGGGATGAATCCGCAATCTATTTGAGAGGCAAAACAGCCACTGATGAAGCACATCTGATACATAGCATAGATTACTCAATCACTCCATCGGGAGACTCTAATGATGTAATCTGCCAGACATTTACCAGCTGATCATTTAAAAAAAACACTGATATTAATAGTGCATGCATGGCAACACACAAATACACATTGGCTGGGCACTTTGTAGACAAACTGGAGATTGGAACATCTGATAATATCATTGGAAGGAAATCTCCACATCTTCCCTCCAGAGCGGCGTAATGTCAGCAGTGACAACTTTAGCTGTGTGACCATACAACCAAAGAAAATGGAGGCAAGTGCAGGCATTTGGTCCTTTGAGCCTGCTCCACCATTCAATAGGATTGTGACTGATCATCCAATTCAGTATTCTGTTCGTGCTTTCTTCCCATGCACTTTGACCTAAGAATTATGTCTAACTTCTTCTTGAAAACATTCAATGTTCTGCCCTCAACTATTTCATGGGCAGAGAATTCCACTGATTTAACACTCTCTGGGTGAAGAAATTTCTCCTCATCTTAGTCCAAAAGTCCAACCCAAATTCGTCTGACTGTGACCCTTGGTTCTGAAATCCCCAGTCACTAGACAATCATTTGAGGTGATTAAGAGCCCAATGAAGGGCCTTTGCCGGCTGACCTTGGATGGTGGAGGGTGGGGAGGCAGGAATTTGACTATACAGGCATGCCATGACCCATTCCCCACTGGCCCACCCCACCTCACCTCCATCTCAGCAGAACTGACCCCTCCCACAGCAGCAATGCTGGGACCACCTGTCCACAATGATCACTGGGGTGTGTGTGCTTGGCACAGATTCCTCACAAAAACTCACCTGCCCTTCGAAGACACCTCAGCATTGAGCTGATTACCACCATTACCCACCAACTCCTTGCTGCAGTCACAGCAGAGGCCACCACAAGTGGTGGCGTTGCAGAGACTAGTGAGCAGCTGCTGCCTAGATTAGACATCACTGTCTAAATGCTACACCAGGTTCTTGAATTCTTCTGGTATGGGATCAGCTCCACCACCCCAGCTTCACGTCAGCCAAAGGCCCAATTGTATTATCACTGGAGTGGGAATCCAGAGACCCTGGTAATGTTCTGGGGATCCAAGTTCAAATTGTTCCATGGCAAATGGTGTAATTTGAATTCAGTAAAAATTCTGAATTAAGAGCCTAATGATGACCACGAAACATTGTTGATTGTCAGGGAAAAGCCCAACTGCTTCACTAATGTCCTAACCTGGTCGGGCCTACATGTGACTCCAGACCCATTGCAATTTGGTTGACTCGTAACTGCCCTCCTGGGCAATTATGGATGGAGAAATAAATACTGACTTGGCCAGTGATCCCATGAATGAATTAAAAAAGAGAGGGATTCTGGCCTATAGAGTTGAAGAGATTGAATATCCTTCAGAATAAATAATGAGTGTATAACAAAGTAAACATGCTTTATTAGACCTGTAGATGGAGAGATTAGAATAAAGGAACACAGAAGAGAATTAAATGATAAACAAATAATATGATAAATGATCTGAAAAATAAATGAAAATTAGCTTGTGATGATGTGGATTTACAGCGATGACAGAAGATGATGCAAATGGTTTAGAGTCATAGAGATGTACAGCGTGGAAACAGACCCTTCCATAGGCACATATCCCTCTAAACCCTTCCTATTCATATATCCATCCAGATGCCTTTTAAATGTTGCAATTGTATCAGCCTCCACCACATCCTCTGGCAGCTCATTCCATACATGCACCACCCTCTGCGTGAAAAAGTTACCTCTTAGATCTCTTTTATATCTTTCCCCTCTCTCTCTAAACCTATGCCCCCTAAGTTTGGAAGGTCAAAGGAAAAGATCAGAGTTTTTGGCTAACGGTTTTCTCATTTAAAAGAGCAGAAGAAGAATGGCTTCCTGGAACAGTTAAGAATTTGTAAAATTCACTAGCCCAGCGTGTGGTGGATGTCAGGACATTATAAATTTAACAATGAGTTAGACGGACTTTAATTAGTAATGTGTTGAAGGGTTATGGAGAGTGGGCAGGAATGTGGAGCTGAGGCCAGAATGAGATCAACCATGATCATATTAAATGGTGGAGTAGGTTTCAGGAGCTAAATTGTCTCTTACTGTTCTTAATTTATATGCTCTTACGGTCCTCAAAAAAACATAAGGTTCTGCCCTGCATTTTTACATTTTTCATACTAGAATGAATGACATCATATTCTCCTATGTTATGTTCAATGTTTTCCATCTTGTGGCTCATTACATTCTCATCACAACCCCATCCATTGTTAGTCCCTTATTTCTAATAAATTCACATCTTTAGGTTCTGTTCCATTTACCTCCTCTGTCACATATTTTTGATGCTCTTTAACTCACATGACTGAATTTTCCTGTTAAAGCTTTCTCTTCCACATTTCATTTATTCATGAGCATAAGAACATAATTCCTGCACATCTCTGTTTTCAATCGTCCATTCCTTATCCCAAAACTATTACCACTTGTTCTAGATTGCCTCACAACGGGAAACATTCACTCAACAACTATTTTGTCAAAGTGTTTTGTTAAAGACCATAAGATCATAAGACATAGGAGTGGAAGTAAGGCCATTCGGCCCATCGAGTCCAGTCCACCATTCAATCATGGCTGATGGGCATTTCAACACCACTTAACCACATCTCCGTGTAGCCCTTAATTCCTTGCGAGATCAAGAATTTATCAATCTCTGCCTTGAAGACATTTAACGTCCCAGCCTCCACTGTGCTCCATGGCAATGAATTCCAAAGGCCCACCACTCTCTGGCTGAAGAAATGTCTCCTCATTTCCATCTAAATTGACTCCCTCTAATTCTAAGGCTGTGCCCACGGGTCCTAGTATCCCCACCTAATGGAAACAAAGTCACAGCGTCCACCCTTTCTAAGCCATGCATTATCTTGTAAGTTTCTATTAGATCTCCCCTCAACTTTCTAAACTCTAATGAATACAATCCCAGGATCCTCAGCCATTCATCATACGTTAGGCCTACCATTCCAGGGATCATCCGTGTGAATCTCCACTGGACATGCTCCCGTGCCAGTATGTCCTTCCTGAGGTCTGGGGACCAAAATTGGACACAATATTCGAAATGAGACCTCGCTAGAGCTTTATAAAGTCTCAGAAGCACATCACTGTTTTTATATTCCAACCCTCTTGAGATAAATGACAACACTACATTTGCTTTCTTAACCACAGACTCAACCTGCAAGTCAACCTTTAGAGAATCCTGGATTAGCACTCCCAGATCCCATTGTACTTTGGCTTTATGAATTTTCTCACCGTTTAGAAAGTAGTCCATGCCTGTACTCTTTTTTCCAAAGTGCAAGACCTCGCATTTGTTCATCATTTGTTCATCAGCCATTTCCTGGACCACTCTCCTAAACTGTCTAAATCTTTCTGCAGCCTCCCCACCTCTTCAGAACTACTTGCCTGTCAACCTAACTTCGTATCATTGGCGAACTTCATCAGAATACCCACTGTCCTTTCATCCAGATCATTATATATAAAGTGAACAGCTGCGGCCCAAACACTGAATCCAGCAGGACACTACTTGTCCCCAGCTGCCATTCTGAAAAAGAACCTTTTATCCCAACTCTCTGCCTTCTGTCAGACAGCCAATCCTCAATCCATGCCAGTAGCTCACCTCAAACACTCAGCTTACTCAGCAGCCTCCCATGAGGCACCTTATCAAAGGCCTTTTGGAAGTCTAGGTAGATAACATCCACTGGGTTTCCCTGGCATAACCTACTTGTTAGCTCTTCAAAGAATTCTAACAGGTTGGTCAGGCATGACCTCCCATTACTAAATCCATGCTGACTTGTTCTAATCTGACCCTTCACTTCCAAGGATTTAGAAATCTCATCCTTAACGATGGATTCTAGAATTTTACTTACAACCGAGGTTAGGCTAATCGGCCTATAATTTTCAATCTTTTGGTCTCGATCCTTTTTTGGACAGGGGGTTACAACAGCTACTTTCCAATCAACTGGGACTTTCCTGGACTCCAGTGATTTTTGAAAGATCACCATCAATGCCTCCACTATTTCTTCAGCCACCTCCCTCAGAACTCTAGGATGTAGCCCATCGGGGCCAGGAGATTATCTATTTTTAAACCTTCTAGCTTTTCTAACACTTTCTCTTTTGTAATGGCTACCATACTCAACTCTGCCCTTGACTCTCCTTGATTGTTGGGATATTACTCATGTCTTCCACTGTGAAGACTGACACAAAGTAATTATTAAGTTCTTTAGCTATTTCCTTATCTCCCATCACTAACCTTCCTGCATCAATTTGGAGCGGCCCATTTCTTATTTTGCCTCGTTTGTTTCTTAAGTATTGAAAGAAACTTTTACTATTATTTCTAATATTACTGGCTAGCTTACCTTCATATTTGATCCTCTCCTTCCTTATTTCTCTCTTTGTTATCCTTTGTTTGTTTTCTTCCCAATTTTCTGATTTCCCAGTGCTCTTGGCCACTTTATAGGCTCTCTCTTTTTCCTTGATACATTTCCTGACTTCCTTTGTCAGCCATATCTGTCTAATCCCCCCAGAATAATCTTTCTTTTCTTTGGGATGAACCTCTGTACTGTGTTCTCAATTACACCCAGAAACTCCTGCTATTGTTACTCTACTGTCTTCCTCGCTAGGCTCTGCTTCTAGTCAATTTTCGTCAGTTCCTCTCTCATGCCCCTGTAATTACCTTTATTTAGCTGTAACACCATTACATCCAATTTTGACTTCTTTCTTTCAAACTGTAGACTGAACTCTACCATATTGACATCGCTGCCTCGTAAGTGTTCTCTTACTTTAAGATCTTTTGTAAAGTCTAGCTCATTACATAGAACTAAGTCCAGAATAGCCTGCTCCCTTGTGGCTCCATCACAAACTGTTCCAAAAAGCTATCCTGTAGGCATTCCATGAATTCCCTTTCTGTGGATCCACCGGCAACATTCTTCACCCAGTCCATTTGCATATTGAACTCCACCAAGATCACCGTGACCTTGCCTTTCTGACATGCCCTATCTATTTCCTGGTACATCTTGTGCCCCTGGTCCTGGCCACTCCTGGGAGATCTATACATAACTCCCATTATGGTTTTTTGCCTTCGTGGTTCCTCAACTCCACCCACACAGACTCCACATCATCTGACCCTATGTCATTCAGTGCCATAGATTTAATCTCATTCTTAACTAACGAGGCAACCCCGCTCCCTCTGCCCACTTCCCTGTCTTTTCAATAAGTTGTAAATCCTTGGATGCTTAGCTGCCAGTCCTGAACCCCCTGCAACCGTGTCTCTGTGACACCTACCACATCATAATCATTCATGATGATTTGTGCTGTTGATTCATCTACTTTAGTACGAATACTATGAGCATTCAGGTAAAGCACTTTAATGCTAATTTTCTTATCCTTATGATTTCCATCATCTCTAGTAATATGTCCTAAGTTATCCTTCCTTTTTGCTTCATTCCTAGTCTGCCGTGAATTTAAACCCTGCACATATGCTAAATTGCTGCTTATCTTTCTACTTGACTCCATACTCCCTGTTACTTTCCCTTTCCCTTCCCCCCAACTCACAAGCTTAAAGTCCTAGTGACCACCCTATTTATCCTTTTCACCAGAACACTGGTTCCAGATCTGTTCAGGTGGAGATCGTCCCATCAGTACAGATCGCCCTGGTTCCAAAACTGATGTCTCATTAAATGGAATCCCTCTTTCTCACAACAATCTCTTAGCCATGTGATTGCTTCCCTAATTTTATTATCCCTATGCCAATTAGCACGTGGCTCAGGCAGTAATACAGAGATCATGACCCTCGAGGACCTGTTCTTCAATTTCCTTCCTAGTGCTTGATAATCGCCAAACAGGTCCTCCTTCCTAGCCTTGCCTAAGTTGTTAGTGCCAATGTGGACCATAACAACTGGACCTTCTCCCTCCCACTCCAAAACCTTTTCAAGCCGGTCAGAGATGTGGTACCGGGCACCAGGCAGGCAACACACCATGTGGGACCCCTGATCCGGCTCGCAAAGAATACTAATGTCCCCTCTCTGCTTAGTTATATGCTTCTCTCTCTTGTGTAATACATGAGAAAACAATATCATAATTTTTTTTAGGCATGGTCAATGTATTCTTTTCCCTTAAAGCCTTACGTATCATGATGAGTCAGGTGAATAACACACAGGTTACTGTGGTAAATATTGAGTCATTCCAATTTGCATGTTACATGTGCCTGAAGGATCAAAACCAGTGCTTCCAGTCCATGAAGTGTGATTACAACATTATTACACCACAGGGAGCCATGATTTGGAGGTGCCAGTGTTGGACTGGTGTGGACAAAGTTAAAAGTCACACAACATCAGGTTATAGTCCTACAGGGCTATTTGAAAGCATTGCCCTTCAAGGCGCTGTCTCTTCATCAGGCGTTTGTGGAGCAGGACCAGAAGACACAGAATTTATAGCAAAAGGGTTACAGTGTCACAGAATTGTAATGATGTATTAAATAAATTTAGATTAAATCTTGCATCTTTGAGGATGGGATGTGTTGGTATAGGCTCTTTAATATGTAAATTCAAGAATTCCTTTTAAGTTACATTCTCAAGGTGGCTTCAGTTTATCTAACAATAGGTGTTATCTTAGCTCATACAACATATTGAAAGCGTGAACTTAAAGTCTGTCCCAATGTTGAGTCAGTTTTATTTCTAAACTGGGACTTAAAGAATATTAAATGGATTTATGCAGTTTTTAAGCAAAATAAAATGTAATTCTGCAAATACAGATCCACCCCATGTATTCCCCGTATTCCATGAGATCTAACCTTGTTAATCAGTCTCCCATGGGAACCTTGTCGAACACCTTACTGAAGTCCATATAGATCACATCTAGTGCTCTTCCCTCATCAATCCTCTTTGTTAATTCTTCAAATAACTCAATCAAGTTTGTGAGACATGATTTCCCACACACAAAGCCATGTTGACTATCCCTAATCAGTCCTTGCCTTTCCAAATATGGTCCTGCTCCATATTTGAAGAGGCAGCATCTCGAAAGCTAGTGCTTCCAACTAAACCTGTTGGACTATAACCTGGTGTTGTGTGATTTTTAACTTTGAACACATGAAGTGACATTACATGAAAAAATGTGATGAGTTGGATGTAAGCATGTGATGTGCTAAACATTGGGAAACCACACAAGACTTGCATTTATGCAATATTTTTCATGACCACCAAATGCCTCAAAATGCTTTGCAGCCAATAAAGTACCTTTTGAAATGTTGTCATTGGCATATTGTAGGAAAGAAAACACCTGACGAAGGAGCAGCGCTCCAAAAGCTAGTGCTTCTAAATAAACCTGTTGGACTATAACCTGGTGTTGTGTGATTTTTAACTTTGTTCACCCCCAGTCCAACACCGATACCTAATCATGTAGGAAACACAGCAGCCAAAATGCATTCAGCAAATGGCAACATGATAATGATCAGATTAACTGTTTCTTTAATGTTGACTGAATGATGAATTTTGTCCAAGATAACAGGAATAATTCTTTCAAATAGTGCCTTGGGATTTATTACAACACAAGAAGTCATGATGTGAAGGGGCCAGTGTTGGACGGGGGGGGGGGGGGGATAAAGTTAAAAATTGCACAACACCTGCTTCATCAGGTAATGAAGGAGCAGCACTCCAAAAGCTACTGTTTTCAGATAAACCTGTTGGACGATAACCTGGTGTTGTGTGATTTTTAACACAAGAAGTGGCAGAGACAACTTTGTTTTAAAATCTCATCTGAAAAATGCCACCTATACAGTCCTACAGCTCCAACCTCAGGACTACCTCCAACTGGAATTCTAGTCTTGGTGTTTGGGCCAAGGGCTGGAGTGAACTTGAACCCATAACCTTATCATTCAGAGGCCAGTGTGTTACCAACTGAAAAATGACTGCAGTTAATTCAGCAAAGATACAGAGCTAGAAAACATCCATTGAGAGAAATGACATTGGCTATTCCTCAATTCAAGAATTGGAGTGATAATTTGGGATTGTGAGTTTTTTTTCCATGGGTCTTCCAAAGATTAAGCCGGCCAACTGTTGACATGCAGATCTTTGGCCAAATGAACCAGGATGTCCCAAACTATAATGACATCTGGAGTGCAAGACTTGTTTTCTTTAAATCATTTCTCTCCCATCACTGTGTCAAATCGTTAAGTAGCTAGGACTCAAAGCATTGCAGTTTGTTGGACAAATTACCCTCATACTAAGCAGGTGATATCTCACTAAAAATAGTTCCAAATATTTTGGGTGACTAACGTTCACAGGAAGTTCCTGGTGGGTGGAGAGTCAATGTTTTCTGACATACAAAGGCAGACCTGCTGAACCAGTTGTTCATTTCCATGGTGTCACATCCTTGATGTTCATAGAGTGAGATGATAAAACAAAAGATGCTGGAAATACTTCGCTGGTAGAGGGAGACAGAGAGTGAACAAATCGTGTCTCTTTTGTCAGAACTGACAACATTTAGAAATGTTGCTGATTTTAGACAAATATGGTGGCATGAAAAGGTCATGGAAAAAGGAGGGGAAGGAAGAAATAGAAAGGTCTCCAGGAGGGTCAAAGGTAGAAGTGACGAAATGATAAAGAAAAGATAGTACAAGGCAAAAGTGAATGGAATGGAACAAGAAAATAAATAAAAGATGGGTCTAGAGAAACTTTCAATGGTAACAACAGAGGCATTGCCAACTGATGATGTCTGAAAAGGAGAGCATTGATTATGGTCTCAGATGTTTAAACTCAATACAGAGTGTGGAAAGTAGCCCGTTACCCTGTCCAGATCAATGCCAGTAGATACATGGGGATTATCGATAACTGTTATTACAATCTACTTCTTCATTTATCACTCGGTCAGTTTAATGCTTCAATATCAGGTTACAACACAAGAAGCATAGAATACCCACAGTGTGGAAGTAGGCCATTTGGCCCATTGAGCCCACACCACCCCTCCAAAGAGCATCCCACCAAGGCCAACCCCTCCCTGTAATCCTGCATTCCCCATGGCTAATGCACCTAATCTGCACGTCTCTATACACTATGGACAATTTAGCATGGCCGATCCACCTCATCTGCACATGGGAGGAGACCGAAGCATCTGGAGGAAACTCATGTAGACACGCAGAGAATGTGCAAACTCCAAATAGATCTTAACATCCACTTCCTCTGCTCCTCACCCCATGAAGTTCAGGCATCAACTTGAGCCCCGTGATCCCATTACTTTTTACCATGCAGAGATTAATCTGTTCTTCGAAATAATGGCCCCCTAATCATGATAATCAAGCCCCTGACTCTAAGACAAGATGTTTGCTACCTTTCTTATGTATCCTCCTCATCCATCTTTCTCATGTCCAAAATGCTTCACTGGCCATCCTCAAAAGCCATCTGCTTTAATTTGAGCAACATCTCATAATGACCAGAATGCATGGTAAATTCGAGCTTTCTTCTCACCAAAGGTTCTCATCTTGTGGTATCATCAGGTCTTCCGATAGCTTACTTAGAGGCCGAAGCTAAAAACTAGACACTTCACCTGGGCCTTTCTTTCCCATCAGCTTCCCACTGCCCAAGTTCCCTTCCTGTTCTTTGACCGGGTACAGACCTAGATGCAGGTTGAAAAGTTATTGAAATAAGACGTGAACATTACAATAAACTGGGCCCTGATGTTTTGTTTCTGGGAGTGTCACCTGCTTTGCTGCCTTTGTTTTTAATCATGGGATGTAGACATTGTTGACAAGGCTAACATAATCTCTTCTCATATCCTAATTTAAATTAGGCCTTGCTGTCTTGGTGTAGACTCAGTCTAAATTAATGGGCAATTTAATAACATATTGAAGGCAGCAAATAAATGTTAAATTATACTCCAGCACAACTTATAACTTCAGGAGAGGAGGCAAACTTAAGGGTTGTTAAATACAGTTAAATATCGACTTTCAAAGGCACATTAGCTCAGTGGTTAGCACTGCATCTCACAGCACCAGGAACCTGGGTCTGATTCCAGCCTCGGGCAACTGTCAGTGTGGAGTTTATACATTCTCCCTGTGTCAGTGCGGGTTTGCTCCCGGTTCCTCCCACAATCTAAAGATGTGCCAGTCAGGTGAATTGGTCATGCTAAATTGCCCATAGTGTCAGGTGCATTAGTCAGAGGGGAAATGGGTCTGAGTGGGTTTCTCATTGGAGGGTCTGTGGGGCTGAATGGCCTGTTTCCATACTGTAGGGAATCTAATCTAAAGTTCAGTAAATGTAGAATTGATATAAGGAACAGTAGAGAACATATTAGAGCTGATTATTTACTTCATATGCAAAGCATATCACACAGCTATTGTATTCTAATTCACACACTCATTACATCATGATTAGTTGCAATGTTCCAGACCACGTCAATGAGACTAGAATTAATCCCCACCCTATGACTCAGTAATTGTAAAGAATCATTTGAATCGAGATGCAAAGGTTTACTGGAATGCAGTCAAGCCAAATGCTTTCGTTTATGAAATTTTGATAATCAGCATGAACGTTTGTCTACATGGCTGCTGGCTTTCCAAAATAATCATTTAACAGAGATCCAGCATAAGAAAATTTCTTCAACTCAATTTGTTGATTACCACTAGCTCAATTTTGAGTATATTGCCTAAATACAAGTTTAACTCTCAGGCACCAGTGATATAACAGGCTAATACAACCTGGCTTCCTACCTACAGACCCAAGGTGATCGAGCTTGTCCTCAAATTGTCCTATGGCCCTAATACAAGATGATTGCGAACTTTATGTATCCCCTTTCACCCATTGACCTCACCTCCAAAGTGCTCCTTAAACATCCTTAAAAGGCATTCTGCTCTAATTTGAATCCCATGTCATAATGCCCAGAATGTACATTGGAGTCAAGTCTCCTTCTCACCAAATTATTACACTTGAAGTCAAGTAAAATTGCAATAAATTGAACTACAATCGACCATCCCACAAAGCAGAGCTTCAAAATACATAAAGAAGCATCTATGTAATCTACATTCCCCCTGAGATTTCCTGCTGCTGCACAGGTCGACTACACACGGTAGTGACTTTGGGAACTATAGGACAGTGCGTGATGATCAGAATGGGCAGACCCTCTGAGCAGCTGCCCCATTGGCAGAGACAGTTCTATTGAATGATAGCACATCAATTCTAATCACTTCCAAATAGCTCCAGTATAACATTTCAGTTTGGCTGATGTTTTCCCATTTACGAGATGTGCACGTACCTTGAAAGAAAATTCTTCATGTGCAGGGTGAGTGTGTACCACGTATTAAAATCTTTACCATTATGAAGGCTTCATACACAAACTGTAAAGGAGATGCTGTCATTTGGGGGTAAAACCAGAACCAGCAGCCATATATACAAAACAGTTTCTAATAAGTCAAAAAGGGAATCCAGGAGTAACTTCATTAATTAAAGATTGGGTAGAATGTGAATGTGCTACCACAAAGTGTAGTTGAGGTGATGGGACACATTTAAGGTAGAGCTATTTAAGGTAGAGGTATTTGAAGTAGAGGTGTTTGAGGTAGAGCTATTTAAGGTACAGTCAAGATTAGACTGGTGCTGGAAAAGCACAGCAGGTCAGGCAGCATCAGAGGAGCAGGAAAATTGACATTTCGGGCAAAAGCCGTTCATGAGGAATGAAGCTGGGAGCTTCGGGGGTGGAAAGATAAGTGGGAGAGGGGTGGGGCTGGGGGGAAGTTAGCTGAGAGTGCAATAGGTAGATTGAGGTGGGGGTGAAGGTAATAGGTCAGAGATGGGATAGAGCGGATAGGTGGGAAGGAAGATTGACAGTTGGGACAGGTCATGAGAATGGTGCTGAGATGGTAGCTTGGAACTGGGGTAAGGTAGGGGGAGGGGAAATGAGGAAGCTGGAATTTGCTACTTTTTATTTGGATTTCTACTTTCCAATTTTCCAGTGCCTGCAATTTCTCATCATTTCTTCATCAATGAATTAATCTGAATAACATTTTGATTGAGTTTAACCGGCATTTTAAGCTGGAATGAAATAAACCGAGGAGATAAAAAGCTATGGATGTTTGTTTTTCTCTCTCTTTCTTCCTTTCTTCCCTCAGCATGGTTGGTGCTAAAGCTCCTTTATGTGTCTCAGGTTCCAAATCAAACAGAGCAGTTTTTCCTGTTTTTAGACGAGTTACCAACACCGAGCATACAGAAAAAAACCACCTGATTGTTTTTATTTCCATGGTGACTGGCAGGTATGAGATCTCTCATTAATATCATATTACCAGGAAGTAAAATGAAAGAACTTTATGATAGAATGTTAGTTTCAATGATTATCAAGAACAATGGACACTCATTTCAGACAATTAAAGATCCTTGATCTTGAGACCTTAGTGTTTCTTAATCCTGAAGTGTAAGATTAAAAGTCATTTCCCTTTATAATATGTAAAGAGAGTTTATTTGCAGTTCTAAGGTGAGGTGTCGACATGGCAAACAACTACAGTTACAATGAAGCTTATGATGTAATTCTACCTGTTTTTTTCAGAAAGAAAATGCCAAGTATCAGTGCAGGTTATGAACAAAGAGGAAGTAAATACATAAGACCTAAATTCTGACTCAGTTGGTAGTACGCTGAATTGCAAATCACAAAGTTCCAGATTCATGTCCCACCCTGAAACAAGGATCAAAGCTGACTCTCCTGAGCAGAGTTAAAAATCACACAAGAGATTATAGTCCAACAGGTTTAATTCGAAATACTAGCTTTCGGATTACCGCTCCTTCATCAGGTGGTTGCTCGGAGCGGCGCTCCAAAAGCTAATGGTTCCAATTAAACCTGTTGGACTATAACCTGGTGTTGTGTGATTTTTAACTTTGTACACCCCAGTCCAACACCGGCATATCCAAATCTCTTGAGCTGTACTGCCTTGATGGAGGAGTTGACCCTTAGGTGAGATGTTAAATCAAGGCCACCTCCTGTCTGCTTGCTCTGATGAACATTAAAGCACCCAAGATGTTACTTTGTAACTCTGGAGTTACAGCATCAGAAAATTCTGTTCTTGTTTTCCAGGGAAATTACTGTCACTTGAAGAGACTTGATAAAATAGAAGTTTGACATTCTCAACATGCATCTATGATCGAGAAAAAAAATTGTCCAGACACAAATTGGTAGGATTAGTAGTTGGTAAACTTTATGGCTTTGTAATAATGAAAGCCGACAAAGGTTAGAGCACTGACCTTATAGAGGTTTATAAAATCATGAGGAGCATGGATAAGGCAAATAGACAAGGTCTTTCCTCTGGGGTGGGGGAGCCCAGAACTAAAGGGTGTAGGTTTAGGGTGAAAGGGGAAAGATTTAAAAGGGGCCTAAGCGGCAACCTTTTGACACAGAGGGAGGTGCGTGTATGGAAAATGCTTCCAGAGGAAGTGGTGGAGGCTGGTACAATCACAACATTTAAAAGGCATTTGGATGGGTATATGAATAGGAAGGGTTTAGAGGGATATGGGCTGAAAATGTGTTGCTGGAACAGCGCAGCAGGTCAGGCAGCATCCAGGGAACAAGAGAATCGACATTTCGGCATAAGCCCTTCTTCAGGGATTCCTGAAGAAGGGCTTATGCCCGAAACGTCGATTCTCTTGTTCCCTGGATGCTGTCTGACCTGCTGCGCTTTTCCAGCAACACATTTTCAGCTCCGATCTCCAGCATCTGCAGACCTCACTTTCTCCTTAGAGGGATATAGGTCAAGTGTTGGAAAATGGGATTCAATTAGGTTAGGATATTTGGTCGGCATGGACGAGTTGGACTGAAGGGTCTGTTTCCGTGCTGTACATCTCTACGACTCTATGACTCATCCCTTGTGTCCTGACCAATATTCACCTCTCAATCAACATCATAAAATCTGGTTATCTGCCCATTATCATATTGCTGAAGTGGCAGTTTGATGTGTGAAAAATTGTTACCATCTTTCTTATATTGACTACAGTTCAAAGATATTTTATTGGCTGTAAATCTCTTTGAGATATCCAGTGGTCATGATAGCATTATAAGTTTGCATGACTACAAATTTTGGAACTTGTGGTACAATTACTCAGTGCAGACACAATGGTTGGATGACACCCACCTCACTGAGTTATAGAGTTATACCAGACAGAAACAGGTCCTACGGCCCAACTCATCCATGCCAACCAACTTTCCTAAACTGAACTATCCTATTTGCCTGCATGTAGCTCTTGCACCCCAAACCTTTACTAATCATGTACCTATCCAAATGTCTTTTAAATGTTGGAAGTGTAGCCACCGCTATCATGTATTCTGGCAGCTCATTCCATATATGCACCACCCTCAGGCCTGCATTAAATCTTTCCCCGCTCACTTTAAGCCTATGCTGTTTAATTTTGGACTCCCCTACCCTGAGAAAAAGACCTTTGCTATTACCTTATCTATGCCCTCATGATTTTATAAATGCCTATAAGGTCACCCCTCAGCCTTCTACACTTCAGGGATAAAAGTCCTGGCCTATCCAACATTTCCTTATAACTCCAACATTCCAGTCTCTGTAACACTCTTGTAAATCCCTTTTGAAT
Source organism: Chiloscyllium plagiosum (assembly GCF_004010195.1). NCBI lineage: Eukaryota > Metazoa > Chordata > Chondrichthyes > Orectolobiformes > Hemiscylliidae > Chiloscyllium > Chiloscyllium plagiosum. The sequence goes on from NC_057744.1 coordinate 18,518,652, forward strand.
CTTTTCCAGTTTGCTTCCTATAGCAGGGCGACCAGAATTGTACACAGTACTCCAAATGTGCCATTATCTTTTCTATATTTCTATGTAACGGGACAATTTAACTTTTGGTTAGACCAGACGTGGATAGAATTTTGTGGGTGAGTGATGATGGGAAAAGTGGTGTTGGAGTGGAAGAAAGATGAGGGAAAAGATTGGGGTGTGCTAATTTGCATGATTCTCCCCTTGTAGCCTGGAGGACCAATCTGATTTCTACTCCAGATACATATATATTAGTGTGGGATGCTAAATATAACACCACTCTTGTGCTCTGAACTCTGACCTAATAGATAGAATTAAAAGTGGTTTAACTTCTCACATTGAACAAAACAAGTTTTAATTCATCAGTCCAAACTAAACCTGACACCACAGTCCAAACACCACAGGGGAAAATCTTCGAGGAGAAAGTGAGGACTGCAGATGCTGGAGATCAGAGCTGAAAATGTGTTGCTGGAACAGCGCAGCAGGTCAGGCAGCATCCAAGGAACAGGAGAATCAACGTTTCGGGCATAAGCCCTTCTTCAGGAATCCCTGAAGAAGGGCTTATGCCCGAAACGTCGATTCTCCTGTTCCTTGGATGCTGCCTGACCTGCTGCGCTTTTCCAGCAACACATTTTCACCACAGGGGAAAAGTCAATTCTGGGACAAAGTAGTACAAATCATTTAAAATACAAAAACAGATCATTTTGCCCATCTGATTCTTGTGTTTTTATTACACATAATCCATCTCTGACCTTTCAATCTCCTTAACACATTCTCTTTTTTAAATTCAGTCTTGGGATGTGGGTGTTGCTGGCTGGGCCAGCCATTATTACCCATCCCTAGCTGCTCCTGGGACTGTAGTTGTGAGCTGCTTTTTTAACTACTGCAGTCCATTTGGTGTAGGTAGACCCATATGCTCTAAGGGAGGGAGATCCAGGATCTTGACTCAGCAACGGTGATGGATTATCTTCTGAAGTCAGAATGGTGAGTGGCTCGGAGAGGAACTTGCAGGTGGTGTTGCTCCCGTATGTCTGCTGTCTATGTCCTTCAAACTGATAGTTGTAAACATTGAAAAGTTAGTGGGCGGCACGGTGGCACAGTGGTTAGCACTGCTGCCTCACAGCGCCAGAGACCTGGGTTCAATTCCCGACTCAGGCGACTGACTGTGTGGAGTTTGCACATTCTCCCCGTGTCTGCGTGGGTTTCCTCCGGGTACTCTGGTTTCCTCCCACAGTCCAAAGATGTGCATGTCAGGTGAATTGACCATGCTAAATTGCCCGTAGTGTTAGGAAAAGGGGTAAATGTAGGGGAATGGGTGGGTTACGCTTCGGCGGGTCGGTGTGGACTTGTTGGGCCGAAGGGCCTGTTTCCACACTGTAAGTAATCTAATCTAAAAAAAAAAGTGTTGCCTACGTTGTCGGAAGAGGCTGTGGGTGTGGTGCCAATCAAGCAGACTAAATTATCTTGGATGGAATCAGGTTTTTCGGGTGTTTTGTTAAAGCTGCAACCATCCAGGCAAGTGGGAAGTATTAATCACTCATCTGACTTCTGCCTTGTAGATGGTGGACAGATTCTGGGGAGTCAGGACGTGAGCAGGACTCCGAAACTCCGACTTACTCTTTTACCCACAGCATTGCCGTAGCGATTCCAGTTCAGATTCTGGTCAATGGTAATCCCCAGGATATTGATATTAGAGGATTTAGTGATCATGATACTGTTGGATGTCAAGGGGCAATGTTTAGTTTCTGGCTTGCTGGAGCTGATCAGTGACTGGTCTTTGTGTGGTACCAATGTCACTTGCCAGTTATCAGCTAAAACCAGGATATTGAGTCAAGATTAGAGTAATGCTGGAAAAGCACAGCAGGTCAGACAGCATCCAAGGAGCAGGAAAATCAATGTTTTGGGCAAAAGCCCTTCATCAGGAATGAGGCTTGGAGCCTCGGAAGTGGAGAGATAAATGGAAGGGATGGGGCTGGCGGCAAGTTAGCTGAGAGTGCAATAGGAGGATGGAGGTGGGGGTAAAGGTGATAGGTCAGTAGGGTGGACCGGATAGGTGGGAAGGAAGATTGACAGATGGGACAGGTCATAAGAACAGTGCTAAGCCAGAAGGTTGGAACTGGGGTAAGGTGGGGTGAGGGGAAATGAGGAAGCTGGTGAAGTCCACATTGATGCCATAGGGTCAGAAGGTTCTGAGGCAGAAGATGAGACATTCATCCTCCAGGCGTCGGGTGGTAAGGGAATGCCGATGGAGGAGGCCCAGGACTTGCATGTCCTCGACAGAGTAGGAGGGGGAGTTGAAATGTTCGGCAAAGGGGTGGTGGGGTTGATTGGTGCTGGTGTTCTATAGATGTTCTTTGAAGTGCTCTGCGAGTAGGCGTCCAGTCTCCCCAATGTAGAGGAGACTGCATCAGGAACAACAGATGCAATTAATGACATGTGTGGAAGTGCAGGTGAAACTTTGATGGATGTGGAAGGCTCCTTTGGGGCCATGGATGGAGGTGAGGGGGAAGGTGTGGGTGCAGGTTGTGCAATTCCTGGAGTGGCAGGGGAAGGTGCCAGGAGGGGAGGTTGGGTTGTTAGGGGAAATGGACTTGATGAGAGAGTCACAGAGGGAAAGGTCTTTATGGAAAGTGGATAGAGGTGGGGAGGGAAATATATCTCTGGTGGTGGGATCCGATGGTAGGTGGTAAAAATGTCAGTGGATGATGTGATTTATACGGAGGTTGGTAGGGTGGAAGGTGAGGACTGGGGGGTTCTGTCTTTGTTGCAGTTGGATGGGTGGGGTTTAAGGGCGGAGGTGCTAGGCCTGGATGCAATGCGTTGGAGGGCATCTTCAACCATATGGGAGGGGAAATTGCAGTCTTTAAAGAAGGAGGCCATCTGGTGTGTTCTGTGGTGGAACTGGTTCTCTAGGGAGCAGATGCGGCGGTGGCAGAGAATTTGGGAATAAAAGAAAGGATTTTTGCAGCAGGCAGGGTGGGAGGAGATGTAATTCAGGTAGCTGTGGGAGTCAGTGGGTTTGTAGAGAATGTCATTGTTGAGTCGGTTACCGTTGATGAAGATGGTGAGGTCCAGGAAGGGGAGAGAGGTATCAGAGGTGGTCCAGGTGAATTTAAGGTTGGGGTGGAATGTGTTGGTGAAGTTGATGAACTGTTCAACCTCATGGGAGCACGAGGTGGCGCCGATGCAGTCATCAATGTAGTGGAGGAAAAGATGGGGAGTGGTACCGGTGTAACTCCGGAAGATGGACTGTTCTACGTAGCCGACAAAGAGAGAGGCATAACTGGGGCCCAGGTGGGTGTCCATGGCTACCTCTTTTGTCTGAGGAAGTGGGAGGATTCAATGGCGAAATTATTGAGGGTGAGGACCAGTTTGGCCAAACGAATTAAGAGTGTCAGTGGAAGGGTAATCAAGGGCACTTTTACTGACCCAGGATATTGTCCAGGTTTTCTTTTCTGCTGGAGATTGGAGTCAAAATTAGACTGGTGCTGAAAAAGCACAGCAAGTCAGGCAGTATCCGAGGAACAGGACAATTGACATTTTGGACAAAAAGCGTTCATCAGGAATGAGGCTGGGAGCCTCGGGGGTGGAGAGATAAGTGGGAGAGGGGTGGGGCTGGGGGCAAGTTAACTGAGAATGCAATAGGTAGGTGGAGGTGGGGGTGAAGGTGATAGATCGGAGAGGGAGTGGAGCAGATAGGTGGGAAGGAAGATTGACATATGGGACTGGTCATGAGAATGGTACTGAGCTGGCAGGTTGGAACTGGGGTAAGGAGGGGGAGGAGAAATGAGTAGCAAATTCTGGTAGTATTCAACAGGTCAGAGTGTGTGGAGAAAGAGGTCAACATGCGAAAGGTGAACTCTTATTCAAAACTGGGCAAGGCTGCTCAAGAAGAACCATCAGACAGAGTGAGAACCAAAAATCCAGCAGAATTGCAATTTTTTAGTGTGTCAAATGTATTTTTTTCTCTCCTAATTTTCTACACCTTAACTTGTTTACTTTTTTCAATTACTGTCAAAGTTAATAATTGTGCTGATGTAAACTCCTCTGGTAGAGCAAAATTCATCTACCGCTGAATTCAGGATGAATATTGTTGTACATAATTATCCAAAACACATTCAGAGCAATGGAGGTAGCATTTGGACAGAATACTCTCACAAGCAGCCAAGTGATCAGGACCAAGTCATCTGTTGTTTGAAGATTATTATTCACTCAGACAGTGGAATGACACCCCCCCCAATCCCCCCCTCACCAAGCCCACCCACGCTCTTCTTCAAAATACTGCCATGGGATCTTTAATACCCAACAAGGCAGATGTGGTCTTGACTTAACATCATAAAATTGGCTGGCATGATGGCTCAGTGGCTAGCACTGCTGCTCACAACGTGCCAGGGATCCATGTTCTATCCCAGCCTTGAGTGACTGTGTGGAGTTTGCATATTCTCCTTGTGTCTGTGGTTCTCCTCTGGGTATTCTGGTTTCCTCCCACAGTCCAAAGACGTAGGAGTTGGGTGGGTTTGGCTGTGCTAAATTGCCCATAATATCTAGGAATGTGTAGGTTAAGTGGAATAGCCATTGGAAATGCAGGCTTACAGGAATGAGGTGGTTTGGGATGGATGACTTTTGGAGGGTTGTGTGTGGACTCGATGGGCCTGCTTCCACATGATAGAGATTCTATGATCTGCTCTGAAAAACACCTCCAATAGTGAGTACCCCTCTCAGTACTGCAATGGAATGTTAGTCTTCCTATTTGTGCTCAAGTCCTGAAGTGGGGCTTAAACCCAGAACCGGGCAAAAGTGAGGACTGCAGATGCTGGAGGTCAGAGTCAAGAGCATGGTGCTGGAAAAGTACAGCTGGTCAGGCAGCAGCTGAGGAGCAGGAGAATCGACACTTAACCATACTCTCGACACTTAAAACTACAACCTTGTGACTCAGAGGCAACAGTGCCACCATCGATACTATAGAGCAGAAGACATGCCACACGATTCTCAAACATCGTGTTGGTAAATGAGTTTGATGGGAAGAAAGAAGCTCTCCTACCTCTTAAGCTAGGAGACCCTCTCAGCAAGTACTGAGCTGGCACTGGGAACAGGTAGCTGTGTCGATCAATGCATCAGTCTAGTTCCAATAACCTGAGTGCAATGCTGAAAGAAGTTTAATGGTCTTACTTGAGTGGTTAATGTCCATGAAATCCATTTCTTACTACTGTGCCACTAACCTTTTACATGCTGCTCAATTCAACATATTCCCTTTAAAATAACTCACAGCCGTTATCCCATCAAGAAGTTACTCTTTATTTACACACACATAGTACTTGACACTGGTCTGGCTTCCTCAGAGTCAGCTGTCAGACTGAACATAACCTCTGACACTGCTGTTTATATCTGTTGGTCAAGACTCCCTAATTGGATCAGATTAACAGCCCAAGTTAGGGATCTCATGTTCTGAGGTCCACCTGGCTGACCTTATTACATCCACTACACCCTTCACTTGCCAACCAAAGCTACCATATTTCAAAATCTCACAATCATATGTTGCACCCTACAAGCAGTTTATTCAACTGTTTGCCACTCTGCCACGTGGCATGACAATCACTGACATGCTTCTCTCTTCTTTACAAGCCCAGGTGGTCACAATGGATAGCAGCAGCAAACCAATGGGAACAGTCAGAGCAGTTTCTGCTGACCCTCCATGGATGAGATGTTTCTGGGAATACTTAGAGAAGCTGTCGCTGAGGCAGAGCATGGGGGAAATGCTGAAGCCCCTGAGGATGATGGGTATGTTCTTGCTAAACATGTCATGTCAAATCCCACTTTACCTTGACCACACAGTCTGAGGTATGAGCTACATGCTGCCGATGGTGTAATGTGCACCTTTTGTTTTCATCTCAATCCCACCTTCCCCTATCCCAAAGCTTCCACGTGTATTTACACTTTCAGGTACCACAGAACAGACCAGCCACTGGTCCCTTAATCTGAAGGGCCAGACTAAAGAAGAAGCACCATCACTTGACCTGATACATGGCACACACCAGCCTAAATAACATGCTGCACATTGCATAGAGAAAGGATCTGATGCGTTACCAAGCAAAAGGGTGGGTGAAAGCTAGGATGGGGGAAGGGATCACATGAAGCTAATTTGCTTCACAGGGTGGTGTAATTTCTGCTAGGGGTTTGAAGATTTTCATAGGATCACAAAAGTCTGGAAACAGGGCCACATCGACCCTCCGAAGATCTTCCCACCGAGACTTATCCCCCTACCCTATACTCCCAATGCCAACATACCGAGTATGCACATTCCTGAACACTATGGGCAATTTAGCATGGCCAATCCGCCTAACCTGCACATCATTAATGATCCAGCTCATCAAAAAAGACCAAAACACGCAGCAACACTAGAATAATAGGCCTATCAGAACACCTACTCTCACAGTCAAAGTCATTAGTGCGTTCTGGCTCAGTCTTGGTTTTCACCCAATGATCAGACCCCATTCCTGTACAGGGGAACGCATGTTGGCCTAGCCATCATCCAACACTAATATCTCAGCTTGCAGTTCAGCAGCGGTAAAGGCCACCCAGAGTCTGTGGGGAAGCAGACTAGTATCTGCTCATTGCCACACATGCACAATTTGTTGCTATGCAATTCAGATTGGGGCGTCACACAACTAGTCAGCAATCTCAGCAGATTATGAGGATCTGGGTGGTGAGAGTAGGGGAGTTTGGAGCAGTGGCATTGAGAAGGAAGGAGCTCCCTGTCCTCACTCCAAAGGAAATAATTTATGCTTCCAGCCTTGACCCTTCTCCAATGGCCTGCTGCCAACCGTACTGAGGTGGTGTACCTCGAATCAGGGTTCAACGAGCTAAGCGGTGCTTGAGATTTTCTTCCTCTGCCAGGTGTAGCTTCCCTCACTGGCAGTCAGCTGCCATTGGACTAGCACTGTTTGGGAGCATTAGGCCAGGCAAAGGCATACGGTATACAAGACAGACACTAGCATATCAGTGGCATATTCTATTGAGGAATGGATGTGAGCTTGGATGCAGTTGCTGCAGATTGTTGCTTTATGGTCACTTTGATTTCATGATTGTGGCCAGGTGTATGATCCATCACAAGGCTGTTGAGGTGGAAAACTGTTGGTCATTGGGGAATCCAAGGATTAATTTGGGAAAGGTTGAGTCTGATGAGAGTTCACACACAGTCCATCCAGAATGTGGATGTGTCAGCTTTCTTCTCCTCTTCAACTTGCTCTTTCTTTTTCTGCCCTCCTTTTCATGAGGTGGTGGAGCTGGTAGTGCAAGTATCACACTTTCTTGTCTGGCAAGTTGTGGAGGAGAAAGGAACCCAACTTGAATTGGGATACTCATTCCAGTAAATACTGGAGAGCACCTCCCAAGAGATCCAGGCAGGAGAGTGGTACTTCATCACAATGGGCTGCGTGGTGACACTCCACATCCCAGCTGCATCCTGGATGGTTGCATTGTGAAAGGAAGACATCATTCTGGTATAGAACAGATAGCCCTTGTTGCTAAGCAGCTCCTCTGGATGATTCCTGGATTGTTGCAAACTGCTAGCACAGAGGGCATGCACCAGTACAATGTACTGAAGGTGGTCACACATCAAATGACCAATAAATAAATAGTATCCTTTGTTGTTCCAGTGGATTTCACCATTGAGATACTAAGACTACTTTTCAGTCACTAGCTCCCTGCACTATAAGACCAAACGTCTGTTTAGCCCCTCGGGCCTGCTCCACCATTCGAAAGGGGTATGGCAGATTGGACATCGCTCGGTCTACCTTCTTACCCTTCGCCCATAACCTTCGACGTCATAGGAATCTATCTATCTATCTATCTATCTATCTATCTATCTATCTATCTATCTATCTATCTATCTATCTCAGACTTGAATAACAACAAGGATTCCGTTCCCACAGCTCTTCGTGCCAAGGAGTTTCAAAGTCTCCCAACCCTTAGAGAAGAAATCCTTCCTCATGAATCCTGCTGAATTCTGAGACTATGCCCTATGATCCTCGACCATCCCATGAGAGAAGACATCCTCTCAATTTACCCTGTCAAGTCCTTGAAGAGTCCTAAATGCTTCAATGAGATTGCTTCTTATCCTTCTGAACTCCAATGAGTAGGGTCCCAACCTATTCAACCTTCAGACAGAAAATAATCCTTCCATACGAAGCATCATCTTAGTGAACATCTTCTGAAATGCCTCCAATGAAATAATATGCTTCCATAAATTCAGGGACCAAAACTGCTCATAGTAATCCAGATGTGGTCTCTTGTACATTTGCAGCAAGACTTCTCTACTCTTATACTCCAACCACCTCAAAACATAGGCCAACATTCCATTAGCCTTCCTGATTACCGGCTACACCTGTTTTCGTGTTGTCTGCAACTTTGGCTACAGTACATTTGTGTCCTTCCTCCAAGTCAAGTGAAGCCCATTGTATTTCCTATGTGATATATTCCAGCCTCAATGGATTCCACTGCAATAAAAAAATCTGCAGCATGGTCAACTTGATGACCACTGGCAGTGCTATCCTTAACCTACGGCTCTGAGACTGTAGATCTGGTTCCAAGTGGAGGCATAGTGCTGTTGCTGGCATAAGTGCAAGTGGGAAAACCACTCCCTTAAGCTTTTGCTAAGAGGGCTTCCTGAAATAACTGCACAGAGGCCAGTATACTGTTACCAAGTCCCCCTTTATTTACTTGTGCACAGTACACTGGCTGTGGCCAGTCAGTTCGGAGTCAGTGCCCTGAACGGGGGAGATTCTAAATCTCCTGGTTGGATCTTTTATGTTTCGTTTTTCTTTTTTTCTTTTTAGTTTCTTCCTCTTACCCCCACACTACCGCCAAACTGCAGAGTGCTATTTAACCCCAGCACCCATGTCGTGTGTGTGCAGGTGTAGGACACGGTGAAGAACAGGTGTTTAAATATTTATTTGTATTTCACCACCAGGAAGAAAGGAAACACCCGAGCGGCTCGTGACAAGCAGTGCCCTTCACCTCAAAGGAAAATGCTGTGATCAAGAAAAGTAAACGGGAGGGCAGGGATTAAATCAAAATGATGTTGGAACGAGAAATAATACACTGCACTCCCTGCAGTGCCCACCTCTCCCTGAACAGCTCGAGGGAGTTGGTAGACACCACGTGCTCCTTCTCTGGGATTGGATGAAACTCCTGGTTGTAAAGGTCAGTCAGGGCTTTCCTAATTGCCTCAGATTAACAAACCCGATCAAGGATCTCGTAGTCAACAAGATCCATCTGGTTCCAATCACTACACCCTCTCCTCCCCACCCTGTGAGCAGTTATTTTTCTCTGTTGCCCCTGCTGTTGAAGGCTTAGTGAAGACTTGTTGAAGGCTCACACTAAGACTTCAAGCAGAAGACCGTGCGACAACCCAAGAAGACCCAGCAGAAAATCTGGTCGGCATGGACATCCCTATGACTCTAGAAGATTCACCTTGACCTGCAAGATGCACCTTTGTGGAAGAGAGCCAGCTCAAACATTAGTTCGCAGTGGTATATCCTTTCTCAGACATGTAGAGATCAATAGAGAGTAAATATTGTGTAAATTTGGGAAATGCTCACAATAGTTTGTTGATAAAGTCAAGTTGAACCTCAAACTGAATACTGTCAATCATTGTCTACCTCACCAACAGTAGTATTTTTAATATATAAACTGGTATTGGAAGGATGTTGTGAAACCTGAAAGGGTTCAGAAAAGATTTACAATGATATTGCCAGGGTTGGAGCATTTGAGCTCCAGGGAGAGTCTGGATAGGCTGGAGCTGTTTTCCCTGGAGCGTCGGAAGCTGAGGGTTGATCTTATAGAGGTTTATAAAATCCTGAGGGGCATGGATAAGGTAAATAGACAAGGTCTTTTCCCTGGGGGGGGGGGAGTCCAAAGGTAGAGGGAATAGGTTTAGGGCGAGAGGGGAACGATATAAAAGGGACCTAAGGCACATTTCTTTTCACAGAGAGGGTGGTGTGTGTATGGAATGAGCTGCCAGAGAAAATGGTGAAGGTGGGTACAATTACAGCATTTAAAAGGCATCTGGATGGATACATAAATAGGAAAGGTTTAGAGGAATGTGGACTAAATGCTACCAAATGGGACGAGATTAGATTAGGATATCAGGTTGGCATGGACGGGTTGGACCAAAGGGTCTGTTTCCATGCTGTATGACTCTTTGGTCGAAATGTCCAAAGCACGGACAAACAACTGAAGGTATAGTTAACATGAGGAAGACTAGAGAATGAGAAGAATAATGTCAGGGAATGACAGGTAGAGCAAGAAAGCTGAGAAGCAGGTTGGGAAGGAACAACTGTGGATACTGATCACTGGTCCAGTCAGATTTTACTCTGAAATTCTAAATGTTGCATGCAAGCAGAAAGTATATTTTCTGCTACTGATACCCAATTAAAATAACCCAAAACAAATGCAGCAAGAGTTTATTGTTCCATACTTGATGTTATTGCATTTATAAATTATCCCAAGAACAGCAATATCCAACATGTGCTATAAAAACAAGTGTCTGTTTCGAAAGTGCAACGGAATTTAAACATGATTTACAGAAAGTCACACCCACTTAATGTTGCCCTTTAGCTGCAAGTTAACTCAACCATCAATTAAGCTGCTCATCAAGGATAGACATGTGCCTTTCTGGTTATCCCACTTGAATTAAGTTACAATACACACAATGTTTTGACTGGGTGAGGAAGGGTATAACAGCTTCACATTTTTTTTTAAGATCTGTCAGTCAGTCACAAGTCTTTTTATTCAAAGTTTTTTTTCAAAAAAGCAACATGTTCAGATATTTTAAGCACCTCTGGGGCAGGTGGCATTAGAACCCAGGCCTCCTGGCTCAGATGTAAGTGTGCTACCACTGTATCACAAGAATCCCTAACATTTCCTTCTTAGCATGTAACAATTGCCCTTCAAGTAAAGTGAGTTAAGCAGATCAAAATGGAAGTCCAGTTGTAAGACTTTCTTAACTGAAAGAGAATGGGGAGAATGGAATTACTCACAGTATTCCAATAGTGGGCTGACTAATGTCCTGTAAGGCCGCAACCTGACCTCCCAACTCCTATACTTAGCACTGACTAATAAAGGCAAACACACTAAATGCCTTCTTTACTATCCTATTTACTTGTAACTCCACTTTCAAGGAACAATGAACTTGTTCTCCGAAGTTACTTTGTTCAGCAACACTTCCCAGGACCTTACTACTAAATGTACAAGTCCTGCCCAGATTTGCCTTTCCAAAGTGCAGTACCTCACAGTTATCTAGATTAAACCCCCATCTGCCACTCCTCAGCCCATTGGCCCATCTGATCATGATCCCATTGTAATCTGAGGTAACATTTTTCGCTGTCACTACATCTCCAATTTTGGTGTCATTTGCAAACCTACTAACCATACATCCGATATTCACATCCAAATCATTTGTATAAATGATGGAAAGCAGTGGACCCAGCACCGATTCTTGTGGGGCACCACTGCTCACAGGCCTCCAGTCTGTAAAGCAACCCTCCACTACCACCCTCTGCCTTCTACCTTTGAGGTAGGTTGGGAGGGAACAATTGTGTATTCTAATCACTGGTCCAGTCAGAAGTTATTCTGAAATTCTAAGTGTTGCATGCAAGCAGCAAGTATATTTTCTGGTACTGATACCCAGTTAAAATAACCCAAAATAAATGCAGCAAGAATTTATTGTTCCATACTTGATGTTATTGCATTTATAAAATATCTCAGGAACAGCAATATCCAACATGTGCTATAAAAACAAGTGTCTGATTCGAAAGTGCAACTGTACAATCTGTAAACTATTTTAAGTCCTGATTTGCAGAAATTCACACCCACTTAAGCTATGTTAGGGAGTGGCTGAATAGGCTGGGGTTGTTTTCCCTGGAGCATTAGAGCTAATGGGTGACCGTACAGAGATTTATAAAATCATGAGGAGTATGGTTGAGGCATCTGGAATGGTACATGAATAGAAATGGGTTAGATAGATATGGGCCAAGTGCTGGCAAATGAGACTAGATTAGGTTAGGATATCTGTCCTGGGAAGTGTTGCTGAACAAAGAAACTTTGGAGAACAGGTTCATTGTTCCTTGAAAGTGGAGTTACAAGTAAATAGGATAATAAAGAAGGCATTTAGTGTGTTTGCCTTTATTAGTCAGTGCTGAGTATAGGAGTTGGGAGGTCATGTTGCGGCCTTGCAGGACATTGGTCAGGCCACTATTGGAATACTGTGTGTAATTCCGTTCTCTCCATTCTCTTTTAGTTAAGAAAACCTTACAACTGGACTTCCATTTTGATCTGCTTAAAATTATTTACTTGAAGGGCAATTGTTACATGCTAAGAAGGAAATGTTAGGGATTCTTGTGATACAGTGGTAGCACACTTACATCTGAGCCAGGAGGCCTGGGTTCTAATGCCACCTGCCCCAGAGGTGCTTAAAATATCTGAACATGTTGCTTTTTTGAAAAAAACTTTGAATAAAAAGACTTGTGACTGACTGACAGATCTTAAAAAAAAATGTGAAGCTGTTATACCCTTCCTCACCCAGTCAAAACATTGTGTGTATTGTAACTTAATTCAAGTGGGATAACCAGAAAGGCACATGTCTATCCTTGATGAGCAGCTTAATTGATGGTTGAGTTAGCTTGCAGCTAAAGGGTAATGTTAAGTGGGTGTGACTTTCTGTAAATCATGTTTAAAATAGCTTACAGATTGTACAGTTGCACTTTCGAATCAGACACTTGTTTTTATAGCACATGTTGGATATTGCTGTTCCTGGGATATTTTATAAATGCAATAACATCAAGTATGGAACAATAAACTCTTGCTGCATTTGTTTTGGGTTACTTTAACTGGGTATCAGTAGCAGAAAATATACTTTCTGCTTGCATGCAACATTTAGAATTTCAGAGTAAACTCTACTGGACCAGTGATCAGAATCCACAGTTGTTCTCTCCCAACCTGCTTCTCAGCTTTCTTGCTCTACCTGTCATTCCCTGACATTATTCTTCTCATTCTCTAGTCTTCCTCATGTTAACTATACCTTCAGTTGTTCGTCCGTGCTTTGGACATTTCGACCAAAGAGTCATACAGCATGGAAACAGACCTTTGGTCCAACTCGTCCATGCCAACCAGATATCCTAAACTAATTAGATTAGATTCCCTACAGTGTGGAAACAGGCCCTTTGACCCAACCAGTCCACACCGACCCTCCGAAGAGTAACCCACTCAGATCTAGTTCCCTCTGACTAATGCACCTAGCACTATGGGCAATTTAGCATGGCCAATTCACCTAACCTGCACATCTTTGGACTGTGGGAGGAAACCGGAGCACCCGGAGGAAACCCACGCAGACACAGGAAGAATGTGCAAACTCTACACAGTCACCCGAGGCTGGAATTGAACCTAGGACCCTGGTGCTGTGAGGCAGCAGTGCTAACCACTGAGCCACTGTGCCATCCTAATCTAGTCCCATTTGCCAGCATTTAGTCCACATTCCTCTAAACCCTTCCTATTCGTGTATTGAGATGCCTTTGAAATGCTGTAATTGTACCCGCCTCCTCCACCACTTCCTCTGGCACCTCATTCCATACATGCACCACCCTCTGTGTGAAAAAATTGCCCCTTAGGTCTCTTTTATATCTTTCCCCTCTCACCTTAAACCTATGTCCTCTATTTTGGACACCCCCGCCCCAGGGAAAAGACCTGGGAAACTAATAACTATTTACCCTATCCATGTCCCTCATGAGTTTATAAACCTCTATAAGGTCAACCCTCAGCCTCCGATGCTCCAGGGAAAACAACCCCAGCTTTTTCAGTCTCTCCCCATAGATCAAGCCTTCAACCCTGGCAATATTCTTGTAACTCTTTCAAGTTTCACAAATCCTTCCAGAAGGAGGGAGACCAGAATTGCACAAAATATTCCAAAGGTCGCCTAACCAATGTCATGTACAGCTGCAACATGACCTCCCAACTCGTTTACTCAATACTCTGACCAATAAAGGAAAGCATACAAAATGCCTTCCTCACCATCCTATCTATCTGCGACTCCATTTTCAAGGAACTATGAACCTGCACTCCAAGGACTCTTTGCTCAGCAACACTCTCCAGGACCTTAGCATTAAGTGTATAAGTCTTGCTCTGATTTACCTTTCCCCACCATCCCCCCGACCCCCCAACTCAACTTCACCTCCTTATGACACAGAATGTCTAGTCTCTCCGTGTTCTTTATTTAAAAGGTAAAGTGCTCACTTCTCATGTGTGGGCAAATGTACTTGTTGGATTGTGACAGACTTTATAGTTTCATGTTACATGTTGCAGTGTCATGACATTCAAGGTAATGAGCCTTGTGTGGGAAAGTAGGACAAGTGTAGGCTCTCATGTATTTTTGGAAGTACAGATTCATGGGCCTAAGAGCTTCTTTGTATTGTATGATTCTATTGATATTCCATTTGCACCCCTTACACATTTCTCCTGATTTTTATTGCAGACCTTCAACTGATCCAATAATATACTCTTTCTCAAAGTCAAAATTAGCCATAAATATACTGCAGCCTGAACTTACAGTTCCAACCTTCCTTTTACAAGCAGATTGGAATTGTTTGAAGAGTCCTGCTGCAAATGAAACTAATAACTATTTGTTTTACACATAAAAGTAAGCTTAGGTTTCATTTTATTTTGACAACATCTCACAGAAAGTATTGGGAAGTGTGTAACTATAGAACATGGTAAGGGACTTGGAAGACATCGCAAAGTGATTTTTAATCAGATTGACATTAATGGCCTTTTCAAATTAAATACCAAACCATTGACAACCAGATGTTGTACTAAACAACTACATTCAACATATGAGCACTCAGCATGTGTCTCTCTAAATATCTGTTTTTAATTATACAATGGCAGATTTCTGAAAATAATCTCAGAAATTAAAATAACAAATCAAACAACCTGAATGCCAGTCACTAACACAACAGTGAACCTAAGAATCAACAGTGCAGAATTTAGGAACTCAGATCACTGTCAACTTATACAACAGTATGAATCAACTAAATGACTTCTTGTGAATTTAAAACAAATCCAGTCATAAATTCTTCTAATAGTGTTTTCCCATGGCATCTCACTTCCCTGAGTAGTCTGCCCTGGAGAATTTATCAAAAGCGTCACTAAAGTCTATGCAGTCCACATTAAATCTCATCAACACACACCTGATTACCTCCTCAAAAACTTTGTTCAGATTTATTTAAATGCAACATTTCCTTAACAAATCCATGGCGACCACTCCAATTATTCTGAGCCTTTCCAAGTATAGATCCATTCAGTCCCTCAGCATTCTTTCTAATAATTTCTATACCACCAAGGTTAGGCTGACTGGCTTGTAATTTCCCACGCCTGGTAATTTTCCTTCCTCCCTTTTGTAATAATGGTGCAACATTAGTAGCTCTCACATCCTCTGGTTATCAGCCTGAGAGGTTTTGAAAATTAATATCAGGGTCCCAAATTCTCCTTCCTTGCTCCCACAGGGTTTGGGTTACAGTTCATCCAGCCTGCAGGTTTATCCAATAGTAAGACAACTGAACCACAAGTACAAAGTTAAAAATCACACAACACCAGGTTATAGTCCAACAGATTTAATTGGAAGCACATTAGCTTTCATCAGGTGCTAGTGTGCTTCCAATTAAACCTGTTGGATTATAACCTGGTGTTGTGTGATTTTTAACTATGTACACCCCAGTCCAACACCGGCATCCCTAAATCAAAACCACAAGTAAGTCTCTTTCTCTCTCTTTGGCCTGTACTCTCACTATTTCCTCCATAAATATCTCCTAATGTTGCTGGGGAAGATGATGATGACCCAGTGGTACTATTGCTTAAGCAATCAATATCAATTAATGTTCTGGGTCCTGGGTTCTCATCCCACCATTGTGGTTGGTGAAAGTAAGAGTCCAATGATGACCAAGAAACTGTTGACGATTATCGGAAAAAAAAACTTACTTGCTTCACTTAAGTTCTTGAAGGGAAGAAACTGCTTTCCTTACCCAGTCAGGCCTACACGTGACTCCAGACCCATAGCAATATAGTTGCCTCTTAATGGCCATTTGGGCAATTAGGGATGGGTAATAAATGCTGGCCGAGCCACTGATGCCCAGATCCCATGAATGAATTTAAAAAGAAATTGTTCCCAGTTCACTTGGGCCAAACTGTACCTTATTTTAATAAAATCAATCTTTCTCCAGCTTGGAACTTTTATTCCAGATTTATCTTTATCTTTTCTATAGCAATTTCAAAACCTAACTGAAGTATCTTCACTACATGCAAAATGTTCCCCTCCTGACATGACTTCCACCAATCTGGTGGATCCTCAACATCTCCCTGACTGTCTTGGAAGGCTATAATACATACCCAACAGTCTGCTTGCATTTTTTCACTTCTAACCTCTGGCCTAATTTAGTGATCCTTCCAAAATATCATCCATCCTCAATGCTATAAATCATTCCTTTATCAATATTGTGATTCTTCTATCCCCTCATTATCTGGCCCGAATAAAGTCAGCCCCCAAATTAAGAATGTGTTCTGTTCCAGAGTGTGCCTGTAAGTTGAGTTATATTCAAGACTGAACACAATATAGTACTATCGAAAATAGCCATTCGTATGTACAAGCAAACATTCACATGTCAGATCCTTGGAGGGTCTGGGTTATAAGAAGAGGCTGGATAGACTGGGACTTTTTTCACTGGAATGTTGGAGGTTGAGGGGTTTTATGAAGGTTTATAAAATCATGAGGGTCATAGATAAGGTAAATCGCAAATAAGGTGGATTTTCCCAGGGTGAGAGAGTTCAAACCAAGGAGGGATATTTTTGAAGGTGAGAGGAGAAATATTTAAAAGGAAGTTGAGGAGCAATGTTTTCACACAGAAGGTGGTTTATATGTGGAATGAACTGCCAGAGGAAGTTTTGGATGCAGGGACAATTGCAGCATTTAAAAAAATTTGGATGGGTAGAGGAATGTTTAGAGGGATATGGGCCAAATGCAAACAAGTTTAGTTTGCGAAGCTTGGTTGGCATAGACTAGTTGGACCAAAGGGTCTGTTTCTTTGCTGTATGACTCTACATTTTCAGACATTTCATCACCATACTAGGTAATATCATCAGTAAGCATCCAGTTGAAGCGCTGGTGGCATGGCCTGCTTTCTACTTATGTATTTAGGTTTCCTTGGGTGGGTTATGTCATTTCCTGTGGTGATGTCATTTCCTGTTCTTCTTCTCAGGGGGTGGTACATGGAATTCAAGTCAATATGTTTGATGATAGAGTTCCGGTTGGAATGCCATGCTTCTAGGAATTCTCGTCTGTGTCTCTATTTGGCTTGTCCTAGGATGAATGTGCTGTACCAGTCGAAGTGGTGTCCTTCCTCATCTGTACGTAAGGATACTAGTGAGAGTGGGTCACGTCTTTTTGTAGCTAGTTGCTAGTGGCAACCAGCCACAAAAAAGACATGACACACACTCATTAGTATCCTTATATATAGATGAGGAAAGATACCACTTCGACTGGGACAACACATCCATCCTAGGACAAGCCAAACAGAGACACACACGAGCTGTAGGCTGTGAACTGGAACGCGATAACAAACACGTTGACTTGGATCCCATTTATACACCTGAGAAAAAAAACAGAAAATGACATCACCACAGGAAATGCCATCACCCACCCAAGGAATCCTAAACACATCAGTAGTGAGTGGGCCATCTCACCAGTGCTTTATCCGAACTCTCACTGATGATGTTACCTAGTATGATTACAAAATGTCTGAAAACGAACCATCCAGCTAAACGAGCAAACCTACATCCAAAGTTAAATATATCTCAACAGCAGTAGAAAATCTCACTGTGAGAATGTTGGTTCCATTCCTGTTCAGATATAATGCATCCAACTCAAACAAGATATACCTCCCTCAGAGATGGTCCCAAAGGCTCAGGAATCTAAAACCCTCTCTTCTGTAACATTTATCTCGGCACACATTCAGCTGTTCTATCCTTTTATTCCTATACTCACTACTGTTTGACACCAGGAGTAATCCTCAGATTGCTACCTTTTTAAAATCATGCTTTTCAATTTCTGACCTAATTCCCTTGCAGGACTTCATTTCTCTTCCTTCCTAAGTAATTAGTTCCAACTTTGGCCAAGCCCTCTTATTGTTCACTGTTCTCATTCACAATGTTCTGCCCTGCAGCTGTTCTAAGATATCCTTGACTCTGGCATCAGCTACCTTCCCTCTAGCCCCAACACCCCTCCCATTTATCTCTCAGCCCCTGGCCCACAAGCTCATTCCTGATGAAGGGCTTATGCCTAAAATGTCAATTCTCCTGCTCCTTGGATTCTGCCTGACCTGCTGTGCTTTTTTCCAGTATCACACGATCGACTCTGGCATCTCCAGTTAACATATCATCCTGGAGCCATATCTATAAATGCTGAAGCATCAATCAATTCCCCTTGGTAATGAATTCCCCCTTCATTATTGACCTTCCATATTTTTCCCTCCCTCCCACAAGCAGCAGGACCACCCTAAATGTCATGGCCTTGGCTCTGGGTGGCCTTCACAGAGGAGCCATCACTCTCACTGTTTTCCAAGCCCACAAAATAGTTTGCCATTGTGATAGATGTGGGGATTCCCTCATTACCTGCCCAATCCTCTTCTTCTGTCTGCTGGTCACTCATTCCCACACTGCCTGCACATCCTTAAGCTGCAGGGTGATCACATCCTGAAATGACTTTCTCAGCCACAAAAATGCTCCGTAATGGCACCCAGCTTACCACTCAAACTCCAAAACCGGGAGTCTTTGCTCCAACCAGAGGCACCTCCTGCAGGTCATCCACACTGCCAGGAGTGTATAGCATTTCCCAAATGGTGCTGGATGTGCAGACCATGGGACTGAGCTCCCTAGTCATATCCTAATTCAAAGTTGAAACTTTATTGCTGGAACAGCACAGCAGGTCAGGCAGCATCTAGGGAACAGAAGATTCGACGTTTCGGGCACATGCCCTTCTATCCTAATTCAATAAAATATGGATCTTTTTTTTAAAGTCCTTGTACCTATTTAATATAGACTCGAAAAAATGTATTATTCTTGGGCACTGTGGATGCATTATGGGTCAAGGATTGGGAGATGCCAAAAAGGTCCCAATTGCTCCTTGGCAGAAGCTGCTGGCATAATATTTCAAGGCCGATGAAACCTTGACGGGCACTGGAATGGGATGGCATCTCATTCATTCCGAGCATTGGTACCACGTCAACAGATGATACAGTCAGGTGATGATGACCTGGACATCCTTAGCCACTGCCTGCACTGATTCTCTGGGAGCTGTGGATAATGACAAGAAAGCCAGTAGATTCATGATCTGATCATTCTCGTCTGCCTCCATGAGGGATCTTCACCTACTGGTTCTTTTGCTGTAGGCTGTGATCAGCCACTGGAAGTTGCTGTTCTTGCTGGGTTTAGTGACATGATTGTAACTGATATCTTCTTCAACACTGTCACTGCTTGTTTACGAACACTTGAAGGAACCCTCCAAGTGAGGCTCCATCTCAGATATGCAAGCTGATAGCCTGTTAGGAATGTTGAAAAGAGAAGAGCATTTAAGTAACAGTAGCTCTGATCATGCACCATCATTCACAATGAAGCAACATGCTATGTTAAATTTACTGTATGATGTGGACATTTCAGAAGCAGACCAATGTCATACCTTGTTCCGGAGCTGAGTTAATACAACCTTATTCAAATGTATACTGCAGATCCAAAGTGCTAATGCTGTATGGATGAACATATATCCACCATAACAATAGCCCCTTCCAAATGAAAAGCACCTTTGAACATTGTAGACCATGTAATTGCACATTTAGTTCAGTATGAGAATGTGGCAGCCAATAAAGCATCATATTCCAATGTCCACATTTGATTGGTGTTGTAGAAATGAGAAAGCCAGGTGAGATTTTTAGTTTTTCATCTGCATAGCTTGTGCATCTGAGGGTATTAGGGAGCCAATTGATGCAAAATGTATAATGGTCAAAATTGCCTTAAATAATTGTTGTCAAAAGAATTACTTTTAATGGCATCCAATTTGATGGCAGATGGGCAGCACTGCAAACTCAGTGTGTGTGTGTGGTTAATACATTATATACACGCACATCACTATTTGTTGTCCATTGTTCCTCAGCTCTGTGGTAGTTGGCACAGTGGCTCAGTGGTTAGCACTACTACCTCACAGTACTAGGGACCTGGGTTCGATTCCAGTCTTGGGACAATGTGTGGAGTTTGCATGTTCTCCCTGTGTCTGTGTGTGTTTTCTCTGGATGTTCCAGTTCCCTCTGACAGTCCAAAGATGTGCAGATCAGGTGAATTGGTAACGTTAGGTGCATCATTCAGAGGGAAATGGGTCTGGTTGGGTTACTCTTCAGAGGGTCGGTGTGGACTTGATGGGCCGAAGGGCCTGTTTCCACACTGTAGGGAAATCTAATCTCCATCAAAAGAGATACTCCAACTTAATCGTTCAAGCTAAAGTCACCCCTCAGTAACATATTGACCACATTTTTCATTACCGGAACTACTCACCGCTTTTTTCCATTCCTTCCTATGTGGCAAATATCCTTTAACATCCAGTTCTGATTCTTGCTCAGCCTGCAACCATGACTTGATAATGTCAATTACATCTATCATTTTACATCTATTTTGGCACCAATACATCAGCTTTATTGTGATTGTTGTATGCATTCAGATAGTGTACCTTGATTGTGTTTTTTTTTAAATTGTCGCAAACTTAAACCTTGGCTGCTGAAACACTTTTAACTTTGTAGTTGTCCAGTCCTGTCCCATTCTGAATTAAAAACCTGAAGCCTGATTGTTAAAGAAAACTACAGAAGTACTTCATGTACAACTATCTTTTATTCCTCATACTGATGTCATAAATAAGTTACCATTAAGCCTATGTTAAACATTTTAGAAAAGGGTGTTTAAGAACAATAGTTGGTGTGTAAAAAATATTTGATCAGTGAATTGGAGAACCCCACCCTATAACGAAACCAATAAATCACGAAGATAGAAATAGCCTTGGAGCAATCACGCCTTAATATTATAAATACTGCACCTTTTGAGGATAGGTTATTGCTGAAACAACAGTTGACACAGCACCTCTTTCGCTGTGTTGGAGAAATCATCGAAAGAAATGGCTTCAGTTCTACCAGTGCTTCTTTTTTGCCTGATTCTTCAATATACACCAACCTACGCTCAAAATCCTTGCATGATTCAGAATGCCATCGCTGGTGGTCCATTTAATCTAAGCGTTAATCCACTGTACTACATGGCAAATACAGAATATAATGGTGAGTTACTGTCAGTTTCAGCAAAGGCAATGCCTTTTCTGTAGGGTCAGGCTTAATCTTTAAGTCAAATGTTATTATACATTTTCCTATCTTAAAAATAGAAAATAAAAATGAACTTTGTCTTTTTAACCAATTAATATATTAGTATTTGCTTTCATGTTCTTTAAGTGTAAAAAGGATTTGGGAAAGAAACACATTGTTGATGAGCCGTGATGTCCAAAAGGATCTGATAACTAGCCATGTGCAGATGTAGATGTATGTAGATTAGATGTAGATATATGTAGATTAGACATAAGATGTAAAGATATTTCAGTTTGGTCACAATAATCTGCTTTTTAGTTCTGCATATTCAGAGTTTTACATAACTGTGATGATTTAAACTTGGGGTCTTTCCAATTAATCTAGTACTAATCATCACTTTAAGGAGCATGTTTTATATATCCTTTGGTGATGAATGCTACTTTTAATAATTGACAATAACATTTTAGGTAAGGCTTTTGGCATGCCCCATAACATCTTTGCTCATACTGCAGTTTTATGTGGAAGCGGTAGCAAAGAGTCTACAGTTTATAATCTTCTGTGCTTTAGTTACTGAACTGCTCTGCCAATGAAACAGTTTCCTGTATTTAATTTATCAAATCATATCATAATTTTGGTTTTTTTTTTACTAACTCTCCACTAAATCTTCTCTGGCACTAAGGGGAACAATACTAGTTTCATTTGTCTGGCCAGCATGTGACTCCAGAACCACGGTTGACTCTTAGGGCAATTAGGGTAGGCCATTAATGCTGGCATAGCCAAATATACTCTAATCCTGTTAATGAGTTTTAAAAAAGGTTTGACTTGACATAGTAGCTAACATTTTCAACTATCAGTAAAATTTCTATCTGCATAAAGAGGTCAGGAAGAAACTTGAATGAAGGGGTTTAATATTCTGAGGTTATTTTGAATTAAAAAGTGAATGATTTATATTTTACTATAAACCTCCTTACACCCTCTAAAAGTTTGGAGTTTGTAAATACAGGTTATGTTAATAATGTTACCCCGCCATTGTGAGAAATCTAAAACCCTTGCATACTAACCTATCATACTTCATAAATTTATTATCATTAAAATAAAATGACTCCTTTACTGGATACACGCATGTTCTAGTGTGATATCAAGTCATATAGATAACAACTGTCCCAAGCTCTATCCAGCTGTGCTAGTCAGGATAGCAAGAAGGCCTGTAGAATGGATTTCAAGACCTCTCTGCTGAGGTCAGGTAAAGTCAGTTTCATTTACGAATGTTCTTTCTATCACCTCAGTAGGAATATTTACTCTTCATATTCAAATGTTTCTGGCAAGGTGTCAAGATGTTATCTGCAAAACTGCATTTCAGACTGCCAGATATACACAGTAGGTCAATTCTGATGAAAGATCAATGACCTTAAACTCTGAAAGAAAGGAGTTTATGCTCTCCACCAATGCTGCCAGCCCTACTGAGTATTTTTCAGTGTTTTTTGTTCTTATTTCGGATTTCTATCATCCAATATGTTTTGGTATTTTTAGATATAATATGGAAAAATTTGAGGAATTGCATTTTGATACAACAAACAGAAATAGGACTTACACAATTAACAATTTTATCCCCCCCCACCATTGTGTGAAATCTGAAATCCTTGCATACTAACCTACTATACTTGGATGGTGTTAGAGAACAGAGGTTTCTTGAGGTTCAGGTACATAATTCATTGAGGTTTGCATCGCAGGAGGACAGGTTGGTTAGGAAGGTATTTAGCACATTTGCCTTCATTACTCAGTCCTTTAGAGTATAACAGTTGGGAAGTCATGTTGAGGTTGTACAAGACATTGGTGAGGCCTCTTCTGGACTATTGTGTCCAGTTCTGGTCACCCAGTTATAGGAAGGATATTATTAAAGTTTCTGAGAAGATTTGTAGCTCGGGTGCTCGTTATGTTTGGCTTGTCCTATAATAGTAGTGTTGTCCCAGTCAAACTCATGTTGCTTGTCATCTGCATGTGTGGCTACTAAAGATAGTTGGTCATGTCGTTGTGTGGCTAGTTGGTGTTCATTGAGCAAAACCAATGTAGTGTACAAAATCCCATGCAAGGACTGCACAAAACACCACATACGACAAACAGGAAGACAGTTAACGATCCGCATCCATGAACACCAACTAGCCACGAAACGAGATGACTAGCTATCCTTAGTAGCCACACACGCAGATGACAAGCAACATGAGTTCGACTGGGACAACACTACTATTATAGGACAAGCCAAACAGAGAACAGCGAGGGAATTCCCAGAGGCATGGCATTCATCCACATATTCAATCAACAAACACATCGACCTGGACCCAATATACCAGCCACTGCAGTGGACAGATGGAACTGACAACCGGAAGCGGCAGAGACAAACCACTATAAATGCCAGAGGAAACAACACAAGTGCTTCACAGGGGGCTTCCAAGCACTGAGGATGTTACCTAGACAGGGGATGAAACGTCTGCAACACAAATTCCCAGCTCGGCAAACAGAACCATGACAACGAGCACCCGAGCTACAAATCTTCTCACAAACTTTAATAATAAGACCATAAGACCATAAGACCATAAGACATAGGAGCGGAAGTAAGGCTATTCGGCCCATCGAGTCCACTCCACCATTCCATCATGGCTGATGGGCATTTCAACTCCACTTACCCGCATTCTCTCCGTAGCCCTTAATTCCTTGTGACATCAAGAATCTATCAAATTCTGCCTTGAAGACATTTAGCGTCCCAGCCTCCTCTGCACTCTGTGGCAATGAATTCCACAGGCCCACCACTCTCTGGCTGAAGAAATGTCTCCGCATTTCTGTTCTGAATTTACCCCCTCTAATTCTAAGGCTGTGTCCACGGGTCCTAGTCTCCTCGCCTAACGGAAA
>NC_057744.1:18543778-18584894 GCF_004010195.1 Chiloscyllium plagiosum
AACAGGTTTGTCAGGCACGACCTCCCCTTACTAAATCCATGTTGACTTGTTCTAATCCGACCCTGCTCTTCCTAGAATTTAGAAACCTCATCCTTAATGATGGATTCTAGAATTTTACCAACAACCGAGGTTAGACTAATTGGCCTCTAATTTTCCATCTTTTGCCTTGATCCTTTCTTGAACAAGGGGGTTACAACAGCGATCTTCCAATCATCCGGGACTTTCCCTGACTCCAGTGACCTTTGAAAGACCTCAACCAACGCCTCCGCTATTTCCTCAGCCACCTCCCTCAGAACTCTAAATATCCTTGCTATAATATCCTTCCTATAACTAGGCGACCAGAACTATTATAGAACAAGCCAAACAGAGAACAGCCAGGGAATTCCTAGAGGCATGGCACTCATTCATAGATTCTAAGGTGTTTTTCTAAGGAAAAACTTCTTTAGCCAGAGAGTGGTAAATCTGTGGAATTCATTGCCACAGAAGGCTGTGGAGAGCCAGCCATTGACTATATTTAAAACAGAAATAGATAAATTCTTGATTGCCAAGGGGATCAAAGTTATGGGGAGAAAGCGGGAAAATGGGGTTGAAAAATCCAGGAGCCATGATTTAATGGCAGAGCAGACTCGATGGGCCAAATGGCCTAATTTCTGCTCCTATGTCTTCTGGTCTTATTTAAAAAACACATGAGAACTTTTTTTTTACAGAAGGTGTCATGTGTGGAATGAACTTCCAGAGGATGTGGGCACAATTAAATCATATAAAAGAAACTTAGATATGTACATGAGACACATGGGCTAGGAGGAGGCAGGTGGGACTAGTTTAGTTTGGAATTATGTTTGGCATGAACTGGTTGGTCTGAAGGGCCTGTTTCCATGCTGTATTATTCTATGATAGATTTCTGATTAGCAGTCGTATACAGTATTACACGATTAGGTTGGCAATCAACCATGATCATATTGAATTGAAGATCAGGCTCAATGGCAGGGCTAAATATCCTGTTCCTACCTTCCAATGATCTTCCTTATACCTCTAAGTTGCAAGATGAGCTTAGCACATTTGACTAACAAAAGAAACATTAGAATTAGCTGTTATTTTAACTATAATGCTATGTTTGTGATTGCCAGGATATCAAAATATAACATCAGTGTTGCTATTTTATCCCCAGTTACCATTTTAGGAATTAATTCTGAGGTTGAAGTGGCTCTGTCAGCCTTGAAGAACAATATCAGCTTTGGTTATTGGAAGAACAATTCTTCACGTTGCTCGGGTATTTTTGCGAATCGGACTTCATCAAATGATATCTGGATTTCACCCACAGACATGTCAGCTAATGTGACAATTAGGTATGTTTTATATGCTAAAAAGCATTTTACTTTTTATCTAATGCCCATTAAGTAGTGAACATCTGTGTCACAGGAATATCATATGCATCCTACACAATGTACTTTATAATTGTACAAAGGATATAAACTATTTTACAAAGTTGCCATACCTGTGAAAGGTATTAGACAAATTCATTTATTACTATTTCTATCATCTTAACTACTACCTATCCGACAATGGTAAAAACGAGGACTGCAGATGTTGGAAACCCGAGTCTGGATTAGAGTGGTGCTGGAAAAGCACAGCAGGTCAGGCAGCATTTCTGCTCCTTGGATGCTGCCTGACCTGCTGTGCTTTTCCAGCACCATTCTAATCCCTACCTGACGATGGTCAAGTTACCCATCACTAGTCACTGAGTAGGTAACTTGAAAAATATACCAAATGTGGAGGAACCACTCTCCAGTGTAATTTTGAATTGTCAGATGAATTAAAAAAAGTGGGGTGGTAAAAATCAAAGCTTTACCCTTCTCAGTGCTTATTCAAATTAACAAGCAGCAAGTTACAAAAACAAAACAGTCAGAGCAGCTATCCTCATTACATGGCTTCCAAGTAATTGAATAATTCCTTCTCTCAAGTGGTGCATAAGCACCATAGTTCAAAACATGTAGGAAGGGGCTAATCATTAAAACCAGAATCACAGGAAGAGAACAAAAATACATCTACAGTTACCTTTGTGAGCCCACTTCAGGTCACATCATGGTTTCATTTCAACTTAGACTCCTCACATAAAATTGCACAAGTCCAGATATTTTCACCTTCTTAAGAATATTTGAAAATGTTGCGTATAAATAAGGAATGAAGCAGAAAATGCATTGATATCAAACTTGGTAATTTAAAGTTAGTTCTCAGCATTGTTTGAAAATTTAAATTATGAATTGTGACATTCAGTAGCAATTATTAACCACTAGAAATAGTGACTTTATACACTTTTTGCTATTCTCAAGTATCCATGTACTTGAGTGCATGTGACAATAAAAACCTAATTCTAATTCTAACTTCCTTTTTTTCTATTTGGTTTCAGGGCCTATATCAAGACAGTGAACAAAACATATCTCCTAACCAAAATGATCAGCACAAGTAGGTTTTGTCTTCAAATATTGTTAATAATGATAGATTAGTGGATAGATTTACCATTGCGTTTTTATAAGTTTTCTTTCTATAATTGATATCATGCAAAAGCCCATTTCCTATGCCTACCTGTCTACTTCCTATAATTTTGGCCGTAAACTGAATCCTTAATTATTCCCACAAAGTTTAAGGTCCTGGCATAAAATTACTCTTTTCCTCAGGTGCAATTTGTGTAAACATCAGATTGTTGTGTCTCATAAATGGTATTGAATTTAGA
The DNA here is from genome assembly GCF_004010195.1 of Chiloscyllium plagiosum. Lineage (NCBI taxonomy): Eukaryota > Metazoa > Chordata > Chondrichthyes > Orectolobiformes > Hemiscylliidae > Chiloscyllium > Chiloscyllium plagiosum. The sequence goes on from NC_057744.1 coordinate 18,546,510, forward strand.
AATCTTGAGCTATGCTGTGCTGAAATATTGTGGCATATGGCTCATACCTTGAGTTCCTTATCTCAGTCATTCATTACACAATGCAATAACCAGAAGGAATATCAGCTCATGTACAATAACATATCTCTTTGTCCCTCTTGGGTTGTAGTGAGCAAAGAGCAAGTTGTCTATTTTCTCTTTATATCTGAAATATTAGACAATCATAGGCATGCAAGTACCCCAAGAAATTCACTGTCTTAGCACTCTATCACCAAATGTAACTTGTCAGTGTGTGGTATACGTGTTCAAAGATCTTTCATACTCCTGAGATTATTCAGGATAAGAGGTCGCCCCTCAAAGTGACTGTAACATCATTCCAGATGCACATGGACCATTCTCAGCAAATATTTCAAGGAATTGGTACATATAACATGTTTATTTATATTCATATATATTTTGGAACTTCCATGCTTTTCTTCCATTTAAAGGTTCATCCTTCGTTTCTACTCCCTCTTTTTCTGTAGCCTCCCCACAACCCTTCTTCAAAACCCTCAGTAAAGATTGGGTCATTGAATTCGCCCAAGATAGATGTTTGATAGTCAGTGGTTATAGTGGGCATACAGGACAGTGGAGTTAATCACAACCAGATCCGTAATAATTCATTCCTGATGAAGGGCTTTTGCCCGAAACGTTGATTCTCCTGCTCCTCGGATACTGCCTGACCTGCTGTGCTTTTCCAGCACCACACTCTCAATCTAGATCAGCAGTAATCTTACTGAAGTTCTTTTAAGCCACTTAAACATCAACTAAATCAAATTAAATCACATGAATTAAAAGATCCCAGACCCTTAAAGTAAAAATCAAACGTTCAAAATTAAAATTAACAAAACTCAACCAGCAGCTCAGTTGCAAAATTAATGAGGTAAAATGCAGAAGATTGCATGGAAAAATTCACTCCAGGGCATCATGGATTTAAAAGTCAATCACCATCACACTTTACCTGAAAATGGGAAAATTCATATTCAGCCTGAGGTGTTCAGGGTCCATGCCTCAAACAGAGTTTAGCCTGTCATGTATTCAAGTAAGAGCTGTATCACAGGCTGTCTGACACAAGGTTAGCTACATTCAGGAAAAACAGGGCTTCATATGGCCAAAAAGGTATTCCATAAGTGTTTAACTGTGGGCTACAAATAACAATAAGTACTTCAAATACAGTTACCTGAATGTGAAACCACCAGAGGAGAAGGGTAACCCTCTCAATTCCATAATCAAACTTTTCAGTCTGATGACTGATACCACTCTACATCAAAAGCAATGCTCTGAAACTCCACAAACATTGACATTACTGTCTCCAATTGCCAGCTTCAACATTCATCCTTCTGGTCAACACAATCTCATTCCCATCCTCACAAACAGCCTTTTCCCAGCCTTCCCCAATCCTCTTTACCACTGCTTCCTGTTTACACCTTTTCCTTGCCTCAAGGCCTACCCAAGGACCAGGCCTTCTATATGGAGATTTCTCTTGCGAGCATCCAATTTGTGTCGCATCTCCATGGCAATAAGGTCCATGTTGTCATGTTACTTGCTGTACCATTTGTTGGGGTGAAGCTGTGGTCAGAATCCAATCTTATGCGCACCTCAGGCTTATCTAATCACACATCAAACAGCCCCTGTTATAGTAGTAAATTTGCTCTGAGTCCGGAACCCTGGATTCAAGCTCCAGATTTGTGTAATAAGATCTCTGAACAGGTTGAGTAAAAAATACCTGCACAGCAAGATACTAAATGGAATGTCAATTATACTACCCCTGGCAGTGAGGACACTTATCAGGCAGTGGCAGTATCCTCACCTTTGAGCTAAGGGCCCAGGTTTGAGTCCAACCTGCCACCAGAGAATGGGTTAATTTAAAGGAAAACCTGCCTGAGGGCCCTTCTGGTGCAGTGGTGGTGACCCTACCTGCAAGCCAGAAGACCTGCATTCAAATCTCACCTGCTCCAGAGATTTCTCTTAACAGACTGATTCAGAAGTTCTTTTAAAAAGCTTGGCTCTTGTGGCACTGTGGTGTTGTTCTCTGGACCAGGAGGCCTAGGTTCAAGTCCCACCTACTCCAGTTGTATCTCATAACATACCTGAACATTTTGATTAAAAGTAACTGCATATCCACCTTCTGCAAAGATTTAATTCCATTGTCAGTGAGAGAATCTGAGGATCTCCCCAGCAATCATGTCCCCCAGCTATCTCAAATGTTATGCAATCTATATGTTTATTCTGTGCATCTTGTGATGCTAGCCACCAAGTTAATAAAATGTTTACTGAACCATTAATGATGTTTTCCTTCAGAGATCTGATAATGATTCAAAGTTTTAGTCAAGATATCCCTGAAAGTATGTCAATGTTTACATGGAATATTTGGGGATTTGTTGATACATCAAAGGAAAGGTCTCAAATATAAGCATTTAAATGCTAATGATGTGCATAATCCTGATATATAGCTGTTGAGTGACAACACAGAATTTTGAAGAACTATTTCTGATAAACAATATCATATCTATAGAAACACTTATAGAGTCATAGAGTCATAGTGATGTACAGCACAGAAACAGACCCTTCGGTCCAACTCCTCCATGCCGACCAGATATCCTAATCTAATCTAATCCCATTTGCCAGCACTTGGCCCATATCCCTCTAAACGCTTCCTATTCATACGCCCAACTAAATGCTTTTTAAATGTTGTAATTGTACCATTCTCCACCACTTCCTCTGGCAGCTCAATTTCATACACACACCACCCTCTGCTTTAAAAAAGATGTCCCTTAGATCCCTTTTAAATTTTCCCCTCACCCTAAACCAATGCCTTCTAGTTCTAGACTCTCCCACTCCAGAGAAAAGACCTTTTATCTATTTCCCCGATATTGCTGTAATACACAGAAATGTCTTCAGTGCATTGGAATTGAGGAACTCATTATTGAATAAATAATGTCAGTCATATATTTCATCATTTTTGGATTCACAGCTTTAATTTAAATGTAAAATTTACACAAATTTTATAATCGTGTTTTGCCAAGAAACTTCTGACTTGAAAGACTGAGAAGTGAGAATTGCTCTTCTGCACTATGATTTCCACTTTGTAAAGTTAGAAGTATAATTAAAGATTAACAGGAGTTAATATTTATGTGTAGAATTGGAATCTATAACTTTGAATACTAAGAAAATGTATGTATTATTAATTATAGTGATAATATTTACAAAATGCAATTGGATTTGTACAGATTCTAGTTCTGGAGCTGGGACCACTGCTTCATCCAGTACCAGTAGCAACATGACCACAGCTTCACCCCCAACCAATGAAACAGCTAGCAACGTGACCACTGCTTCAACCTCAACCAATGGAACAGCTAGCAACATGACCACAGCTTCAACCCCAACCAATGGAACAGCGAATAACATGACCACAGCTTCAAACCCATCCAATGGAACAGCTAGCAACATGACCACAGCTTCAACCCCAACCAATGGAACAGCAAGTAGCATGACCACAGCTTCAACTCCAACCAATGAAACAGCTGGCAACATGACCACAGCTTCAAACCCAACCAATGGAGCAGCTAGCAACATGACCACAGCTTCACCCAAAGTCAATGCAACAGCTGACAACATGACCACTGCTTCACCCAGAACCATTGTGACCACCAGTGCGAAGATGAACAATACCACAAATTCTCCTATCAGCAAGATGACTGTGAAAACCACTACTCCTTCCAGTACCAGAACAACCATCATGCAGATGAATGTCACCACATCGTCAAGCACCATGTCAGATACTACTACCACAGGAAATGCTATGAGCACCATCAAAACTTCAGGTGGATTCACCATTACTTTGATGTTCTTAATATTTATAGGCATTGGGCACACACTTTTGTAATAAAATTAATGTCACATCTGTTGGAATGTTCACCTGTACTTACCTACAGACATAACTATCCTAACAATTTCTGAGATTTTGCACAGTAACAGTTCCTGATGTTATACAGTGGTGATCTTAGAACTGTCATTTGGAAGCACCTGATGTTTTTTACTTACTTTAATACACAGTTAGGCTCAATTGATAAATGTTAAACTCTGCTTCGCCCTATTATAAATTACAGTTAATACTATTTTCCTAAACTAACTGGCATGATGAAGCATGAAACATTTTGTTGCACTTCTGATCAGAATTTATAAATGAAAATATTTGCTTTGCATTTATTAATTCAGAAGTTCAGCCAACTCCCTCAATGTGAGACTGCATGAAGGTCGCAACTGTTTTGTTTCATGTAATTTTTATGGCTGTTTGCTGCCTTGTATTTTTTGACATTATTAAATTGTATATGGGATGTACAAGATACTTGCACTGTAGCAACACTTCCAATATATTGAAAACATTTTGGTCAGCTGTTGAATTATTAACTCTATGACTTGTCTTTGATGATGAGTCTCACTTAATCAGACAGCATGTTAGATGATCAGTTGGTGATAGAAACCAATATTCAGTCTCTGCTAAACAGTGAAGGCAGACAATGAGCTCAGAGGAAGCCTGAAAATTCTACTTTACAAAATGGAAAGATTCTACTTTACAAAATAATTGCGATTGATTTGTTTCACTTAGGTTTCTTTGAATTCCTGTTCCATCCTGACTAATAGGTTGAAGATCAAATTGTTTGTAATTTTAAAAAATTATCTTTGAATTCAATGTATCATTAATTACTGGTATCTTCTTATTGGTTGGATGCAATGCATCATGGGTAAAACAGTTTCTATGGGATGTCATTATAAGTTACAATTCTGATTCTTTAACAATCCGTTTATTTGAGCCTTAAGTGCCACTAATATATTTACATTTTATTTGATGCAGTTTATAAGAGGTAATCCTTTAAAATAATCTTACATTCTCAATTAATAAGTATTACCATGACACATGGTCCATTCAGACTTCAAAATTCAGACACTACAATAGGCATCGTAAATATATCACCAACTATTGATCTATTTTCTCAGTTTTCAATCTTTTTCAATTTTCAGTTCTCATTTGTTACTTGGATTAGTTATCTTATGATATATTAATTGTTATCTTTATATTTCTTGTGCATTTGACTGAATAAGATATTGCACAGCTCTAAATATTCCAAAAGCATTGATATATTTGATGTTTTATCCATGTTATGAAGATTTGCAATATCTGATATCTTGCAATTGCACTTTAAAAGATAAATACCTACCAACTTATTTTAGCTTCCTCTCTCTTTAATTGAAATAATTGTCAACTTTTTTGTGAACTAGCAGCGAGATTACTGGTATGCCTCACATATCTACTTGAGTAATACATTAAACTATGTAAGGTTTATTGACCTGAATCTTAACGTGTTGCAGCATGTGGCTAGAGTGTTGCTGGAGTGTTCAAATTGACTGGGGAAGTTGGTTCAAACACATTGGCTTCTGCATTTTGTCTGAGTGCATTGTGACAGCCAGTGTGCCATTCACCATATATTAATTTGTGGGCGGCACGGTGGCACAGTGGTTAGCATTGCTGCCTCACAGCACCAGAGACCCGGGTTCAATTCCCGCCTCAGGCGACTGACTGTGTGGAGTTTGCACGTTCTCCCCGTGTCTGCGTGGGTTTCCTCTGGGTGCTCCGGTTTCCTCCCACAGTCCAAAAGATGTGCAGGTCAGGTGAATTGGCCATGCTAAATTGCCCATAGTGTTAGGTAAGGGATAAATGTAGGGGTATGGGTGGGTTACGCTTCGGCGGGTCGGTGTGGACTTGTTGGGCCGAAGGGCCTGTTTCCACACTGTAATGTAATCTAAAATCTAAAAATCTAATTGTTCAAATAGAGCGATATTTTAAGTGTATTTTATAACTGAATAAGAAATCCATAGATTACTGGGTTTCTGCAAATCATCAGTGCAAACAAGGCAGGTACAGAGCAGTAATGAGGGGTCTTAAACAGCTTCAAGGGAATATACCACTTAATATTTAGTAGTACCATTGATTTCCTATCTGCTTGGAGGACTGGGTTTATTTACAGCACTTTCACTAAGAGCTTACATTTTGGAGCTGAAATGTTTGATCTCTAGCATCGCTCTGATGCAGATCTAGCTTCCTTACATTGGACTCCAAATGAGGACAAGATGACCAGGAAAATCACCAACAACAGCTGCAGCCTGCTGACCACTGATCTGTAGCTGCGCAGAAGAGAAGCCACGTTTCAGGATGAATGATGACTCTTAATGAGTCCCAGTACATACCATTACATGAAGAGATGGCATGTCACATGATCCTGCTCTTCCATGCAGCCTCATGTCAAGCTCATGCCACAGTCAGATATTTCTTAATTAAAATTAATCTTCCCCTTATGTCCACAGACATGATTGAATAGTAGAAGGAGTTCAAAATATCAGGCAACAATACTAGCATTTACATAACAGCAACCATCAGAAACACCTTACAGCCAAGGAAGTACATTTGAAGTCTAGTCAATATGGTAATTTAGGAAACAAGATAGCCTGTTTTACACATGGCAAGCTTCCAAAAACAGCAATGTGAGAATGACCAGATCTGTATGTTTTGCATTAATAGTATGACTGTGGGTTGCTTGTCATCATTAGAAAAATGCTCACAATCATGTTGTTTTTATAAAAGGCACAATTAAATTTTATTGCTGCCATTATCTGGAAAGTGAAAAGGTTAAAGATAGAGTCATGCAGAGGTACAACCCATCCATGCTGACCAGATATATGAAGTTAATCTGGTCCCACTTGCCAGCACTATAGCCCATATCCTTTTAAACCCTACCTATTCATATACCCAGCCAGATGTTTTTTAAATGTTGCATCCAGCCTCCACCTGGCAGCCCATCCCATACACACACCACCCTCTGTGTGAAAATGTTGTCCCTTAGGTCCTTTTTAAATCTTTCCCCCTCATCTTAAACCTGTGCCGTCTACTTTTGGACTCCCCCACCCCAGGGAAAAGACTTTGTCTATTTACCTTATCCATGCCCCTCATGATTTTATAAACACCGAAAAAGTCACCCCTCAGCCTCCAGCGCTCCAAGGAAAATAGCCCCCGTCTATCCTGCCGTGCCCTATAGCTCAAACCCTCCAACCCAGGCAACATTCTTGTAAATCTTTTCAAAACCCTTTCAAGTTTCATAACATTCTTCCGATAGGAGGGCGACCAGAATTGCATGCAGTAAATTCTAAAAGTAGCCTGACCAATGTTCTGTACAGCCGCAATATGATCTTTCAACTCCTACTCTCAATGCACTGACCAATAAAGGCAAACATGCTAAACACATTCTTCACTATCCTATCCACCTGTGACTCAACCTTCAAGGCACTATTAGCCTGTAAACTAGAATCATAGAATTCCAACAGTCTGGAAGCAGGCCATTCGGCCCATCACGTCCACACTGAGCCTCCAAAGAGCATCCCACCCAGACCTGCCTCAACCCTGTAACTCTGCATTTACTGTGGCTAACCCACCTAGTCTGCGCATCCCTGGACACTATGGGACAATTTAGCATGCTCAGCCTACCTAGCCTGCACATCTTTGGACTATGGGAGGAATTAGATTAGATTAGATTACATTACATTACATTACAGTGTGGAAATAGGCCCTTCGGCCCAACAAGTCCACACCGACCCGCCGAAGCGCAACCCACCCATACCCCTACATTTACCCATTACCTAACACTACAGGCAATTTAACATGGTCAATTCACCTGACCTGCACATCTTTGGATTGTGGGAGGAAACCGGAGCACCCGGAGGAAACCCACGCAGACACGGGGAGAATGTGCAAACTCCACACAGTCAGTCGCCTGAGGCGGGAATTGAACCCGGGTCTCAGGCGCTGTGAGGCAGCAGTGCTAACCACTGTGCCACCGTGCCGCCCACAAAATGCGGAATGGAATGCGGAACATCCAGAGAACACTCATGCAGCCACATGGAGAATGTGGAAACTCCACACAGATAGTTGCCTTAGAGTGGAATTGAACCCACTGTGAGCCCACAGTGCTAAAAGCTGAGCTGTGCTGCCCTTCTCAGGTCTCTTTGTTCTACAACACTCCCCAAGACTTTGCCATTAAGTGTGTAAGTTCAGCCATAACTTACAGTGAGGAAGGATGTGGCAGGTTACAGCAGGATATAGAGAAGCTGCAGATAAGGCCTGCTATAATTTGCCTTTCCAAAATGCAGCTCCTCACATTTACCTAAATTAAACCCCATCTGCCATTCCTCAGCCCAATGGCCCATCTGATCAAGGTCCTGATGTACTCTGAGATAATCTTCTTCACTGTCCACTACATCTCCAATTTTAGTGTCATCTGTAAACTTACTAACTATGCCTCCAATGTCCGCATTCAAATAATTTATATCAATGACAAAAAGAAGTGGACTGAGCACCTATCTTTGGGGCACACCACTGGTCACAGGCCTCCGCCACCACCCTCTGTCTTCTACCTGTATTTAAGAAGGGAGTGAGGCAGAAAACAGGAAGCAATAGGCCAGTTAGCTTCATGTTTGTAACAAACAAAAACTGAAATTGCTGGAGAAACACTCAGCAGGTCTGACAGCATCTGTGGAGAAAAAGCAGAGTTTTGAGTTCAGTGAAGTCTCTGAAGAAGGATCACTGGACTAGAAATGTTCACTCTGATTTCTCTCCACTGCTGAGTTCCTCCAACTTTTTCTGTTTTTCTTTTTGTTTTCAGATCTCTAGAATCTGTAGTTCCTTGTTTTAATTTTGCTTGTTGTCTGTCATATGAAAGGTACGGGAATTGATCATTAAAGACATTACAGGCATGAATTAGATACACAAGATAATCTGAAAGAGTCAGCGTTGTTTCCACAAAGGGAAATCATATTTAACCAGACTGTTTAAGTCCTTTGAAGGATTAAATTGCACAGTGGGTAAAGGGAACTTATCATAGTTGGATTTCCAGAAAGCATTTGATAAGGCGCCACTTCAAATGTTATTGTAGAAATTAAAAGTGCATGGTATAAGGGTTAATATATTAACATGGATAAAAGGTTGGTTGGCTGGCAGAAAACAGAATACATATAAATGTGTCTTTGTTTGATTGGCAGGATGTGACATGAATCCTATCGATGTCTGTGTTGAAGCTCCAACCTTATGCAATTTACATAAATGACAGCTAAAAGAAGACACAGTAGCAAAATTTGCAGATGATGTGAAATAGGAAAGAAAGTATATTGTGAAGAGGACCTGAGGATGTTGCAGACATGATGGGTTATGTGAGTGGGCACAAATCTGGCAGATGGAGCATAATTTTGGAAAATTTGAAGTTGTTCACTTTGACAGGTTGTGAAAACATTTTTATTCATTTATTCATAGGATGTGGGCATCGATATCTGGGCCAGCATTTATTGTCTCTGCTGAGTTACCTTGCAGAAATACTGATGAGTTGTCTTCTTGAACCATAGCAGTCCATTTGGTGTAGGTACACATCCACTGTCACTGGGGAAGGAATTCCAGAAAGTTGATCCAGTGACAGCAAAGGTACAACAATGCTTAAGTGAATAACTTGCAGGGGGGCATGTAGGTGGTGGTGTTCCCATGTATCTACTGCTCTTGTCTTTAGAGGTGGAAGTGGTCACAGGTTTGGAAGGTGCTGTCTATAAAGCCTTGGTAAATTGCTTCAGTGCACCTTGTAGATGGCACACACTGCTGCTACTGAAACTCAGTGATAGAGGAAGAGGATGTTTGTGGATGTGGTACCAACAGGCTGCTTTGTCCTGGATTGTGTCAAGCTTCTTGAGTGTTGTTACAGCAGCACTCACCCAGGCAAGTAAAGAGTATCCCATCATACACCTGAGTTGTGCCTTGCAGATGGGGTACAGTGTTTGGGGAGTCAGAATGCAAGTTACTCACTGCAGGATTTCTAAGCTCTGACCTACTCTTCTAGCCAAAGTATTTATACGACTGGTCTGGCTCAGTTTCTGGTTATTCATACAAGCCAGGATGTTGACAGTAGGATATTCAGTTATAGTATTGCTATTGAATGTCAAGTGATGATGATTGGATTCTGTTTTCCTGGAGATGTTCATTGACCGGAATTTGTGTGGCACTAATGCTAGAGTACAGCATGGAAACAGACCTTTCGGTCCAACCTATCCATGCCAACCCATCCATCCCAACCCAATCTAGTCCCACCTGCCCATATCTCTCCAAATCCTTCCTATTCATATACCCATCCAAATGTCTTTTAAATGTTGCAATTGAACCAGCCTCCATCACTTCCTCTGGCAGCTCATTCCATACACGTACCACCCTCTGAGTGAAAAGGTTGCCCCTTAGGTCTCTTTTATATCTATCCCCTCTCACCCAAAACCTATGCCATCTAGATTTGATTACTAACAGTGTGGAAACAGGCCCTTCGGCCCAACAAGTCCACACTGACCCGCCGAAGCGCAATCCACCCAGACCCATTCCCCTACATTTACTCCTGTACCTAACACTATGGACAATTTAGCATGGCCAATTCACCTAAACCTGCACATTTTTGGACTGTGGGAGTCTACTTCTGGACTCCCCAGCCCCAGGGAAAAGATTTTGTCTGTTTATCCTATCCATGCCCCTCATGATTTTGTAAACCTCTATAAGGTCACCCCTGAACCTCCAACACTCCAGGGAAAACAGCCCCAGCCTGTTCAGCCTCTCCCCATTGCTCAAATCCTCTAACCCTGGCAGCATCCTTGTAAATCTTTTCTGAATCCTTTCAAGTTTCACAACATCTTTCCGATAGGAAGGAGACCAGAATTGCACACAATATTCCAACAGTGGCCTAACCAATGTCCTGTAGAGCTGCAACATGACCTTCCAATGCCTGTACTCAATACCAATAAAATAAACCATACCAAACGCCTTCTTCACTATCTTATCTATCTGTGACTCCACTTTCAAGGAGCTATGAACCTGCACTCCAACATCTCTTTGTTCAGCAACACTCCCTAGGACCTTACCATTAAGTGTATAAGTCCTGCTAAGATTTGCTTTCCCAAAACGCAGCACCTCGCCTTTATCTGAATTAAACTCCACCTGCCACTTCTCGGCCCATTGGCCCATCTGATCAAGTTTCTGTTGGAATCTAAGGGAACCTTCTTCGCTGTCCAATACACCTCCAATTTTGGTGTCATCTGCAAACGTACTAACTATGCCTCTTATGCTCGCATCCAAATCATTTATGTAAATGACAAAAAGTAGAGGCCCAGCACCGATCCTTGTGGCACTCCACTGGTCACAGGCCTCCAGTCTGCAAAACAACCCTCCACCACCACCCTCTGTCTTCTACCTTCGAGCCAGTTCTGTATCCAAATGGCTAGTTCTCCCTGTATTCCATGAGATCTAACCTTGCTAACCAGTCTCCCATGGGGAACCTTGTCGAACGCTTTACTGAAGTCCATATAGATCACATCAACCGCTCTGCCCTCATCAATCCTCTTTGTTACTTCTTCAAAAAACTCAAACGAGTTTGTGAGACATGATTTCCCACGCACAAAGCCATGTTGACTATCCCTAATCAGTCCTTGCCTTTCCAAAAACATGTACATCCTGTCTCTCAGGATACCCTCCAACAACTTGCCCACCACTGAGGTCAGGCTCACCGGTCTATAGTTCGCCAGCTTGTCCTTACCACCCTTCTTAAACAGTGGCACCACATTAGCCAACCTCCAGTCTTCCGGCACCTCACCTGTGACTATCAATGATACAAATATCTCAGCAAGAGGCCCAGAAATCACTTCCTTAGATTCCCACAGACTTCTAGGGTACACCTGATCAGGTCCTGGGAATTTATCCACCTTTATGCATTTCAAGACATCCAGCACTTCCTCCTCTGTAATATGGACATTTTGCAAGGTGTCACCATCTATTTCTCTACTTTCTATATCTTCCATATCCTTGTCCACATTAAATGCAGAATATTCATTTAGTATTTCCCCTATCTTCTGTGGCTGCACACAAAGGCCGCCTTGCTGAACTTTGAGGGACGCTACTCTCTCCTTAGTTACCCTTTTGTCTTAAATGAATTTGTAAAAACCCTTTGGATTCTCCTTAATTTTATTTGCCAAAGCTATCTCATGTCCCTTTTTTGCCCACCTGATTTCCATCTTAAGTATACTCCTACTGCCTTTATACTCTTCTACAGATTCACTCGATCTATCCTGTCTGTACCTGACATATGTTTCCTTCTTTTTCTTAACCAAACCCTCAATTTCTTTAGTCATCCAGCATTCCCTATATCTACCAGCCTTCCCTTTCACCCTGACAGGAATATACTTTCTCTGGATTCTTGTTATCTCATTTCTGAAGGCTCCCCACTTTCCAGCCATCCTTTTACCTGTGAACATTTGCCTCCAATCAGCTTTTGAAAACTCTTGCCTAATTCCGTCAAAATTGACCTTTCTCTAATTTAGAACTTCAACTTTTAGATCCAGTCAATCCTTTTCCATCACTATTTTAAATCTAATTGAATTATGGTCACTGGCCCCAAAGTACTTCCCCACTGACACCTCAGTCACCTACCCTGCCTTATTTCCCAAGAGTAGGTCAAGTTTTGCACCTTCCCTAGTATGCACATCCACATACTGAATCAGAAAATTGTCTTGTATACATTTAACAAATTCTTCTCTATCTAAACCCTTCACACAATGGCAGTTAAAATCCCCTACTATAACCACCCTATTATTCTTACAGATAGCTGAGATCTCCTAACAAATTTGTTTCTCAATTTCCCTCTGACTATTTTTACTTAGATTAGATTACTTACAGTGTGGAAACAGGCCCTTTGGCCCAACAAGTCCACACCGACCTGCGGAAGCGCCACCAACCCAGACCCATTCCCTTACATTTCACCCCTTCACCTAACACTACGGGCAATTTAGCATTGCCAATTCACCTGACCTGCACATTTTTGGACTGTGGAAGGAAACCGGAGCACCCGGAGGAAACCTATTGGGGGGTCTATAATACAATCCCAATAAGGTGATCATCCATTTCTTATTTCTCAGTTCCACCCAAATAACTTCCCTGGATGTATTTCCGGGAATATCCTCCCTCAGCACAGCTGTAATACTATGCCTTATCATAAAATGCCACTCCCCCTCCTCTCTTGCCTCCCTTTCTATCCTTCCTGTAGCATTTGTATCCTGGAACATTAAGCTGCCAGTCCTGCCCATCCCTGAGCCATGTTTCTGTAATTGCTATGATATCCCAGTCCCATGTTCCTAACCATGCCCTGAGTCCATCTGCCTTCCCTGTTCGGCCCCTTACAGTGAAATAAATGCAGTTTAATTTATTAGTCCTACCTTGTCCCTGCCTGCCCTGACTGTTTGACTCGCTTCTGTTCTCAACTGTACCAGTCTCAGATTGATCTCTTTCTTCACTATTTTCCTGGGTCCCAACTCCCCCACCTTACTAGTTTAAATTCTCCCGAGCAGCTTTAGCAAATTTCCCTACCAGTATATTAATCCCCTTCTAATTTTTTTGTCCTTTTAGGTCACTTCTACCCTAAAAGAGATTCCAATGATCCAAAAATGTGAATCCTTCTCCCATACACCAGCTCCTCAGCCATGCATTCATCTGCTCAATCCTCCGATTCCTGCCCTCACCATCTCGTAGCACTGGGAGTAATCCAGATATTACTACTCTCGAGGATCTCCTTTTTAAATTCCTGCCTAACTCTCTGTAATCTCCCTTCAGAATCTCAACCTTTTCCCTTCCTATGTCGTTGGTTCCAATGTGGACAATGACCTCTTGCTGGCCCCTCTCCCCCTTGAGAACATTCTGCACCCTCTCTGAGACATCCTTGATCCTGGCACCAGGAAAGCAACACACCATTCTGATTTTTCACTACTGGCCACAGAAACGTCTGTCTGTACCTCGGACTGGAGAGTCCCCAAACACAATTGATCTCCTGGAACCCGACATAGCTCTCATTGCATTCGAGCCAGTGTCAATACTAGAAACTTGGCTGTTCGTGCTACGTTCCCCTGAGAATCCATCACCTCCTACATTTTCCAAAACAGCATACTTGTTTGAAATGGGTATAGCCACAGAAGGCTCCTGCACCAGCTGCCTACCTCTCTTACCTTTCCTGGAGTTAACCCATCTATGTGACTGTATCTGAGGCTTTCCCCCCTTCCTATAACTGCCATCCATCACATACTGTTGCTGTTGAAAATTCCTCATTGCTCCTAACTGTCTCTCCAACCGATCCATTCGATCTGACAAGATTCGCATCCAACAGCATTAAACGCAGATATAATCTGCAGTAACCTTTAAACTCTCTTTAAACTCCCACATCTGACAAGAAGCACATATCACTCTACTAAAGGCCATTTTTGCTCCTTCACAATCTATAGACCCAGAAAATTAACATCGTCTTATTTCTCTACAAAACACTGCCTCAGTTTAAATTAATAATTATGGCTTATATTTGAAGTTTAATCAAGAGACATGTCTCAAAAAACATATAATCAAGAAAGGACCCATTCTACTCACTACTGCAGACTTTCTGTAGGTCACACTTAAAAACAATATACTTATCTGCTTCTGTGCTGTGAACTTCACCCAAACAGTTCCTCCAAGATCAATTGTGAATTTCACTGTTTGTTAATTTTCCCAGACGCACTCCAATGTCCAGCAATACATTAATTCAACAGCAAAGGCAGTAACTTTGCAGGTTCACTGCTGCGTCAGTTTCTCTCTCTCTCTCTCTCTCTCCTGCACTGACCTCATCACGTACTTCCTTTGTTAGTTCTTCTCCCTTTTAAAAATGCTGTTGTTTTGACTTTTTTTTCCAAAGTTCCAAAACAATGCAACAGCATATAAAACAGTAATTGCTGCTCCAGGAATTCAAGGAAATCACCTCCAACATCTAAAATACCTCAATAAAGGAGCAGCTCTTACAGCCAGAAATTTTCCCGTCCTCCATCTTGGATTACCCAGAATCCTTGCGACCTTTATTGACCTTGTTGCATTTGGTCACGGACTGTTTTTGTACCTGAGGGGTTGTGAATGGTGCTGAACATTGTACAATTATCAGTGAACATTTCAGAGTTTGAACCGATGATGGGGGGAAGATCATTGGTAAAGCTGTTGATGATGGTTGGGCCTGGGAAATTACCCGGAGGAATGGAATCAAGGGTTATCAGGGTAGGTGGAAATGTAGAATTTAAAATGCAAATGGATCAACCACGATCTTATTGAATGGTGGCGCATTCTCAAGGGACATGTTCTGCTCTTATTTCATAAGTTCTATGTTCAAATATGTGATAAGTCAGATACCTCATTGTCTCTTCGGCTTATCCACCCACTCCACAAGTGAAGATGCCCCTACTGTGGGTATAATTTTGCTCTGATTATCTTTCATTATATTCCTTTTTACTTCTTGTGTATAATAATGACAAAGTTCAAATAATTCTAAGAAACTCACTACTCATGATCAGTGACAAGCAGATTGCTTGATATCTCCACGATCATGAAGCAATCTTCATGGGGTGATGGACTCAAATAAAAGATGGAAGTCTTAATCTAAGATTGTTCACTGTGTCTCGTCTCCATGACACTGGACTCCTTTGGCGATAAATTCTGTGATCATGATTTTAATTCAGATAAATGCGAGGTGCTGCATTTTGAGAAAGCAAATCTTAGCAGGACTTATACACTTAATGGTAAGGTCCTAGGGTGTGTTGCTGAACAAGGAGACCTTGAAGTGCAGGTTCATAGCTCTTTGAAAGTGGAGTCGCAGGTAGACAGGATAGTGAAGAAGGCATTTGGTATGCTTTCCTTTATTGGTCAGAGTATTGAGTACAGGAGTTGGGAGGTCATGTTACGGCTGTACGGGACATTGGTTAGGCCACTGTTGGAATATTGCGTGCAATTCTGGTCTCATTCCTATCGGAAAGATGCTGTGAAACTTGAAAGGGTTCAGAAAAGATTTACAAGGATGTTGCCAGGGTTGGAGGATTTGAGCTACAGAGAGAGGCTGAACAGGCTGGGAATGTTTTCCCTGGAGCGTTGGCGGCTGAGGGATGACCTTATAGAGGTTTACAAAATTATGAGGGGCATGGATAGGATAAATAGGCAATAGGAAGGGTTTGGAGGGACGTGGGCCTGGTGCTGGCAGATGGGACTAGATTGGGTTGGGATATCTGGTCAGCATGGACAGGTTGGTCTGAAGGGTCTGTTTTCATGCTGTAGATCTCTATGACTCTATGACTCTCTAACCTTCACAACCACCTGATGAAGGAGCAGTGCTCCAAAAGCTAGTGATTCCAAATAAACATGTTAGAACTATAACCTGCTGTTGTGTGATTTTTAGCCATAAAGTTTCATTGCGTTAATGACCCTTCGCTGGCTTCAAACTAAACCCCAAGAATTAAAAATAGGTCATGCAATGCCATTCTGAACTATTCAAAGATCACCCCCACCCATGGCCTTCAGTTCCTCCCGGGTGCTTATGAGCCCAGGGGTGGGGTCTTTCCTCTGTACCTCTGTCATACTGGGGAGGTCCTCCAATTGAATGTCCCCCATGGAGTGCCAGGAGACCCAGTAAATAGATTGCTGCTGCCAGTTACGGACTTATAAAATCCCAATGATTTTGAATACCTTTATCAAATGTCCTCTTTATCTTCTCTTTTCCATGAAAAAGAGTCCTGGTTTGGGAGGTACGAAGTTGGTAGGCTAAAAAAGTCATTTTAAGTCAAATCAATCAGTTTCTTCCTGCATGACGTTGTTAGTGATTGTATTGCTGCAATGCAAAATATATCCACAAGAGGGCATTGGGTCCATTCTTTGCGTTTGTTCAAATTTCGATATTGCAGAGACTAAAACATCACTAAGTCACAAATGACATCCTAAGTGGCTATGACAATGGCGAATCACTCTCTTACACTGCCTGCTACCTTTGGTGCAGTTGACCACAGCATGCACCTGCAACACTTTACTGTCCTTTGCAGTACTGATTTCAGCTGGTTCCATCCTTAGCTCTCTTCTCTTTCTCACCAAGATCTGTCCTTTCGCGAGGTCACCTGCACGCTGATGGCAGCCATCTAACTCTACCTTACAACCATTTCTATCTAATTTTCCAATATTGATCAAATATCAGACTGCTTCTCCAACAAATATCACTGAATGGGCAGAAATCTCTCCAATTAAATATTGGGGAGACTGAAGGTATTGTTTTAGTCTACAATCCAAACTTTGTTCCCTTTCTAATGATTCCATCCTCCTTCCTGGCATTAATTTATATATAAACTTGACGCTATAGTTCACCCCATCATGAGCACTCAGTTATAAACTTGCAGCGACGCTAAGAAGGTATCTTTCACAGCATCCAGCTTCACCCTGGCTCAGCAAATCTGCTTCTTGGTCAATTCTCTACAACCTCAAGGCTCAGCTATTTTAATGCAATTCCGTCTGGTCTTGCACATCCTGTCTGCAATAGATTTGAGGGAAATCAAAACTCTGCTGCCTGCCTCAGAACGTAATTCCTTGTGTTCACTGACTCAAATTTGTTCCCAGTCTTGTTTTTAAAATCTCATCCTTAATTTCAATTCCTTCCGAAGTTTTACTTCTTCTGATCCACATAATCTCTTCTACCTAACAATCTTTTGAAGGTACATGTACTTATCTAATTTTAACCTCTTGAACATCTCTAATTCTAATTGTTTCACCAACAGTACCTGTGCCTTAAGTTCTGTAAGACCCTCCCTATATTTCTCTGCTTGAATTGCAACCTCATGAAGTGTCAATTCATGTCAGGTCAGTCAGTGAAACAGAAACCAAGCACCTTCCTTTGGAGTACAGAGTCTATTAAGGAGGAGAAAGTGAGGACTGCAGATGCTGGAGATCAGAGCTGAAAAATGTGTTGCTGGAAGAAAAGCGCAGCAGGTCAGGCAGCATCCAAGGAGCAGGAGAATCGACGTTTCGGGCATAAAGAAGTGCTTTTCCAGCAACACGTTTTTCAGAGACTATTATGGACCCCATCTTTTAGTTCCCTCCAAATTCCAGTCCCATCTATTCCCACTTTGAAAGATACTTTCTAATCAACCTCTTCCAAGATGCTTATATACATTTCTGGAGCTGGGGTCACTTGAATGCAGGCTTCCTGCTTCAGAGATAGTGACACTACCACTGCACCACAAGAACCCTCAATTCCCACTTTTTAGATACTTTTTCTAATCAACTTGTTCAGAAATGTTATAGGAGCAAGTGAGACTTGAACTCAGGTCTCAATGACTGTTTTGTTTCGACCCGGTCAGTTAATAATCCTCAGAGCTCTGTGCTCTGAGGAAGGGTCACCAAACCCGAAACGTTAACTCTGATTTCTTTCCACAGATGTTGCCAGGCCTGCTGAGCTTTTCCAGCAAATTCTGTTTTTGATTTCCAGCATCTGGTTTCTCTTTGACCACGACTTTGATAATCTAACCAATACCTCCTTATATGGCTTGGTGTTATATACATATCTATGTAACCCTCCTGTGAAAAGCTTTGTATAGTTTATTACATTAAAAGTGCTGCATAAGCACAAGACATTGCTGTTTAAATCCAGTGCCATGAGTTGACATTCTAAATTGACAGTGATAGAATACTGCTCTGTTGGAGGTGACATCTTTTAGTTAAAATATTAAGTTTGAACGTGCTATATCCTCTCAGAGAGACATAAATCGTGACGTGGCACAGCTTTGGAAACAGTTGGGAAATTTTACCCCGATGACTTGATCAAGAATTATTCTTTAAACTATATTACCAGAATGTGATTACCCAGTTATTATCACATTACTGCGCGTCATAATGGATGTAAATTGCATGCAGTGGATGCCATATTACAACAATGACTGCATTTGAAAAGTACTTCACGGGTTGTTAACTGTTTTGAGTAATTCTTGGAGGGGTGGGGGGAGGGGGGTGCCAATGAATACTCTGCATGAGTGCAAGTCCTTGTTGGACATTGCAGCTTTGATTTTAACACAAACCCCCTTCTCTTGTGTGCAAAGGACTGAGCTTGAATTGGATTGAATGTTTCCTGTCCCATTGAGTTTTTCTCACCTGCGAGTCTGACTGACAAGCTCAGCCATGATGACTGAATTAGTGTGTTGTTTTCTGGAAGGTTTACCATTAATTGCCTTCAAAGCAAACAGCTCTGAATCTGGGAGCATGATGCTTTCATCACCATGACACCATCAATACTGTAAGCAAAAACAAAGAGTTGGTCTGACTTATCTGATTAATATATTACCTACCAAAACTACTGTGTGCATTGTAAATAATCCCAGTTACATGAAACAACAACCAAAGTTGCTGGAAAATCTCAGCAGGCCTGACCGCATCTGTGAAGAGAAATCAGATTTTTAAGTTCCAGGTTCAAAGACCCTTCCTCAGATGGCAGCTTAGAAAAAGTTGTTTTGTAAGCAGAAGAAAGGGTGAGGGGTGGGAGTAAGGAGTAAACGATAGATGGAGATAGAGCCCAAAGAGAGACAAGAACATTTGGACAGACAAAGGGGTGGATAATTGATGGTGGTATGCTATAGCGGCAGGGAAGGAAAAGTTGGACTCTCTTTAACTTATCTTCCTTTATTTTATTACATGAGGCACGCTTATGTACAAATGAACTTACACATTTTCATTGTATTTTATATTGAATGCATCTGACAATAAAGAATTTTCATAACGGTCAGCCTAGGAGAATGAATGACTGCAAATGCAGACTATTAATGTCAAACGTTGTATTGTGTGCAATAACAGACCGTGTGATAACCAGCTCTGGTTATCGAGTTCTGAGGAAGGGTCACTCAACCCAAGACATTAACTCTGATTTCTCTCCACAGGTGCTGCTAGACCTGCTGAGCTTTTTCAGCCATTTCTATTTTTGCATGTGATAACTAGTTGGGGGTTCAGGGTAGGGAAAGATGCTTCAAGACATAAAGTTGTTGAACTCGATATTGAGTCCAAAAGGCTGTAGAGTTCCCAAACGGAAAATGAGGTGTTGTTCTTTCGGCTTGCACTGCAGCAAACCTGAGACAGAGATGTTGGCCAGTGAACAGAGTGGTGTGTTAAAGTGGCAAGCCACTGGAAACTCAAGGTCTTTTTCTAGACAGACTATAGGTGTTTGGTGAAATGGTCACCCGGTCTATGTTTCGATTAGATTACAGTGTGGAAACAGGCCCTTCGGCCCAACAAGTCCACACCGACCCGCCGAAGCGAAACCCACCCATAACCCTACATTTACCCCTTACCTAACACTACGGGCAATTTAGTATGGCCAATTCACCTGACCCTGCACATCTTTGGACTGTGGGAGGAAACCGGAGCACCCGGAGGAAACCCACGCAGACACGGGGAGAACGTGCAAACTCCACACAGTCAGTCGCCTGAGGCGGGAATTGAACCCGGGTCTCTGGCGCTGTGAGGCAGCAGTGCTAACCACTGTGCCACCGTGCCACCCACTAAAGTAGATGAGACCACGTTATGAGCAGCGAATGCAGTAGACTAGATGAGTGAAGTTTAAGTCAAGCATTGTTTCATCTGGGAGTTATTGCAAGTTATGTTTGGGTCATTGGATACTGAGGCTAGAGGGAGTAAACTGGGAGTTACATGCTCCTGCAGTTGCAGGGAAAGGTGGCACAGGGCTGTGATGGGGTGTTGGGAGTGAAGGAGGAGTGAACCAGGGTGTCCTGGAGTGAATGGCCTCTGCAGAAGGCTGACAAGGAGAGAAATATGTGTCTGGTGGTGGTATCTCACTGGAGGTGGCAGAAATGGTGGCTAATGATCCTCTGGATTTAGATGCTGGTGCAGTAATGGGTGAGGACAAGGGGGATTCTGTTGTTGCTGTGGAAAGGAAATGTGGAGGTAATGGCCAAAGTGCATCACATTGAGGCCCCTGACAACCACTGTGCTGGGAAATCTTCAGTTGAGGTTGAAGATGGATATTTTGGAGGCTCTCTTGTCGAAATTGGCATCAACAAAACAGATGTGATTGAGACAGAGGAACTGGGAGAATGGAATAGACTCTTTACAGGAAGCAAGGCATGAGGATACAGAGTCAAGGTAACTGTGGGAGTCAGTTAGTTTGTAGCGGATATTGGTGGCCAGCCTATCCACAGAAATGGAAACAGAGATGCCGAGTAAGGAAAAGGAGAAGATAGAGGGATGGGGAGAGGACTCTTGTCCAAAGATATGAACATGGAGGGAAGGCAATGGAAGAAGAGTTCAATGTCATGTTGTACCCGAAATTCATGAAGGTGGGGACACAAAGGGGTAAAACTGAAACCATTGCTAAATACAGTACATTCAGCAGCGGAGAGTGGAAAGTCAGAAGGGATCACAAATACAGACAGGAGGTGAGGTCGGGAGAGGGGATGGAGTCAGAGGGAAGGGGAGGGCAGGAAGGTTCCAGAGGGCCATGGGTACTTTTGCGTTGTTGCATCTTGTGTTCATAGGTGCCTGAAAGGAAAAGCAAAGTTTCTTGTTAGTACATTGAATAAGCCGGAGGATGAAGTGAAACTGGGGAGCAGTGTAACTCTGAGTTAGTGTGAAGTAGTGCTGTGGAGAGAGAAGTCAAGAGTGTGCATGTGGTGATGTTTGGCGCTGGGTGTGGATCTCAGGATGTGGTGAGTCCAGCTGTCTGTGGAACGTTAAACATCGTGGAGATACCTGCGATCCTGGGTGGCTTCAAAGCACGAGGGATGAAACTTGAGTTGGACTGAGTGGGGTGAATCTGAGCCAGACGCAGTCACTAAGGAATGTGATGTGGCTGTGGAAACGTGTTTCAGCAAACATCTAGCCAAACACCAGGAGTGACAATGAAATTAATGACAGCAGACAAGAAAAATGATTGGAATGGAAATCCTATCAGAGAGAGGAGCAGAACTTCATCAAGGTGGGCATGCCTGGAAGAGATGTGACAGTGAGTTAAATGTTAAATAAAAATCAAAAGAACTGAGGATGTTGGAAATCAGAATCCAAAAAAACAAAAATTGCTGGAAAAGCTCAGCAGGTCTGGCTGATCTTGTTAATGTTGATCTTGCCTTGTGAACATCCTGGGCATTGTAACCTTTATGCCTTAGTCTGTCCAAATCTTGTTTCACCCTATGATCTGTCTGTCCTTGCTTACTATGATCTGCCTACACTGCTGGAGTCTAAAAGTAGGACGTTGGAAAGGCACAGCAGATCAGGCAGCATCCAAGGAGCAGGAGAGTTGACATTTCGGGCATAAGCCCTAACAAAGCTTTTCACTCAAATTAGATACATGTGACAAAAAAAATCAAATCAAATGAAATCAAGTCAAATCAAAGAATCTGTGAAGAGAAATCAGAGTCAACGTTCCACTGGACCTCCTTCTTGCTGTTGCCACAATATAGCTAAATTATTTTTTTCTTGGTTTATGAACATTAACCCTAAAAATCTGATAAAAAGTCATTTCCCATCTTAAAAATAATGAAGAACTACTCATGTGTACTGCCACAGTAGAGTGTAACAAAATTAAATCAATGGACAAAAATGAATGGAGGGTTTTGAGGGAGTGAAAGAGATTAGCAGATGATGCTTCCGCTCATTATAATGGAGGGGATTTGAAGGATATTCCCTACAAAATGGAAGACACAATTGTGATACCCTCCCCTCCCTCTCTGCTGCCCCAGGCATTCGTAATACTTCAGTCAATAACTCGCTGCTTCCTTCTTGAGCAGGAAGAAACTTAAAGGTATAGTTGGTATCAGATGTGCCTTTAAGGAAATCAACACCAAACCAATAACACAGATCTCTTAATTCTCCATGACTCATCTACTATCTACCTAAAGCTTTCTGCAATTTTAAGGGGATGTTCGCGACTTTATTGTTGTATGATCTGAATAGTTATTTGGCAAGGCATTAAAACTATTATAGAAAACAATTCACTCACCAAAGCTTGGGGACCTGCATTTACTAACAGTGCCTGCGTTGGCAATTTAAAAGGAAGCAAAAAAAGTTAAATTTGCATTTATGTAGCACCTTCATAATGACTGAAAATCTCCAAATGCTTTTCATTTTAATGGCTTTCTTCTTGAAGTGAATTGTAATGAAGGAAATGGATATTTCTCTCCTCATGGAGTAAATGCAGGAAATGAATATTTCTGTTCCTTGTGGAGTCTCAGAATATTGTACAGCACAGTGTTTCCTAGGAAAGGGACTAAATTTCACAGAAGGTTTTGGTCAAAAGCACTTTGAGACCTGTGGCATTGTAAAAACCTCTATACAGGCACAGGTCAACTTTCTCTTGGTTCTTAACTTTACTTCTTTATCGTGTTTCTTTCCCTCCTGCCCTTTAATTTCTGATTCTTTTTTCTTATATTCTAACTTTTTTTTTATTCCTTCTCTCATTTCTTCCTTTGTTCCCAATTGCTTCTTTCTTTCCTTCATTCTTTCTTTCCTCCTGTCCTAAGACTTAAATTCTTGTATTGCCCTCAACAATTCACCAAGAGCACTGTTCAAATTCGTTACTTTGGGATCCTGGTGTTCATACCTTAAGGCTAACTATTGCCAAATCACATTGTCTTAAATATCAGTGGGGAAAACTTGTGCTTATAGAGTACAATGCAGCAGGTGACAGTGAATTGAGTGAATGGAAATTAAACTTGGGAGAAATATAAAATAACTTGACAACCAAATGATCATTGCCAAAGTCAAATTCAATCCTAGTTTGTCCAAAATTTGTGAAAGAAGTGGGGCTATTATGTGAAACAAGGAAGTATGTTTTGAAAAAAAGTGGTCTCAGAGCAGAAAAAATGCCATCAGTTCGAGTCATTATTATTCAAATTACCTGTGGTTTCAATAACCTGGGGGAGGTGCATCCTCTGTATATAACTGCACCTGACTCTCAAGACTCATTAGAACTCAAGCTGCTGCTGACTCTTCATCTTTGAATCAATCCAAAGGAGCTTCTAGAAGAAAGAAATGGCTTCAGTTTTATCAGCGCTACTCCTTTGTCTATTTCTTCAGTATGCATCAGCTGACTCTCACACCCCTTGCATGATAGAAAATGCTATGATGGGAGGCTCATTCAGTTTAATGATTTATCCAAAATACCTCATGCCCAACGAGAAGTACAACGGTGAGTTGTTGATCAACTTTGTAAAATGCATAAATTTGTTCTTTTGCTCAACTATTCTGAAAATGTTTCCAGATTTTCGGGGAAAACCGAAGTTTGGATTATTAAGTGCACTTTCTGTTCCAAAGGATTTCAAATAATTGTTTGTAGTTTTATTGGGGAGTATTATTTTAATTTGTTTCCAACCTACTTTGTGAGCTGAGAGGTGCAAAGGCAACTTCACTCAGAGGAAAGAGCTTACGTCTAGGGTAAAATCTATTTTATTCTGCAAGATGTTTACTGGAGTCATAACCAGGTTAAGAATTTATAAATTTACCACACTGAGTGATAGAGGGAAAATTCCAATGTGAGTGTATAGTTGTAATTTTTTACCATGTTTAAGTAACATTTCCAACTGTTATAAAATCTGAGTTTAAACAACTCATATTAATTGACTTCTGAAAAGACTATCTGAGTCAATCATTGTACTACTTACTTACCAGTATTTGTTCAGGTGTGGTGCTCATCGTAATAGCTTCTATTTGGCACTTGCACAGAAAGACAAAGAAACTCTGAGGGAATGAACCAGCTAGCATGATGAAATATAGAATACAATGTTTTTTGAGTCATTTCATGTTTAAATATATCACAAGATGCTAATTGGAGTTTTGTAATCACATTGTAATAACTAGCTGCAGAGAGCACACGAATTAGATTAGATTAGATTAGATTGCTTACGGTATGAATTGTTAAAAACCAAAATTCTTACACTTACATGTTTGCTCACTAAATGTGTGCACTTTACAGTGAAATTACAAAAGAAAAGTCGGCAATGGTTTTTGTAAACCATACAGAGAGTTTTTTAATATGGCATCTTCAAAACTCTAGACCAGAATGCGGTAAAGTTTGTGAGGGGATTTTCACCACTCTCAATCGTTAGGAAAGGAGCATGAAAAAAGTTAGAGTGGAATAAGTTAAAATCCCTGTTATGTTTGTACCGATCTACAACTTTAATGCCCCAGGTTTTGGCTGTAGATAAAGCTCCCACCCATACTCACGAGTTAAATATCCAGTGTCAGTTGCTGAGCAGGATCAATCTGAGTTATTATGCTGTCCACAAAGCAACACGTTTCATTTATGTAGCATGTCCATTAGAGAAATATACCTTAAAAGCATTCCACAGGTGCATCTTTAGACTAAAAAAAAACTGGAGGAAAGAAGAAAACAAAGTGATAGGTCAATGATCACAGGAAAACAACTAATATTCCCAGTTCATACATTAACATTTATTATTTTGCAAAACTACCTTTAAAATAAAAGAAAGAAAGGAATTTCTAATTTATCAAATTAACCTACACCGTGTAGATGCTATAGATCGAGAACTAATGTCTCTGTATTCTCTTCTCCATTTAAACCATTGGATGGAGTTGTGAATTGAAAAATGCTGTCGAGCTGGAAATATTTTGTCTCGTTTTTCAACCCAAGTGGTGAAATGATAGTTTTCTGTCTTGGCTCTGTTTCTCATAGGTACGGAGTCACACCTCAATCTGTAACAACAGCATTCATATCTCTAATGCCTATCTCCTGCTTGGGAATTTACCTGATTGAAAGGTAGAATAAACTTCAGCAAGATGACTGAAGAGACCATTGTAAAAGTCAGTTTTAAGTCTTTCCAGGGTGATAAGAACAGTCTGCTGGGTGTAAATTTCGGAAAGTTTGAGATAAATAACAAAGTGCCTCCCAATGTCGAAGGGAAGGGTTTGGGGAGATAACTTAGAGCAAAATAATTGGAAAGCTGAGGAGGAAAATGGTATGAAATGAGTTTAGGTACAGCACTAAATGTGAAGTTTAGATCTGAAGAAAAGTGAATTCAAAACGTTACCTCCCTTCCTCGGTCACAGATGCTGCCAGACATGTTGAGATTCTCCAACATTTTCTGAGCCCGTTTCAGATTTCCAGCTTTCACAGTATTTTGCTGTGTGAGCAGACTTGTCTTTGTACAATTATGGATGTAGTTTTTTTCTTTAAAAACTCCTCATTCAGGGCATGCAGATTTCACAGGCTCAGCCAGCTTTTATTCCCATCCCTAATTGCTCAGAGGACAGATAGGAGTCAATCAGATTCCAGTGGGTCAGGAATTTGTTTAGGCCAGAGCATGCAAAGATTGACAAGCCTCCTTTTCCTAATTGACTTTAACGAATCAGGAGAAAGTGAGAATTGCAGATGCTGGAGACTCAGAGTCGAAAAGTGTGGTGCTGGAAAAGCACAGCAGGTCAGGCAGCATCTGAGGAGCAGGAAAGTCGACAGTTTGGGCATAAGCCCTTCATCAGGAATATGCCGGACAGGTGTTTACAATGATTAACGATGCTTACACTGTCATCATTGGGCTAGCTTTTTAATCTAGATTATTATTGAATTCATATTTCAACATCTGTAATGGCAGATTTAGCACTCTTTTCCCCAAAATGTTTAGCCTGGAGTTCTGGATTACTAGTCCACTACACTACCAGCTCTCTGTAGTAGAAGTTGGTAAGGGTGAAAATTAAGATGAAGACATGCTGAAGCTGGGTGATGTTCCAGAAGTGGAAATAGATAACTATGTCTTCAACTGACTTGATTCTACTCTTTGGAAATTCCTCCCTTTAGTTTT
Organism: Chiloscyllium plagiosum; assembly: GCF_004010195.1. Taxonomy (NCBI): domain Eukaryota; kingdom Metazoa; phylum Chordata; class Chondrichthyes; order Orectolobiformes; family Hemiscylliidae; genus Chiloscyllium; species Chiloscyllium plagiosum. The sequence continues at coordinate 18,573,264 of NC_057744.1, forward strand.
GCATTTTTCTATAAAAGCTACCTCTTTGACTGAGCTTTAGTTCATGCCTCCTATTCTTTTAGATTTTTGGCCAAGTTCCAATTTTTCCTTGCCTCTTTGTGAGGCACTCTGTGTGCAACACCGTTGTAATCTAGGAGATTGGCTGGGTGCAGGTTTGGAAGCCCAGTTGAGAGTCAGCAGGTGATAATTCACAATAGTCAACAAAATCTTGAGCAGACAGCTGGATGACATGGGGTAATATTCCAAATTTCTGATGAAGTTTAAGATGAAGTTGGTCTTGCAAACACTGCAGAAGTCACGACTTCTTTAATAACTTGATGTTTGACAAGGAGACATGCAGGAAAGCATCTGACATGAAGTTTTGTGGTGGCAAAAACATGAAAACTAGATATTGTTGACCTATACATAGAAGGTGGCACATAGTTCACTAAGTGAGGAGAAATTGAAGACTCCCAAGAATGCAAACTTGAGTACATTGATGTGACAGGGGGCACAAGGAGGTAATACGTGCTGCTCATGTTGAGGTCATAGAGGATAGAACTATATTATCATTTTGCCCGGAATTGGATCAGGAAGCTAAGACACTGGTTTAAAATAGCATGGTGTCAGTCCTGTAAGCTTTGGAAAGGTTGAGATAAACAAAACCTTTTAAACATAATGTTTCGGTCACCTGAGCGACAACAAATATCTTGAGCAAGGTGTTCCTTACTGTGTTTGCAGTGGAAACTAAAATTATTTATATAAGATAATAGAAAAACGTATTTAACAGTGAGTATAAAAGGTTCATTTTAAAGTTTTTTTTAAAGGTCTAGGGTTTTTAATTGGAGAAAATCCAAGAACAGGCATTTTAAATAGTCACATAATGTCTGTAATTTGGAAGGGTGGACCCAGTTTAGGGAAACTGACTGTGAGTACAGTTGACAAAACTTCTCACATCTCAATGCAAACTTGAAATTTATCTTCAATATTTGACTGTAACATACATTAGACAGGTACTGGAGGGAAAAAAAAACTGTTTAAGGTGGTGTTTGTAAAAGAAAATAACTGCTCCCCATAAGGTACCTAATTCACAACGAGTAAAATAATTCCAATAAATTCATTTCTGCACTTACCAACCTGTGTCCTCTATTTCTCAGTAGAGGTTCCATTGATTTATGGGTTTTCATATAAACTTACAAGTTAACACTCCCTATGGTGAGAGACTCTAGCAGTAGAGAATGAAATGTTGTTTGAGCTTGACTTGCTGCATTTAACAGAGTCAATAAAATGTGGCGCTGGAAAAAGCAAAGTAGATCAGATAGCATCCGAGGAGGAGGACAGTTGACATTTTGTGCAGGACCCTTCATCAGTACTTCATCATCACCTCCCTCCCCTTCATGGACCTCTCCATCTCCGGCATCTCCCTCCCTTCATGAACCTCTCTGTCTCTATCTCCGGCTCCTATTTGCTGCATTGAACACTCCAGGTTAACAATATTGATATTGAGAAGAGCTCATTTTGCCTCTGCCACAATAGTGTGCCTTATTCCCACCTCAGATAACCACTATGGTGACAAGACAAAGTCTTAAACTCTCACTACCTAAATATAAGTTGCTCATTAAAGAGACTGACAGCTTTATGCAATTGATTGTAAACGGTAATGTGGTTGCACATGATATCGGCATAATACTTAAGTCACCCATAACCTAACATGATCATTCTTCTACAGTGCCAACAATGTGTTTCAAACAGGAATGGAGATAGGCAAAGCAGAAATGTTAACCTGATGGGAATGAAAAAAAATCTGAATGAATCATGTTGTCCTTTTTCCGTTCTGCATTTGGTTTCTCCTCCAATTGACTGGATGAAAGCTTTCTTTGGGTGACATCTGCATGGTTCTTGTTTAATTGGGAGTGGGCGACCTCAATCCAGTTCCTCGTAAGAATAAATGCAAAAGAAAGTATTTAACATTGAAGTGCCAGCCTCAATCAGTGAATCAGTAAAGAGATAGGGTGGTATGAAATGCTGCACACTGCACTGAGGAGTGCTCCTTGTACAAACATACAAATTTGGAACAAGTATTTCTCAGTTTTGACATCTTGGCTTTGGTGATGAGAAGTCAAAATCACAAAATCTGTCAAGTTAATCTAAAAAACAAAACTCCAATTCCAAGCAATTTTTTTTTTTGCTTTTAGGGCAGCGTAGTGGCTAGGTGGTTAGTACTGCTATCTCTCAGCATCAGGAACCTGGGTTCAATCCCACACCCAGGTGACTGTGAAGAGTTTGCACATTCTACCTGTATCTGCATAGATGTCTTGCAGGCGCTCCCAGTCTCCTCCCACAGTCCAAAGATCTGCAAGTTAGGTGGATTAGTCATGGGAAATGCAGGGTTACATGGATAGGAAAGGGTGGGGGTGGGGGGTGGGTGGCTCTGTGTAGGATGCTCTTCAGAAGGATGGTGTGGACTCAATGGACTGAACAGCTTGCTTCCATGGGGATTCTATGGTGGTCATTGTTGGAGATACCAATTCATTAGATTAATATTTGAAGAGGAAAGACATGATAGAGATGCTTTATATTCATAAGTATTTACATCTAGCCGTAAACACTGCCCACACAAACCACATTACATGCCATACATTTTTTGAGGCAGTGTGTTATCACTGAGCTGACTACCTGGCAATATTTAGTTTTTAAAAAATTCCATCTGAAAGAAACATCAAGCTATCTAGACAAGATTTAGAGTGAAATAAGAGTTTCTAAGAAACTATAACTAATAAGCTTCTCACTGGTCTTAAACCTTATTTTATCCTATAGCCAGCCTAGTTCGTGACTTAGATCAAATAAAAGTCGAAACCTATGCAGTGGAGGAAATTTTGGTTCGCACCAGCACAGATTGGGAAATAATAATCATTCTGCCCACTTTTGTTTGAGTTGCTGGTAGCAAGCAAGTTGCCTCACTGGTATGTTATAAAAGGAAATTACAGAAAGTAATCAGCAGATCAATCAGCATCAACAAAAATAGCATGAATTAGTATTTTCAAGAAAGGCAGCTACACCCAGACCCTTGTCATGCTACTGATTTCCTGAACAGTAAAGCCTCTGGCTGAATACTGTAATTTACTGAAGAAAATTATGCTATCTTACTGTACCAGGCCACATCCCAACTACTGCAATGTAGTGTTTAACTGACACTTACATGCGCAGCACAAATGAAGTTCACATTGCCTCTAAATTTCAACAAAATCCATAAAACTAAATCGATACATTTTCATTTGTTGTGTTCCATGCAAGTAATAGTACAATGTGTTTTTCTTCTTTTTTCCCCAGTCACTGTGAATGGAACTGGAACCAATGTGATGGTAGCCCTCTCAGCTTCTTATAATGGCAGCAGCATTGGGAACTGGACAGGAAATGCTAAAAACTGCCAAGGAATCTACGGGAGCAGGAACCTATCATTCACTGAAATGTGGAAGTCACCTGAAAGCATGATGGACACACATGGCTATATTTCATTCAAGTATGGTTTCATTTTGTTTCTGTCATAGCTTCTCCTTGATGTCTACTCAATGTACTGATGCTTTTATTGGCATGAGTGCCATATATATAGTGCCTAACTATCATACAAACAAATTATCAAATGCCATGGATGTTTCACAAGTGCATGATCCAATACACTCTGATCTGCTCTTTTAAATCTGGCATCTGGAGTAGTACAGATACAACTTAATCGATATTAATCCAGCCCAGTTTTCAAACAAAATCTGAAAACAAGTCACATAAGGAGATATTAGGTTAGATCATCAGTCAGAGAGGTAGTGAAGTGGAGATGCTTAGTATGTTCAGGGTCATTGATGATGGAGAACTTAAATGCTCAAGAGACCAGCATTAAAGCAGCACAAGTATCTTAAGGGGTTGGTGGAGGAAGCTACAGAAATAGGTACCAACAAGGCCATGGAAGCATTTTCAAACAAGGATTAGAATTTTAAAATCAAGGTGATGGTTAACCAAAACCTATTATAAATCAGTATTTTTTTTAACAAATCATTACAGTAGCTGCAATTACGAAGCAAATAAATATTGTTCAATCTCTGTGTTAATGCGATTTGACCATTGAAAATGCACTTTGGGCTGACATAGAATATAGGTAAAAGCTACTGTAAGTAAACAAATAATAGCAGGAAATGTCAGCTGGGTCCATCAACCATACCTAATCCACCACTTATCCCTTCCAAACCCACATTGAATACAATCAGCCAAAAACAAGGCAAACTTAGCTGTGGGTGTTCTCAACACCTCCTATGCCAGATGATTTACTGTCCCATTTTGGGTTGAACAACACTTCAAAAGTATTTTATTGTCTATAAAACCTGTAGTTGTGAAAGGCTCAATATAATTAGAAGTCTTTTATTATGAATTTAATTAAGGTAATAGGCCTCATATAGATCTGTGTTTCAACATATTAGTAGCTACTTAATTTAGGTTAATTCTGACAGTGAGAAAACTTCTGATTGACTCTGAAGATAGAGAAATTAACTTTTGTCCATTACCATAATCTTCATTTACCCAAAGACAAAAGCCTCAGAAATAATTATGATGTGGAAAAGTCAAATTTGCATTTGCAAATCAATCCATCAAGTTGCTTTTGATTTCCATTGATCTACAAATAGTAATGGGGACTTTTAGGATTTTTCCTGTATCAGCCTGAGTAGATTTTGATATAATTTAAAGCATTTCTTAACATGTTATTATAAATAATGATATGTGACATTTATTTTGCTTCCATTTTTCATCCAGAGCCTTTGTCAAAATGTCTGAAAATATGACATATGTCATGAACACAACTCTCAGATTAGGTAAGATTTATTTTAATGTTTAATAATGAACGGAGTGTAACAACAAAGTGCCTACCTTTTATTTCTGATTCTGATTTTATTTTATGGCTTTCCTTCTCTGTGTTATTTGTTAGCTCTGAGTACTTAAGGAAATGTTTTGAATTCAGCCTACCCACACTCTCCAACAAAACTAATAATCAAATCAGTAATTGTGTATGGTAATAACAAGTCATATGAACCAAGGGGAGTTCCATTCCTGAACTATCTTGTGTAAACTATTCTCAGCCTGCACTAATCGGTTTATAAAAGTTATGTTAATGGCTCAAAAGCTCAGTTGGTTATCACATCTCGCCTATAGCCATACAATCTGAACATGCCTGATCTCATTTAATTTTGGAAGCTAAGCAGACTCCAGCCTGGTTGGCATTTGGATGGGAGACCCCTGGGAATGCCAGGTGCAGTAGACAAAAGTCCCTCTTTTGGTGTAGTGGTAATGTCTCTGTCCCTCGACCAGGAGGCCCAGTTTTATGTCACACCTGTTCAAGAGTTATGTAATAAGTGGTTGATTAGAAAAATATATTGAATTAAAGAAAAATTTCAATCAGCCTGTTCTCTTGTCCTGAAAATTGTTCAATAAATCTGGAGGGTGTTCAGATGAAACAGAATGTTTTATTTGTCGGTCATGTCCTGCATTTAAAGCTTTCTACATTTCACTCAATTATCCAATTGAATACGAAAGCAGAGAGATTTTAGGGCCTGTAGAATTGTATCTTAGAACATTTTAAGATGAGCTGAAGTACTCAGAAGGAGGAACTCTGGTTGATTCATTTAGCTCAAGAATTTGAGAGTATTTGCAACACAGTAGCAATTATTTCAGTCCAGAGTATATGTATTAAGGGATAGGGATCTTGATTGTATTCAGGACAATTATATATTTCATGTGTGATAAACCGAACATGTACATTTGACATCTGTTCAGATGAGAAACTGACCTTGTGGCAAACATTTAAAATTACTGTCAAGATTAGAATGGTGCTGGAAAATCACAGTAGGTCAAGCAGCATCTGAGGAGCTGGAAAATCGATATTTCGGGCAGGAGACCTTCATCACTAATTCACTGTTTCTCTTTCCACAACTCTTGGGGCAGTAGATTCCAGGTCATTAATACTTGCTGCTTTAAAAAAGTTCTTCCTCATATCCACTGCATCTCTAGCCCTAAATCTTAAATCTTTGTCCCTTAGTACCATCAGTTAATGAAAAGAATCCTTTCTCACTGTCGTACACTTAAACACTGCTCTCAAATTTCCCCTTGATCTCCTTTAGTCCAAGGGGAACAATATCAGGCTTTCCAACTTAACCTAGTAACTAAAACATCTCAGTCCTGGAAATCTTCCAATTAAGCTGGAAGGATTTCCATATCTTTTTTCAAAGGTGGTGACCAGAGCTAGATACAATGTTTTTGTTGGCATCTAACCAGAACTTTACATAAGATTCAATACAGGTCTACTGTTTTGTGTATTCAATGCTTCTATCTGTGAATTTCATGATTCCATATGTTTTACTAATTTAGTAATAATGATTCTTTTTGCACAGCTCCGACAAACAATTCTACACAAACTATGAAAACTCCAACTCCTTACAGCATGACCCCAACTCCGTACAACATGACTGCAACTCCGTACAATATGACCACAACTCCATACAACATGACTACAACTCTGTACGTCATGACCAAAACAACCGAGAATTCAGCAAGTGCCATTACCTTCAAGTCACTGAATGGAATTATTAGCACGTTCTTGCTCTTTGTTACAGTCCGAGAATTACTGTCATAAAAGGTTTGAAATGCTGGCCTTCACACTTCTTAACAATATGGCTTGTCAATAGCATTTACAACCAGATAGGTAATCAATCCATTCCGATTCCCCTTTCGATACAAAAATACAGAAGCCCTTTCCTTTGCAATGTCAATCTTGAGCCACCAAAATTGGGAAATATATTTTGTAAGAACATCTGCTTTCTTTAAGTAAAGAAGTTCAAACATTTGCTGCAATCCCAAATATTGTCCTTTGCTTCTCATTATCTCAAGTCCTAGCTAGTGCCTGAATCGATTAAGTTTAGTGACTCACCTTCTACTCTTTACTGTACTTCTGTGCAAGGGTGTAAGTAATACTCTTGTTCTTTATCGAGATGAAATTTATTGGAAATATAAACCTCTTTAGAATACATGGCCAATTCTTCAAAATTATAATGAGTTGACTAATAATCTTTAGTTTATTTTCGTTTTCATTTGTTATTAAATTGCCACTCCTTTTGATCCTTTTTTATCGTTATTTTCTTTGGTATTTTTAGGCTTTTATGCCTACACTGTCAGAAATTGAATATTCAACACCTTCAATGTAGAGGTGCTATCAAAATGTCTCAGATATTTTGGGCCAACTGTTCAATTGCTTGATATTTTTTACTGTAGCTTTGACAAGCAGTTGCACTGAAGGCCTTAACCAACTAGCTAGACTAATTCTAGCTTCAAGCATATGCAGGAAATGTCTCAACAATGGAATATTTGCAATTTTAAGATGAGCATATAATTAGTTTCAGTTTCTTTAGGATCTTATTCTATCCTGCAGATTATTAATAAATATCTAACGGATTCACAGTGCAATAATGTTCTATAACCCATTGGATAATTTCATAATGTCAACGGATTACATGGATGGGATTTATTATTGTAATGTCATTGTTGTTTAGTGGATATCAATAATGACCACATTTGTTTCTATCCATTTTTCAAAGATGAGCTTCAAAGTTTATCAAAATGATCAATAAAAGCACAGTGCAGTTTTGTTTCCTGACAATTAAAATATCATGGGATTATTGATGTTCAGAAAATTTCAGGGAAAGAAAATCCAACAACTGTGCAATTGGCAATCATTTAGTTTCATCTTGTTCCACTTAATCTTATGTACTCTAAAGTACAAATCTTTTAGAAAAGTTCCAGTAACCAACTCAATTAGTGGACATGCTAGTTCTGTGCTTGGTGCAGCACTGTTCACTAGTAACATAAGCTTAAAAATCAAATCACTGTACAAAGATTTAATATCTGCCTGCCAAATTCTGGCACTTAATACTTGAAATGAGTTCTCAGTCCACTTAGTTTAAGGGGGTCCATTGCACAATTAAAATGGCACAGAGAAGATTTTGATACTTGTAGGATAAAAGCTCACTGATAATATTGCTTTTTATAACTTCCAATCTAATCATTCACCATAGTTACCAAACTATCATCCTACTTGCAGTTATTCAAAGCAACAATCCTGGCACTTTATTCCCTGACTCCAGAATTAAATGGTTTTCAATCACAAAAGGGGTAATTGATCCTAAGTCTTAATTATTGATCATTGATTTGGTTTCACCTTTTCCATATTTAACCTCACTTCATCTCCATTTTATTGGTTTACTTTAATTAAACATTTATCGATTCTCTATTGGTATTTTATGTATGAAGTAAATTGCACATTTCTAGACAATTCAGGCATGATACCATGAGCAAAACTCTTTTGTATCCCTATCCAGTTTATGAAGACCTGCAGCACGAATTTGCAAGCCTGATAATGCCCTAAAATGAAGTATGTTTTCACTGGTGTGGTGTCTAAAGATAATGCCAAGGTAGAAAATCACTGCTAGAAATGTGTTGAGCTGTTTATAAATACACTGAAATTATTTACACAAATAATGTTACTTTCTTTAATAAAAGTTGAACTTGACCTTTATAAGTGTGCAAACAACTTTGTTTTGAGAAGAGTTTAAATTATTCACTGGTGCAACCAGAAAAACCGTACTTCATCTCTGAGAAATGCAAAGAAATAAGCTATGGCCAAGAATGTAAGAACCAGGAGCCTTCAAGCCTCCTCCACCATTCAATAAGATCATGGCTGATCTTTTTGTGGCCTCAGCTCCACTTACCCGCCCTCTCACCATGACCCTTAATTCCTTTACTGTTCAAAAAATTAGCTACCTTAGCTTTAAAAGCATTTACTGAGGAAGCTTCAAATGCTTGACTGGTTAGGGAATTCCATAGATTCACAACCCTTTGAATGAAGAAGTTTCTTCTTAAATCATTCCTAAATCTGCTTTCCCTAATTTTGAGGCAGTGACCTCTTGTCCTAGTTTCACCCACCAGTGGAAACAACCTCTCTACTCCTGTCTTATCTATTCCCTCCAGAGGACAATTTACTAACACAACATAAGAACAAAGAACTAGCCATTTGGATACAAAATTGGCTTGACAGTAGAAGACAGAGAGTGGTGGTGGAGGGTTGCTTTTCAGACTGGAGGCCTGTAACCAGTGATACCACAAGGATCGGTTCTGGATTCACAACTTTTTGTCATTTTATATAAATGATTGGATATGAACACAGAAGGTATAGTTAGTAAGTTTGCAGATGACACCAAAATTGGAGATGGAGTGGACAGTGAAGAAGGTTACCTCAGATTACAACAGGATCTTGATCTGCTGAGCCAATGAGCTGAGGAGTAGCAGTTTAATTTAGATAAATTTTGAAAATGCAAATTAGAACAGGACTTCGACTTAATGGTAAGGTTCTGGGGAGTGTTGCTAAACAAAGAGACCCTTGAGTGCAGGTTCATAGCTCCTTGAAAGTAAAGTTGCAGCTATATAGGATAGTGAAGAAGACGTTTGGTAAGCTTTCCTTTATTGGTCAGAGCATTGAGTAAAGGACTTGGGAGGTCATATTAAGGCTGTACAGGACATTGGTTAGGCCACTTCTGGAATATTGTGTGCAGTTCTGGTCTCCTTCCCATCGGAAGGATGTTGTGAAACTTGAAAGGGTTCCGAAAAGATTTACAAGGATGTTGCCAGGGTTGGAGGATTTGAGCTATAGGGAGAGACTGAATTGGCTGGGGCTGTTTTCCATGGAGCATTGGAGGCCCAGGTGCTCATCTTATAGAGGTTTATAAAACCATGTATAAATAGATAAGGTATTTACCCTGGAACAAGAGGGCATAGGTTTAGGGTGAGAGGGGAAAGATATAAAACAGACCTAAGGGGCAACTGTTTTCACACAGAAGGTGGTGCGTGTATGGAATGAGCTGCCAGAGGAAGTGGTGGAGGCTGGTATAATTACAGCATTTAAAACGCATCTGGATGTGTGTATGAATAGAAAGTGTTGAGAGGAATATAGGCCAAATGCTGGCAAATGGAACTAGATTAGGTTAGGTAATGTGGTCAGCATGGACGGGTTGGACCGAAGGGTCTGTTTCTCTGCTACACATCTCTATGAGTCTGTAACATAAGAAATAAGAGCAGGAGAAGGACATCTGGCCCATTGAGCCCTGTCATTCAACAAGATCATGGCTGATCACTTTGTGGACTCAGTTCTACTTACTTGCCCCCTCACTATAACCTTTAATTCCTTTACTGTTCAAAAATCTATCTTTGCCTTAAAAACATCCAATGAGATAGCCTCAACTGCTTCCCTGGGCAAGGAATTCCATGGATTCAAAACCCTTTAGGTGAAGAAGTTCTGCCTCAATTCAGTCCTGTCCTGCTCTTCCTTATTTTGAGGCTTTGCCCCCTAGTTTTAGTTTCACCCACCAGGAGAAATGATTTCCGTGCTTCCATCTTCTCTATTCCTTTCATAATTTTATATGTTTCCATAAGATATCCACTCATTCTCCAAGGAAGAAGGGTGAGCATGACTTTTAAGAAATTTTAAAAACTTAAATTTGAAGTTCAGAAAAAATTTATGTGGCTTAGTAATTTCTACTATCGAGCTGTTTGAGGCGCAGTAACCTGAAGTCTAGGATATTTCTTCATGTTACTCAATGATATTCTTCAAGATTTACTCTATCACATCTTCACTGGCCCTAACCACTTTTGGCTGAGGTACTGAATTGTACTTTTAAACAGAGGATCAAGTTGGTGTCTGGTACTGCATCAAAGAACAGCAAGAGAATTTTTTCCAGCAACATCACTCAACCGGATTATCTGGTCACATTGTTGTTTATTAGATCTGGTTGTGTTGGGTATGTGTCGCCTTGCAACAAAAAAGGAAAATACTTCATTAGTTGTAGAGCACACTGAGATGTCTGAGGTTGTGATGTGTGCTATATGTGTGCAGTCTCTTTTTCTTTTGCATTTCACTCTCCCAAATATGGACAATTGCATGTTAAATAAACCCAGATGTAATATGGTGTACATCACTGTAATTATACCCCAAATTGCTGGTTATTAGCAAATGCTCTGCCTCTCATCAAGAATTAACTAGACCTTTTCAGCCTTAAAAGTGAAAAACTACCTTCACCTCATTACGTACTGCCAGGTATTCCCTTCCTTCAGTGAATAGAAGGCCCATGTTAATAGACAAAAGACAATAGGTGCAGGAGTAGGCCATTCTGCCCTTCGAGCCTGCACCACCATTCATGACTGATCATCCTTAATCAGTATCCTGTTCCTGCTTTATCTCCATAACCCTTGATTCCACTATCCTTGAGAGCTCTATCCAACTCTTTCTTAAACGAATCCAGAGACTGGGCCTCCACTGCCTTCTGGGGCAGAGCATTCCACACAGCCACCACTCTCTGGGTGAAGAAGTTTCTCCTCATCTCTGTCCTAAATGGCCTACCCCTTATTTTTAAGCTGTGTCCTCTGGTTCAGGACTCACCCATCAGCAGAAACATGTTTCCTGCCTCCAGAGTGTCCAATCCTTTAATAATCTTATACGTCTCAATCAGATCCCCCCTCTTTCTTCTAAACTCAAGGGTATACAAGCCCAGTCGCTCCAATCTTTCAACATAA
>NC_057744.1:18585257-18621936 GCF_004010195.1 Chiloscyllium plagiosum
CCCATCTAGCTCTCCACCCTGGAGGCTTCCTGCTTCTATTCCTGATCAAGGGCGAAACGTGGATTTTCCTGCTCCTTGGGTGCTGTCTGACCTGCTGTGCTTTTCCAGCACCACTCTGATCTAAACTCTGGTTTCCAGCATCTGCAGTCCTCACTTTTGAAGAGCTTATCAGTGACCCCGCACTTGCTCAATCAGTTCCTTGTTCCAGGATGAAGTATGCAATATAGAGGGTGCTGTGTCTAAATACTTTTGTGATGGCTGTCAGTTTGAATAGTTGTCAGACAATGCTATAATTTCTGTACCACAGTTTCTTTAATGAGAGAATGCATAATATCACCAGAACAATGTTGTGTGAAGGAAGTGAAGGGTTAAAAGCTTGAAGACGAATGTTGAGCAGCAATCTACCCATGCAAATAATTCCCTATTATTATCCTTGATCCCAGTCAAATTTTCTTTGATATTTTGCATTGTATGTGTTCTAAAATCCCTAAACTTGGGACAATTTAAATAATTTAGCATGGAATTTAAACTTAATAGCCAACATGCAACAGAGTAGTTGTTTGATTGAACCTGCCTCCACCACACTCTCGGACAGGTGCATTCCACATAGTGACCTATCGTTGCCCATTGACTATTATGCATATTGCTTTTGCTTCTTTTGCCAATTACTTTAAAAGTGTTCCTTTGCATTCTTGGCTCATTCTCAAGTGGGAACAATTTCTCCCTATCCACTCGATATACATGCCACATGATTTCAAATACATCTATCAAATCTCCTCTCAGTCTTCCCTTTCCAATGAAGGGAGCTTAGGGCAGCATCTTAAAGGGGCCTGATTGACATGATTGTGGTAGGATCATGCAAGAAGCTCTCTGCGGCCTATCCACAACAGGATCAACACGTTTTCGTCTTTTATGCATTTATTGGGCTGTCAGAGGAGATTATCATCAGGCAGTGGTGAGTTGCAATTTAAGAGGGATTATAGCTTTTCAAACACCTTATTAATGCAAAAACTTTTCTTATTAATATTCGACATCCTATTTTACCAAACACTCTGAACAAACCAGATATCGAAAACTCTTGGCAGAGAAGTCAGAGTATGGTAAAATGTGGTTGGAATCGAATGTGAGGGAATGTCAAAGGGGCAGGGTAGGTACTTAAGGATACAGGTTTGAGAACATAAAACTCAATGCAACTGGCATTTAGCCAAAAAAGTAAAGTTCAGCTCTAATCGATCTTCATTAATGAAACATTCCATTCTTAGCTCACTGCATAACATTAGCAATCCTGTCGTTCCTTGTGAAGCTTTCACACTCGCCTCTCCTCCATTGGTCTTAACCTGTGATAGGGTTGGGTCGAAATTGCTCACAAAAACAGAGGCAGGAATTTCAAATGCAGACAATTCCCCAATTTCATGTCACCAGCTCATTTGAAAGAGTTTTGCATCTAGCCAGTGCTAACCCTGCTGCACATTGCTCAGATGCGTCAGCAGGAGCCAATGTCATGAGCGGTTAGCTCCACTTAAAGCCAACCTGCATTTCTTAAAGGCACAATGCATTGTGGCAGTAGATTCTGTGATTCTACGATGGGTCTTCTAGAACCAGAGCCACACAAGGCCACCTGAGGACTGCTGCACTGGAAGTAAACAGCCTTCCACCAATCTTGCTGCAGACACTGTGGGAGCACAGCAGTGTTTTCTCCTTCTTTTTAAAATTTTTTTCCTTCCTTACCCACACACTACTAACTGCGGTAATGCTTATTTTTCCCCAGCACCAATGATATGTGTGTGCAGGAGTGAGACACAGTGAAATACAACAGGTGTATAAATCTTTATTCAATTTCCACCACCAGGTAGAAAGGAAACATCCAAGTGGTCAGTTACAAGCAGTGCCCTTCACATTAAAGGGCAATGCTGCATGATCAAGAAAAGTGAAGGGGAGGGCAGGGATTAAATTAAAATAGAGTTGGAGGAAGAAATGAAACACTCCACGCACTGCAGTGTCCACCTCTCCAGGAACAGCTCGAGGGAGTTGGTAGATACTGCACAGCATTGTATTGGATGACATAGTTGTATGCAATCGGGGAGCTTAAATTGGCTTTTATGCAAAACATGACATTGCATAAAAATTAGGTTTTCAATGATTGTTTTATAGTGGCTTTTGTAACTGTAGCTCAGTAACCACAGAGATAGTGAAGGATAGAGAACAGGCTTTGAATTATTGGTGAATGGGTTATTGTGAGTCTTTTCATCTTTCTCTTTCTAGTTCTGTTTCTTCTCATCCCATCGTTCTCATGTTTTTGCTTGATTCTCAGTTGCTTGCTGTTTTGTTCATATCAAGGTCAACCCCTCATCAAACTGAATATACAGGAACCACCTGCTGCTCATTTTGCCAAATATTGCAGGCCACCACCATATTAGTCCAGCAGGAGAATTGTTATCTCAGCCAATGATCTGCTTGATCATTTTTTGTGCAACAGCAATGTTTTCAATGTATGGCTGCAGTACACAGTATGGGATCTGTACTCTATCCTTAAATCACACCTTCAGCAGATTGAAATAAACACAGAATTGCTGGAGAAACCCAGCAGGTATGTGGCAGCTTTGGCTTTGAGTTTTGGCTTTGAGTCCAACAATCCTTCATCAGAACTGGTAATTGTCTTGTCAAACATTAGGAGGGAAAACCAAAGTAAGGACAGTGAACAAAAAGAAAGATTCAAATAGAAACCCTCTCTCAGAGAGCAGAACGTCAAGAGATAAGGAAGTGAATTAAACACTAAAATAAACACCATGAAATGTGGATGCTAGAAATCTGAAACAAAAGCAGAGAGATGTGAAGCAGGTCTCTGGCAGCAGTTGTATATAGAAAACAGTTATTGTTTTAAGTCCACTGTCCCTTTGTCAACAGCATCTTGCACCAAAGATATCCTGCAATATCAGATCAATTTATTTGGTCCTTTAAGTAGGAATTAAAAGCAGGTTCCTTCAAGTAAAGAGGCTCAGTTTAGTCCCTTAGACAATCCTATATGACAAGCTTGAGACATGATACATATTAAATGACGATCTGCAGATGCTGCAAATCTGAAACAAAAACAGAAATTGCTGGAGAAACTCTGGCAGCCTCTGCAGAGAGATAGCTTTGGGTCAATAAACCCTTGCTTCAGAACTAGTTCACAAAAAGGGTCACTGGACCCAAAATATTAACTCTGTTTTCTCCCTATAGACACTGTCAAACCTGTTGAGTTTTTCCAGCAGTTTCTGATGCTATGAATATCTCTAACTCTGATCTGGAAGGAGCCAGGTACATAAACATTCATCACCACAGTTACTATCACAGTCACTGGCACACTAGTCCTTGCTCTGGTTTAATGTTACTTTGGGAGCCATGGCTGGTGGTAGGTTTAAATGGAGATATCCATACTAAATTGCAGATATCTGACACTTCTTGCTGAGATTCCAGTGGGAAAATTATTCCCTAAACACCCTGATGGTTATGGCCTAAGACAGAAATTCTCTTTCCCATTATCCCTCCTTCTTCTTCCTACAGATTGCTTCGCCATCAGATTGGTTGACTAGCTGTTGATTCTTTTTTTTATTTAACGATTAAAAACAGAGGCAAGGTGTCTCCATCTTGGGTTTATCTCTCTTTCTTCCTTTCTATTTCTCTCTCTCTCTCTCCTTCCCTTTCTGTTGCTCTCTCTTTCTCTCTCTGTTTCACCCTCTCTCTCTTTTTCACTTTCTTTCTGCTCCTCTCTCTCTGAAATAATTACACAGGGTCAGGTATCACATCACCAAGTCACCCTTTATTTACATGTGTATAGTACATGGCCTGTGACCAGCCAGCTCAAAGCCAGTCCCCAGAATGAGGAGACTTGCTGAATCTCCTGTTTATTTTTGAATTGTATAACAATTTGCATTTATTTCAGTCTTCCATGTCAGGAAATGTGTCCAGGTTTAAGAGCTCTGCAGCTAAAGGAGCTCTTAAAGTCCAGATTGAGAAACACTTTCATGAGTTTTCTTCATTTTTATTTTACAGGACTGAGCTGCCCTTTGTGATCTCTTGGGTTTTTGGGGGTTTTTTTGGGTAAATTGTAGTTTTATTGGAAAAAAAATATACGCCTTGGAATGGATTTCAGGCATGTCAGTGCCAAAGCAGATTTCAGAAAGAACTAAATGGCTAAACAAAATTTTGAAAGAGCACCATAAGAAAACAAGAATGCTTCTTTGAAATGGAACAGCAAATACAAAAAAAAAAATTTTAGTGTACGAGTACCTGGATGATATACCCGTTTTGCTAAAGTGCAATGCTGAGAAATTTTAGGCTCTGATCTCCTATTTATATCTGTCAGCCAGGGGTCCCTGATTGGTTCAAGTTAACAATGTCAATCAAAGATCTCATAGTCAATAAGATCCACCTGGCCCTCATCCCAAACACTACACTCTCTCTTTCTCTCTCTTTGTTCTCTCTCTCTCTTTCTCTCTGCAAGCGTCTTGTTGCTTAGGTCTGTCTACCATTGACCAGAAACTCAACTGGACTCACCACATAAATGCAGTGGCTGCAAAGCAGATCAGAGGCCAGGAATATGTAAAAAGTAATTCACCTCCTGACTCTCCAAAGCCTGTCACCATGTAGAAGGCATAAGTCAAATGTGGCCTTAATATCAAAGGCTGTCATTCTCACTTCTCCTCTGGAATTCAGCTGTTCATCCATGTTTGAGTCAAGGCTGTAATGAGGTCAGGAGTTGAGTGGCCCTGGCAGAACACAAACTAGGTGTCACTGAGCAGGTTATTGCTGAGCAGATGCTACTTGATTGCACTGCTGATGACACCATCCATCATTTTAGTGATGATCGAGAGAAGACTGATGGTATGGTAACTGGCTGGGTTGGACTTGCCTTGTCTTTTTGTGTACAGGATCTACCTGGGCAGTTTTCCACATTGTTGGGTGGATGTTAGTATTATAGCTATATGGAACACCTTGGTTAGGAGAGTAGCAAGTTCTGGAGCACAAGTCACAGTGCTGTCAATGAAAGTTTACAGGGCTCATAATCTTTGCAGCATCCAGTGCTTCCACCCATTTTTCCTTTATGTGGAGTAAATCAAATTGGCTGAAGACCGGCATCTGTCATGCTGGGGACCACTGAGGAAGGCCAAGATGGATCAGCTACTCAGACCTGTTGAAGATTATTGCAAATGCTTCTACCTTACCTTTTTCACTGGTGTACTGGGCTCTTTTATCATTGAGGATAGAGATACTTGTGGAACCTTTTCGGCCAGTGAGTTATTTAATGGTCCTCCACCATTCATGACTAGATGTGCAGGACTGCAGAGCCGATTCTTTGGTTGTGGGATCACTTAGCTCTGTCTATCACTTGCTGATTATGCTGCTTGGCTTGCAAGTGATTTGATATGCCTAGTGCTGTTTCTGGCATGTCCTCCTGCACTCTCTATTTATACCTTTCAAACAAATGGGCTTCTGATAAGGACAGCAACCCTTGGAGTGATTACATCGCCTTTGCTGTATGGGTTAAAAGCTAAGAAAGTTTAAAAGGAAAAAGATCTGTGACATTTGGTCAAAGATCAGACAGGAATTGCAATGCACATTTATTATTTAAAACTTGTGGAATGTAGAAAAGCATCTTTCACTCTAGTACACTGTGCACCATTCTACTTATCTGTTTGATGAAAAGAAAATTATTTGTGAGTAAGGCCCTTTGATTTTTAAGATTGTTTGCTCACTCTACCTTTAATAAAGAGAACTCATGCATTTCATAACTGCAGTAGCCAATGTACAGACTACAGTCCTATTGTTCTATTATTTAGCCTGGTCAAGTTGTAAACTATATTGATTGATCAAAGGCTTTCATTGAAACTGTCTCCGATTTAATGTGCATGTTTGATACATGAGCATGAAACCTTTGGATGATTACGGTTACCTGATATTCTCCACTGCAGGTTTTTATCCATGAGTAATATATGTATCACCTGATTATTTTACATTTAAATTTTAATGAGCACAACACAACAGGGACAGAAACAAAAACAAAAAGTGCTGTAGAAGCATAGCAGGTCTGGCAGGATCCATAAAGAGAGAGCAGTTAATGTGTTGAGTTCAGTGACTCTTTGTCAGGACAATGGGGCAGGCTGCATTGTCATTTCCATGCCATTTTCTCTAAGGAGGTGGGCATACTCACCTACATCTCTTACATGCTGAATTGGCACCATCATGAACCGAAAGCCCAAATGGCTGATGGAAACAATGTTGGACTACTGAGGTTAAGCATTTGGGACTATTGGGGTGGCATGGTGGCTCAGTGGTTAGCAATGGCACCTCACAGCGCCATGGGACCCGGGTTTGATTCCAGCCTTGGATGACTGTGTGGAGTTTGCATACTCTCCCTTTTATCTGCATGGGTTTTTGCTAGGTGCTCATGTTTCCTCCTACAGTCCAAAGATGTGCAAGCTAGATGGATTGGCCATGCTAAACTACCCATAGTGTTCAGGGCTGTGTAGGTTAGGTGCATTAGCCATGAGAAATACAGGGATAGAGTAGGGGGATAGGTGTGGGTATGATGCTCTTTGGAAGGTTTGTGTTCACTTGTTAGGCTGAATGGCCTGTTTCCACACTGTAAGGATTTTATTTTAAAAAATGGAAGTATGAAAGAAGGCAAAAAATATGCTCTTACCCTCAATATTTTCTTTGACCTTGGACAGTATGTATCCCACCCCCAGCCCCCCTACATGATACATAGAGCTGTATAGCTGGGGAAAGGCCAGTGCCATTGTCCCACTAGGCCTGCCCAACTCACTTCTGTTTTGTGTCACCTTATCCTGCAAAAGAGAGGGTTGAAGGTCAGTGATTGTTTATCACTGTGTTTGGGTTATAGATAATTGAATGTATGTGGAAGATGTGTGTAAAGTGGCATCATCTATAAGCGTGAGAGGAAGAGGTGGAGTTAGTTGTGAATTCCAAGTACCAAAGAGAGCTGGTAAGCAAGTGAGAAGGCTTTGGTGCATTGAGCAGAGCGAGATTGTGGGTGTAGTAATGGGAGTGAAACATCATATGGGATGGAAGATGGCAGTGGTGGAGTAAGTAGCTTCTGGGTTCTTGAGCCTAGAACCCATCCATTCTGTTTGTTTTCCGTTTTCCTTCCTTTCTCATTTTTTGTTTAGTTTTTAGTACTACTTACTGTTTTGGAGGCTGTGGAGGCAGCAGCAGCGATGGAGCGAGGCAGCACTGGGCATCAGCGTGAGCCCAGATGGTGACAGTGGCGATAAAGCTGTTGAGGCTGAAGTCTGGTGAGCAGCAGCGAAGCCTGGGGTGCTTGGGCAGAGTCTTAGCCCAGCACAGGTGAGAGCATGCTCAGTGCAGAGGAGAGCAAGCCCTCTTGGGGACAGCCCAGCTTGGAGCATCTGCAGGCCCATGGCTCAATAAAGGACTGTAATGTTTGACATTTTAACTTCATTTCCTTATTTCTCTACTTTTATGCTAAGAAGTCCAAATGGCCTGTTTTACACACTGTAGGAATTCTTTATTCTATGTTGCACTGTTGTAGTGCTGAACTTCTTAACTCTTTACTTTTCTATTTCTGTAGCTAAGAATTTGTACCTAAAGTGGTATTGTGTGAGGTGACATTGTAAACTTTTCGCTGTACCCTATAACCTGTACTTCAGTATACATAACAGTAAAGCAAAAATCTAAAATCATGTGAAAACGTATTCACTGAAATTGACCTTTATTGACCAGAATAACATCTGACATCGTGAAAGTGTTCGAGTTCATATAGTATAAGGGTGTCATAGCAGACCATTTCAAAAGACATAATTAAATCAAGAAGAGTCAGCATGGCTGGAAAACATGCCAGCCAAATATATTAGAATTCTTTGAGGGCATAACCAGAAAAGATAGACAAAAGGGGAATGAGTAGATGTGATAAATTTGAATTTTCAAAGAGTGTTTAATAAAATGCCACATGTAAGGTCTTTAATAAGAAAGAAGCCCAAGGTGTTAGGGGTAATATGTGAGCAATGATTGATGATTTGCTAACTAACAGAAGGCTAGAATAAAGACG
The DNA here is from genome assembly GCF_004010195.1 of Chiloscyllium plagiosum. Taxonomy (NCBI): domain Eukaryota; kingdom Metazoa; phylum Chordata; class Chondrichthyes; order Orectolobiformes; family Hemiscylliidae; genus Chiloscyllium; species Chiloscyllium plagiosum. The sequence goes on from NC_057744.1 coordinate 18,593,326, forward strand.
ACATTTTCAGAATGGCAATCTGGGGTTAGTGCAAGAGCCTAATTATTTCCAAAGTAGATTATTGACTTGGATAAGGAAGTTAAATGTATTATCAGCAAATTTGTGGATCGCACAAAATAGGTGGGAAAGCATGTAATGATAATGACTCAATGAGTTAATAGTGGAATATAGACAGGTTAATTGAATAGACAATATCTTGACAGAAGGAATGGAATGTGGGAAAATGTGAGGTTATGCACTTTGGCAGGTATAACAGAGGAGGTGAATATTATTTAAATCGGGAAAGGCTGCAGAAGGCTGTAGCATACGGGTCCTTGTGCACAAATCTCAAAAAAGCTAGTACTCAAGTTCAGCAGGTAATAAGGAATGAAAAAAGAATGTTGGGTGTTATTTCAAACAGAATGGCATATAAAAATGGGGAAGTCTTGCCAAAACTATAAAAAGCACCAGCTCGACTATACCTAGAACATGGTGAACGAATTTGATCCCCTTAACTGAAGAAAGATGTACTGGCCGTGGAGGCAGCCCAGAGAGTTAGGTTTATCATATGCATGAAAGATTGTTCTATTGAGGAAAGTTTGAATAAGTTGGGTCTGTTGGAGTTTGGACAAATGAAAGGGAATTTTATTAATACATTGCTTCTGGAGGTGCTTGACAGTATAGATGTAGAGAGGTGGTTTTATCTTGTGAGGCAGTCTGGGACCAAAGGGCATTTTCTCAGAATAAAGGGTCTCCCAGTTTGACAGAGGTGTGGAGGTATCTCTTCTCTCCAAGAGAAATCAAATTGTATTCCTCAAAGTAGAGAGCGATAGAAATTAATCTTTGAGTGTATTCAAGACTGAGATAGGCAGATTTTTAATCAGAAGAGGAAATCAAGGCTTTTGAGAAAAGGTAGGGAGGTGGAGCTAAGAGGGGATTATGAAATCAGCCATAATTTTATTGAATGTTCGTTGAGTCAAATAGCCTACTTATCTTCTACATCTTACGGTCTCACCTGCATGAGGTCTTCAGACTGGCTGAGGCACTGTTCAAATCCAACTGCTTGTTATTGGTCAAGAAGTAAAATGTAGCAATGTAAGCTAAATAGCCAAAGCCAAGATTATTCAGATGAGATGGATACACAAACCTTGAAAGTTGCACATGAAAATCTGAACAGGGTAGGCACATCACAAATTGTACCCAGCAGTCAAAAATTTGAGTAAATACATTTCTCGGCAAATTCATTGTGTTTCTTATGGGAATGTAATGGGCAGGACAGGTATTTCTTGTATAATGTGTGTTTCATCAACATGAATTGGCTATAACACAATTGATAAATAGTGGACGCTGTTTGGATAGACCGAATTTTGCACTGCACAGATGTAGCGATTTTCTGTAATGATCTTCCACAGCACGATTTTCTATAACAACCATCGTATTATACCTCCACTGCCCATTACGTTAGGCATTGCATTATTACTAAAAAGGGCCTGAGTGACATGGGCTACAACAAGGTTTGTGACAGAATCAGGCAGAAGCCCAGCGAAGCTTTTCTCGATATGAGGACTATATGCATTTGCCAAGCGAGATTATCACGCACAGCAGCAAGTTGCTAACTAAAGGGGATTTTAGTTTTCTAAAGACCTTATTAACACCATAACTAAGCTCATTAATATTCAGTTTCCTACATTACCAAATACATTGAATAAGTCAGACGTTGAGAATTTTTGACTTGGAAGTCAGGGCAGGTATCTGGCAACTTCAGCTCAACGTTGGACAAGCTGTATTTTCATGGTGGACGCAGTGAGGTCTGCAGATGCTGGAAATCAGAAGAATCTTCTGATGAAGGGCTCTGGCCCAAAACATCGATTCTCGTGCTCCTTGGATGCTACCTGACCTGCGGTGCTTTTTCAGCAAGACACTCTCAACACTGCATTTTCATGACTGCTTGCTTGGTCTCAACTTGTTGCCCACAGCATCCCGGCCTTGCCTCGCAGCACAGACACACAACCAGGGCAGCTTACCCTGCTGGTCAGTCCAGGGGTTGGAGGTGATGCTGTATTGCAGTGTGCTATGTCACTCTGAACCGTGTGCCAGCAGCTTACAGGGTAAACACACTAAATGTGCAGCAAGCAGGCACCAACAGTTAGTTTGACAGCTTCATCCACAGATACTGAAGGAAAAGTGACATATGGATGGTGGGGGTAGAGTCACAACAAGCCAGGAGCGGGGGTGGGGGGGTGCGTTGCAGTGTGGAAGAGCCTTCAGGATTGGGGGCTGCAGGTGGATGACAATTGTGAAGAAGGGCAACAGTATTTCATAGAATCATAGAATCCCTACAATGTGGAAGCAGACCATTCAGCCTATCAAGTCAATACCAACCCTCCGAAGAGCATCGCAGTCAGACCCAACCCCCTACCCTGAAAGTCTGTTTTTCCCATGGGTAATCCACCTAGCCTGTACATCCGTGGACACCAAGGGCAATTCAGCTTGGCCATTTCCACCTAACCTGCATACCTTTGGACCGTGGGAGGAAACCGGAGTAACCGGAAGAAACCCCCATAGACACGGGGAGAATGTGCAAAGCTCCACACAGACAGTCACCTGAGGCTGGAATCAAACCCAAGTTCCTGGTGCTGTGAGGCAGCATTGCGAACCAATGAACCCCTTTATACAGAGGAGAGAGGGTAAAGGATGGGGAGGGGGACATGCAGGAATTGGATCTGTCCAGTCAGGAGCACACTGTCTTCAAGGGGGGAAGGGGGGTACAGTCAATGGATTTGTCACCTCATTCATTCAGGAGTCTGTGGGGAGAGGTGGGTGGGTCTATGTTATGTAGACAAGTTGGTTGGAGATCTGAGGAAATGTGAACCCTATTAGGGTGATGGAAAAGCGTATCAGAAAGGTGATGTAGATGCTTGGAGGGTCTCATTGTCATATCAAGGCAGACACTGGAAGGCACTAGCCATAGAGTGCTCAGTCGCCCACTGTTGTGCTGGAGATCGAATATGTGCATTGGCAAAGAAAATGGCTGCAATCACACTCAGAGAGTGTGTGGCAAGTGACTCCACCTGTGAGGCAGGGAGCTGCAGGATCCAGTGATGTGAGGCTCTTTAAAGAGGAACAACTTTTCAAACAGACTGCTGCATTGTACAGGATACAGACCACAGGCTCTCTAATCACTGGTGGACTGGATATTTTGCCCCCCCCCCCCCCCCGTATGATGCACACCTCTCTGCCCCAGACATCACAGACCATTTCATTCACATCTGTACAAAGAAGCCAGCAAACTAATCAGGATGAGGGTGAATAATGAATCAGGCCCTGTTTTGCTGTACACACCTTGTTCTTGCTCCTACATGCTGCAGCAGCCTCTCAATGCACATTGATCTATAGTAGATCCTGTGTAGACATGAAATTATGCATTGTGCTAGCACCTTAGCAATTGGGATGCACAAAGACAAGATTAGAGTGGTGCTGGAAAAGCTCTGCAAGTCAGACAGCATCTGAGGAGCAGGAAAAACCAACATTTCAGGCAAGAGACTCAACCAGGAATGCAGAGGTTTTTTGTCTCGACACCAGATCTAAAAGTTGATGTTCTAAATTGGAGAAAAGCCAATTTTGATGGTATTGGGCAAGAACTTTCAAAGGCTAATTGGGGCAAATGTTTGCAGGTAAGGGGACAGCTGGAAAATGGGAAGCCTTCAGAAATGAGATAAATAGAATCCAGAGGAAGTATATTCCTGTTAGGGTGAAAGGAAAGGCTGGTAGGTACAGGGAATGCTAGATGACTAAAGAAGACATAAAGCATGCTGTAGAGACTGGAACAAGTTACAAAGAAAGAAATTGCGGGTTTAGTTAAGAAAAAGAAGTAAGCATATGTCAGGTATTGGCAGGATTGACCGAGTGAATTCTTAGAAAAGTATAAAGACCATAGGAGTAAACTTACGAGGGAAATCGGGAGGGCAAAAATGGGACATGAAATAGTTTTGACAAATAGAATTAAGGAGAATCCAAATAGGTTTTACAAATACTCGAAGGACAAAAAGGTGACTATGGAGAGAATAGGGCCCCTCAAAGACCAGCAAGGCAGCCTTTGTATGTAGCCACGGAAAAGAAGGCCGGTTCTAAACGAGTATTGTGCATCATTATTTACTGTGGAAAAGGACATGGAAGATAAGGACTGTAGGGAAATAAATGGTGACATTTTGCAAAATGTTCTTATTACAGAGAAGGAAGTGCTGGTTAAAAGTGGATATATCCATAGGAGCTGGCCAGGTGTAACCTAGAACTCTGTGGGAAGTTAGGGAAGTGATTGTTGGGCCTCTTCCTGTGATATTCATACCATCGAGACGAACAAGTGAAGTGCCAGAAGACTGGAGGTTGGCTAACGTGGTACCACTCTTTCAGAAGAGTGGTAAGGATAAGCCAGTGAACTATAGACCAGTGAATTTGACGTCTGTGATGGGCAATTTGTTGGAGGGAATCCTGAGGGACAGGATGTACATGTGTTTGAAAAGGCAAGGACTGCTGAGGGATACTCAACATGGGAAGTCATGTGTCACAAACTTGATTGCGTTTTTTGAAGAAGTAACAAAGATGATTAATGAGGGCAGAGCGGTCGATGTGATCGATGTGGACTTCGGTAAGGAGTTCGACAAGGTTCCCCATGGGAGACTGGTGAGCAAATTTTGATCTCATGGAATACAGGGATAACTCGCCATTTGGATACAGAACTGGCTCAAAGGTAGAAGACAGAGGACGGTGGTGGAGCCTATGACCAGTAGAGTGCCACAACGATCGTTGCTGGGTCCACTAGGGTTTGGCTAAGAAAAAGAAGGAAGCATATGTCAGGTATAGACAGAATAGATTGAGTGAATCCTTAGAAGAGTATAAAGGCAGTAGGAGTATATTTAAGAGGGAAATCAGAAGGACAAAAAGGGGACATGAAATAGTTTTGACAAATAGAATTAAGGAGAATCCAAAGGGTTTTTACAAATACATTAAGGACAAAAGGGTAACTAGGGAGAGAATAGAGCCCCTCAAAGTTCAGCAAGGTGGCCTTTGTGTGGAGCCACAGAAAATGGGGGAGATACTGAACGAGTATTTTACATCAGTATTTACTGTGATAAAGGATATAGAAGATATAGCCTGTAGGGAAATAGATGGTGACACCTTGAAAAATGTCCATATTACAGAGAAGGAAGTGCTGGATGTCTTAGAGTCATAGAAATGTACAGCATGGAAACATACCTTCGGTCCAACCCGTCCATGCCGATCAGATATCCCAACCCAATCTAGTCCCACCTGCCAGCACCCGGCCCATATCCCTCCAAACTCTTCCTATTCATATACCCATCCAAATGCCTCTTATCTATTACAATTGTACCAGCCTCCACCACTTCCTCTGGCAGCTCATTCCATACACGCACCACCCTCTGCGTGAAAAAGTTGCCCTGTAGGTCTCTTTTATATCTTCCTCCTCTCACCCTAAACTATGCCCTCTCGTTCTGAACTTCCCGACTCCAGGGAAAAGACTTTGCCTATTTATCGTATCCATGCCCCTCATAATTTTGTAAACCTCAATAAGGTCACCCCTCAGCCTCCAACGCTTCATGGAAAACAGCCCCAGCCTGTTCAGCCTTTGCCTATCGCTCAAATCCTCCAACCCTGGCAACATCCTTGTAAATCTTTTCTGAACCCTTTCAAGTTTCACAACATCTTTCCAATAGGAAGGAGACCAGAATTGCACGCAATATTCCAACAGTGGCCTAACCAATGTCCTGTACAGCTGCAACATGACCTCCCAACTCCTGTACTCAATACACTGACCAATAAAGGAAAGTATTTCAAATGCCTTCTTCACTATCCTATCTACCTGCTTCTCTACTTTCAAGGAGCTATGAACCTGCACTCCAAGGTCTCTTTGTTCAGCAACACTATTGAGGACCTTACCATTAAGTGCATAAGTCCTGCTAAAATTTGCTTTCCCAAAATGCAGCACCTCGCATTTATCTGAATTAAGCTCCATCTGCCACTTCTCAGCCCATTGGCCCATCTGATCAAGATCCCATTGTAATCTGAGGTAACCTTCTTTGCTGTCTACCACACCTCCAATTTTGGTGTCATCTGCAAACTTACTAACTGTACCTCTTATGCTCGCATCCAAATCATTTATATAAATGAAGAAAAGCCGTGGACCCAGTACCAATCCTTGTGGCACTCCACTAGTCACAGGTCTCCAGTCTGAAAAACAACCCTCCACCACTACCCTCTGTCTTCTACCTTTGAGCCAGTTCTGTATCCAAATGGCTAGTTCTCCCTGTATTCCATGAGATCTAACCTTGCTAACTAGTCTCCCATGGGGAACCTTGTCGAATGCCTTACTGAAGTCCATATAGATCTCATCTTTCACTCTGCCCTCATCAATCCTCTTTGTTACTTCTTCAAAAAACTCAATCAAGATTGTGAGACATGATTTTCCACACACAAAGCCATATTGACTATCCATCATCAGTCCTTGCCTTTCCAAATACATGTACACCCTATCCCTCAGGATTCCCTCCAACAACTTGCCCACCAGTGATGTCAGGCTCACTGGTCTATAGTTCCCTGGCTTGTTCTTCCCACCTTTCTTAAACAGTGGCACCACGTTTGCCAACCTTCAGTCTTCTGGCACCCCACCTGTGACATTCGTAGATACAAATATTTCAGTAAGAGGCCCAGCAATCACTTGCTGTGTACAGGTGTTAGGAGGTTATGTTGTAGCTGTACAAGATATTGGTTAGGCCACCATTGGAATATTGCGTGCAATTCTGGTCTCCTTCCTATCGGAGTGATGTTGTGAAACTTGAAAGGGTTCATAAAGGTTTACAAGGATGTTGCCAGGGTTGAAGGATTTGAGCTGTAGGAAGAGGCTGAATAGGCTGGAGCTGTTTTCCCTGGAGCTTCGGAGGCTCAGGGATGACCTTTTCGAGGTTTACAAAATCATGAGGGGCATGGATAGGATAATTAGTCAAAGTATTTTCCCTGGGGTGGAGGAGTCCAGGACTAGAAGGCCTAGGTTTAGGGTGAAAGGGAAAGATACAAAAGAGATGTAAGGGGCAATCTTTTCACACAGAGAATGGAATGAGCTGCCAGAGGAAATGGTGGAGGGTAGTACAATTGCAACATTTAAAAGACATTTGGATGGTATATGAATAGGAAGGGTTTGGAGGGATATGGACCGGGTGCTGGCAGGTGGGACGAGATTGGGTTGGAATATCTGGGTGGCATGGATGGGTTGGATCAAAGAGTCTGTTTCTGTGCTGTACATCTATATGATTCGATGACTCTATGACTTGTTTGACTGCACAGAGACAGTCAAACAAGTGTCGAGACAAATATTGAACAATGACATTTATACAAATGAGAGACCTTGTATGTAATGAGGTGTCTCCAGTGCCACCAAAGTGCCCCGAAGAGGAGGCAATGGCCTAATGGTATTATCACTGAATGGTTAATTCAGAGACCCAGATAATGTTCTGGGGACTCAGGTTTAATTTCTGCTGTCACAGTCAGTGGAATTGGAGTTCAACAAAAATCTGGAATTAAGAATCGAACGATGACCATGAATTCATTGTTGATTGTAAAACCCATCTGGTTCACTAATGCTCTTCGGGGAAGGATACCGCAATCCTTACCCCGTATGGTTTACATGTAGCTCCAAACCCACAGCAATGTGGTTGACTCTTAAATATCCCCTGGGCAATTAGGAATGGGCAATGAATGCTGGCCCAGCCAGCAACACCCTTGTATTGTGAATGAAGAAAATAAAAATAGATTTTCATCTTTTTTTCGCACCCGCCCCCCCTCCCCCCCAACAATGTCTCAGCATCTTTCCCAGGGTGAAGGGAACCAACTTGATAGAGGACCCTTGAGGTTTGGTCAGGTGACACTTGGGCATGTTTGTATTTTGACAACCCAAACATGCTGAGGATCTTCTTGCCAGAGGCTAGTGGGCTGTTCTCAGCCAGAAACTTCAAGGATTGAAAGTTAGGGGGCCAGCAGGGTGGAGGTGGAGGGCCCAGCACCACCAGATTGTCCTGAGAAGAAACATCTAACGCCCCTGTGTGAGGTTCCTCCTCCAGCTGAGTGCTTCCTGGCATCAACATAGCTTCTTGTGAGGATGGGGAACCTGCAGTGTGTGCCGTGTGAGGGAAGATGGGGCAGGATTCAGTGGGAGTGACAAAGGAAGAGCCTTAGTGTGAGGTAGGTAAGGTAGTAGAGATAGAACAAGTGTCAAGTAGCACAGAGAAAAGTCTGGCACTTATCCTAGCAGTAGGCTGTTTCTACGCACCATTGAGATGGCACAGGCCTGGGTGGTGGCCAGGGACCACGTTGTCAGTGTCTGATGGTGTGACATCCTGTGTCAATCCTCACACCTTCCTTTGTACCACCACCTCTGCCAGGATCTCCAGCTCCATGATAGAGAATCCCTCTCCAACACATTCAGATTCTGCCCTTAATGGCACAGGGCAGCTTTGGAATGTCAGTGCTCATTTGGGTACACAGCGGCATTTTCAATATAGTGCCAGCCTTTCTGCAGACACCCACTGAGTGACCAGCTGTTCCGTGTGGTAAAATGACAGTAGAATTGGACGTGAGGGATGCCGTAACGAAGAGGTAGCTAGTTAGCGAGTGTTTGGTAGGCTATGGTGAGTTACCTCACTAGGCCTCACAGCAAGAATCCCTCCAAAAAAGCCACACTTAGTCAAAAATATCCCAGTTTCAGCACAATGTGTTTTCTCTACCTTGTGTGTCAGTAAATTTAACAAAAGAAATATTTGAAGGGTTGCTTTTAAACAGCAGGTGCTTGGCAGAATTGGGTAACTCTTTCAGGGAATCACTGCAGGAATAATACTTTGCTTCTGAGCTGCTCTCTGATTTTATGCTCACTGCGCGTATGTCCCTCAGAGCTTTCTGAAGGTGACAGGAAGTTGACTTTTGCATTGGAAAGCGATTGATATTTTTGCAGTATTTATTGTGTTCACAAAAAAGCTTTGCATACAAAACAGTGAACTGTCCGCATGGCTGCTGTGAACTAAATCACAAGTTTAGGAAAATACTGGTGAGAGACAGCTGGTGCAATTAGCTCTGGCAAAGCAGATGAACCTGTTCCACAGAAACTACAGGGTCTTTTGTTTAGGATTAACAAAGTATTTTCCTCCAAATGTAATGTGCACTCCTGGCAGAGCAGACTGACAGGGTGTCCAAGAAAAAAAACCAGTAAGGATTGTAAAGTCTTAATTTCACACTGAATCATTTGTTTATTGTTCAACAAAATCCTAAAGCTTGAACTAGTGAGTATGATTTAGTGAAAGATAATAGCTTGTCTTTAGATTAGCACCTTTCATTTCATCAGGATACTCCGAAACACTTCATGTCCAATTAAGTGCTTTGAATGTGTTGTTGTATTGGAAGACAGCAATTCAATTTGCCAACAGCAAGTTTCCACAAATATCAATATGCGGATTGAGAAGCTAATCTGTTTTGCGAAAGTTGTGAAGCATGACTGTTGCCCAGAAATGTGTCCCTACTCTTTTTCAAATATTACCAAGGGATCTCTCAGATCCGTCTGAGGGAGCAGACAGAGTCTTGGATTACAGTCTCAAACAAAAGACTGTGTGTTGAATTTTAACCAGGAAGAGTATCTGAGTTTGTTTACAGATCAGAGATTAAATTGGGGGAGAAGATGTCATCAGGCAGACAGCTCCAACCAAATACTGGAAAAATATCAATCCTTTTCCCAAGCAGCAATCAGCTTCCTGTCACCTTCGGAAACCTCTCATGGACAGATACGCAGTGAGCACTGAATCAGAGACAGTTCAGAAGCACAGCGTTGTGCCTGCAGTGACTCTGTCAATGAGTTCCCCAATTCTGCCCAAAACCTACTCTTTCTTTGCATCACCTTCCACATTTAACGGCTCTGTATCCCTTACATGACAGTGAAAAGTCCAACCACCTGCCTTGCTGGTTCCACCACAGTGAGCATTTGAATTGGTGCAGAGTTCTTAAAGAGTACACCTTCAAAAGTTTCTCAGGCCTCATCTCTTGTCACATCCACTGATGGCTGCTGCACACATGATGGTCCTGTGGGAGATAAAGACAATGCACACAAGGTAACATAGAATCATACAAAACTGAAGAGACCATTCAGCCCATCAAGTCCACTTGATAAAAAAAATGAAGGACTCTAAATCTACACTAATCCCATTTTCTAGCACTTGCTGCATAGCTTTGTATGTTATGACACTTCAAGTGCTCATCCAAATACTTTTTAAAGATTGTGAGGTTTCCCACCCCAGCTACCTTCCCAGGCAGTGCATCCCAAACTGCACTCTCTGGGTGAAAATGTTTTACCCCAAATCTCCTCTAAACTTCCTGCCTTCCACTTCAAAATTACACCCTCTTGTTACTGAGGGGAGCAGTTGCTTTCTCTTTATCCTGACCATAATCTTATACACATCTATCAGGTCCCCCTTCAAGCTTCTCTACTCCAAAGATAACAACCTGAGCTTATGCAGCCTGTCTTTATTATTGAAATGCTTTATCCCAGGCAACATCCTGATGAGTTGTCTCTGTGCTCCCTCAAGTGCATTCACATCCTTCCTGTTGTACAGTGACCAGAACTGCATGCAGTAATCCAGCTGTGGTCTAACTCAAGCTCTGTAAAGCTCAGACATGACCTCACTGCTCTTATAATCTATACCTCAACTGGTAACGACAAGTATTCTGCGTGCCTTCTTAAACACCCTATTACCCTGCCCTGCCAGTTCCTTGTAGACAAACCCCAAGGCCCCTTTGATTCTCTGAGCTTCCCAGTGTCCTGCCATCCATTGAGTACACCCTTGGTCTTGTCACTTCTTCCAAAGTGCATCAGCTCACACTTTACAGCATTATATTCCATTTGTCACTCATCTGTCCACCTGAGCAATCTGTTTATACTCTCCTGTAACCTAAGACCACCTTCTTCACTGTCAACCACCCGGCCAATCATTTTGTCCATCCATAAGATTACTTACCATGCCACCCTTCCTTCACATTTTCTACAATATTCTTTGCGTACGTCATGAACAATAAGGGACCCTGCACTGATTCTTGTGACATCTCTCTGAACGCTGGTGCTAGTCACACAAACAGCTTTCTACCACCACTTTCTGGCTGTTAACACTAACCCAATTTTTCATCCATCTCGCCAAGTTACTCTTGGTATGTTGCAAATAATGCTGATCATATTACAATCATTGTTTAACTGCAGCTTTATACCTTGTGGGTGGCTGTTATCTACTTAACTCTTGCCGGGGAATGATTGCACGAGCATTGTGGTTATTAGTGCATTCATGACTCACCCTAATGCCTTTCCAAACAGTGGCAAGAGCAGTAGTTATGCAAGTATCTATTCATGTACAGTCTGGTTTTTGATAGTGAAATATACTCCATAGAATCATGGAATACACTCATGGAATCATTCATTGCTAAGCTCAAATTTTGGCTGAATATAAAACAAAATTTATTTTTTTAATTCAATAACTGAAGGCCGTTTTTATAGATTACTTACAGAGTGGAAACAGGCCCTTCGGCCCAACAAGTCCATACTGACCCGCAACCAAACCCCCGACATTTACCCCTGCCCCTAACACTATGGGCAATTTAGCTTGGCCGATTCACCTAACCTGCACATTTTTGGACTGTCGGAGAAAACTGGAGCACCTGGAGGAAACCCACGCAGACACGGGGAGAATGTGCAAACTCCACACAGTCAGTCACCTGAGGCGGGAATTGAACCCGGGTCTCTGGCGCTGTGAGGCAGCAGTGCTAACCACTGTGCCACCGTGCCACCCTTTTCTTGGGTACATGAATCGAGGGAGACCAGCTAATATGTTAACTAACATGTAATGCAGAATTATATAAGCACATACACTCCCAACGCTTCATGGCAGCATTTGCAAAAGTTCCTATTAAAAAAAACAACAATACCCATTTGTACCTGTTATGCAAATTTTAATAATAATGACTGAAACATTTTAGGAACCAGTCAAACCTAATATGACTGTATTTTAATATATCCCCTAATAACAGGTTTCAATTTGGATCGCAAAACTTAATCTAATCTGTCTGTCTGTTGCGCTTCAAAGCATTTCTTAATCTCTGTGACTGACATGTGCAGGATATTACTCCCCCTCATATTGTGCTACAAATAAACAGTGTCTTTAATTGTTTGCTATGTTTCTTCATGCACGTTGGAGAGAAATTGGAAGTATTAGGAAATTGATTACTAGCTGACTGAGCCATATACTTCTTCTGTGGCCTGGAGGGGAACTTGAACTTAAAATCTTAAGTTCAGAAGAGTGAAACATCTGTGTGATCCAAATGAAATTAACTGGCATGTTTCCATTTTAAGTTAGAGACTGGGGTGAATGGGTTTTGTGACAGAATTTCCTCCATGTTTAGATGCAAATTATTCCACTTAATCATCAACTTCTCTCTGGCACCCCACAATCACAGGGCCATGAGTCACTTTAACTTAACCACTTTAAACGCACCTTACTAAGGCACAACCTACAGCATTACACAAGGGCTCATACACATCTCACCTTCAGCAACTATTGACCCTCCTTGTCCTGTGTACTTCCTTCTCACTCACTGGGGACACTTCATATACTCCTGCATGATCACCAACTGCTTTTCCATCCACTTTCCTCATATCCATTCCTTCAGTTCACTCACAGAAGGAAAGAATGGCCCACAATATGGCTGAGAGGACCAAGGAAGGCAGGGATTCAGCAGACATCAAGCTTCTTGCTCGTGATGAGAAGATATTGAGATGGCTAAAGAAGGCCGGTACTGCTGATATGGTGTTGGGTAGATATCAATGGTTCACTCTAAGTTGCGCAGCCGCTGTACCACTCCTAGGTGCCACACATACAGGTCAGTGAGATTGGAGTGCTAACAGATTGATTTCCAGTTTTGGAAGGTCAGAGGTCCCCACACTGAAAAAGTTTTAAAGTGACTATGGTTGGGCAACCAACCTAATAAGGGAGAAAGTGAGGACTGCAGATCCTGGAGATCAGAGTCCAGAGTGTACTGCTGGAAAAGCACAACATCCAAGAAGCAGGAGAATCGACGTTTCGAGCCTCAGCTTTCCATGAGAAAATTCCTGATGAAGAGCTTATGCTCCAAAGAGAATCCCACCCAGATCCATTCCCCAGCATTTATCCCACACTAATACACCTAACCTCCACATCCCTGAACACAATGGACAATTTAGCATGGCCAATTCACTTAGACCTGCTTGTCTTTGGACTGTGGGAGGAAACCCACATAGACACAGGAGAACGTGCAAACTCCACACAGACAGTTGCTTAAGGCAGGAATCGAACCCAGGTCCCTGGTACTGTGAGGCAACAGTGCTAACCACTGAGCCACCATGCCGTTCCAGATTTTAAAAGCATCTGGATGGGTATATGAATAGGAAGGATTTAGAGGGATATGGGCTAAGTGCTGGCAAATGGGACCTGAGCAGTTTAGGACATCTGGTTGGCATGGACGAGTTGGACAAAAGGATCTGTTTCCATGCTGTACATCTCTATGACACTGTGACTCTATGTCAGCATCTGGCTGTTTTTGTAGACAGATTAACAGCTATCTTGAAGATCCAATCCAAGTCAAAATGCTCAGTGTTGTCAAATATACACTCACACTTGCACTGCATTGCTTTAACCATAGTCGATCAGTATCAATGGCAAAACAATAGTTGGTTGAGCGATGTTGACTTCAATCCAAGTGCCTTGGCTTTTCAGGGAGTTAGGGTAGTGGCAGGTAGCACCCACAGGGAAGTGGAGCAGCACTAAACACTCATAAGTTAAGTCTTAGAATGTTTTACAGGTGCCTTACCTCTCCACATTGCCCTTAGGCTTAGTCACAAAGCCTGCAGCAAGAGAAGCCAAGGAGACAGAGCCTGGTGTGAGACTATCAGCCAACGTGGGTACTCTAAGTCAAAAGATATCAGGGAAGAGTGCTCAAAGGGACCAAACACTCCACTCTTTGGCAAAAATCAGGTTTGCATAAACACGGAGTGCGGGAAGTGAGGGGGAAGAAGAAGAAAACAGACTTTGGATCTTTGGTGTTAAAATTGAAGCTAAAACATGGACAGTTGCTCCATATCAGCAACAAATATCTTGTGTAAGACTATCCCTCAGTCCAAAATAACCTAGCAGAGGCACGTAAGTTCAGTTTGTCCCTGAGCTTGTAAATATGGGTTGGAGCCCTGAATTCATTGGGCTGAGAGCAAGGACAATAGTTTTGGCACATTACCAATGCCCATGAGTGTGAATGAAGGCTCTAAGAAAAGCAAAGGAGAAAATGAGGACTGCAGATGCTGAGTCGAGATTGTGGTGCTAGAAAAGCACAGCAGGTCAGACAGCATCCGAGGAGCAGGAGAATCAACATTTCGGGCATAATCCCTTCATCAGGAATGAAGCTTGTGGGTCAATGCTGAGAGATAAGTGGGAGGGGGTGGGGTTGGGGGGGGTAGCTGGGAAAGCGATAGGTGGATAAAGGTGAGGGAGAAGGTGGTAGGTCAGAGGGGGCAGTGATGTACAGGTCCGGAGGGCCGTGCCGAGTTGGAGGCTGGGGACTGGGACAATGTGGAGGAGGGAAAATGAGGAAGCTGTTGAAATCCACATTTATCCCATGTGGTTGCAGGGTCCCAAGGAGGAATATGAAGCGTTCCTCCTCCAGGCATTGTGTGGTAACGGCTTGGCTGTGGAGGAGGGCCAGGACCTGCAATGTTCTTGACAGAGTGGGAGGGGGAGTTAAAGTGTTCAGCCATGGAGTGGTGGGGTTGGTGGGTGCGGGTATCCCAGAGGTGTTCTCTGAAACGATCCACAAGAAGGCGTCCTTTCTCCCCCACGTAAAGGAGACCACACCGGGTGCAACAGATGCAGTAGATGACATTGGGAGAGGTACAGGTAAATTTCTGATGGATATGGAAGAATCCCTTGGGGCCTTGGATGGAGGTAAGGGGAGTGGTGTGGGCACAGGTTTTACACTTCCTGCGGTGGCAGGGAAAGGTGCCAGGACTGGGGTGTGGGCTGGTGGGGTGTGTGGACTTGAGGGAGTCGCAGAGGGAATGGTCTTTTCAGAACACTGACAGGGATGGGGAGGGAAATGTATCTTTGGTGGTAGGGTCCGTTTGGAGGTGACAGACGTGATGGAGGATGATGCATTGTATACGGAGGTTGGTGGGGTGGAAGGTGAGAACCAGGGCGGTTCTGTCCTTGTTGTGTTGGGAGGGGTGGGGTTCAAGGGTGATGGTGCATGAAGTGGAGGAGATACGTTGGAGGGCATCGTCAACCACGTGGGAAGGGAAGTTATGATCAAAGAAGAAGAAGTGCTTCTGGGACTTTTTGAGATGGAATTGGTCATCCTGGGAAGACCAGCGGAGGCAGAGGAATTGGGAATAAGGAATGGCATTTTTACAGGAGATAGGGTGGGAGGAGATGTAGTCTAGATAGCTGTGGGAGTCGGTGAGTTTGTAGAAAATGTTGGTGTTAAGTTAGTCATCGTTGAAGATAGAGAAGTCCAGGAAGGAGAGAGAAGTGTCAGAGATGGTCTAGGTGAATTTAAAGTCGTTGTGGAATGTGTTGGTAAAATTGATAAATGTTCAACCTCCTCGTGAGAGCACGAGGTGGCACCAATACAGTCATCAATGTAGCAGAGGAAAAAGTGGGGAGTAGTGCCGGTGTAACTGCGGAACATAGACAAAGAGATAGGCACAGCTGGGACCCATGCGGGTGCCCATGGCTACTCCTTCCATCTGGAGGAAGTGGGAGGATTCAAAGGAGAAAGTATTGAGGGTGAGGACCAGTTCAGCCAAACAAATGAGAGTGTTAGTGGTGAGGTACCAGTGGGAACGTTGGGAGAGAAGGAAACGGAGGGCTTGAAGGTCTTTGTCATGGCAGATTGAGGTGTATAGGGACTGGATGTCCATGGTGAAGATAAGGCTTTGGGGACCAGGGAAACAAAAGTCTTGGAGGAGGTGGAGGGTATGGGTGGTGTCCCGAATGTATCTGGGGAGTTCCTGGACCAGGGGGATAGAAAAGTATCTAAGTATGTGCAGATGAGTTCGGTGGGGCAGGAGCAGGCTGAGACAATGTGTCGGCCGGGGTAATCAGGTTTGTGAATCTTAGGAGGTTGGAGGTAGAATCGGGCGGGGCGGGATTCCCAAACTATGAGGTTGGAAGCTTTGGGTCAGAGATCCCCTGAGGTGATGAGGTTGTGTATGATCTGGGAGATGATGGTTTGGTGATGGGAGGTGAGGTCATGATTGAAGAGGCAATAGGAAGAGGTGTTTTCGAGAGGTCATGATTGAAGAGGCAATAGGAAGAGGTGTTTTCGAGTTGGTGCCTGGCTTCAGCGGTGTAGAGGTCAGTGTGACACCCTGCACCCCCCCCCCTCCCCCCACCCCACCTCAGTGTTTGACTGAGTGGCGTCAGTGGAGGCTGAAGCAGTTGCGCCGCGGTGGCAACAATGAGAGCGGAAATGATGTTCTGGTTAGGCCTTGCATTGGTTTCAGCGGCAGTGGATCGTGCAGCAGTCGTGGTGGTGGTGGATCCAGTAACGGTCTCAGTAGTCATGGAGGCAGCATAGTAAGCCGTGGCTGCGGGCTGTCAGGTGGTGGGCACAGAACTGGTGGCTGGAGCGGCCGCATGGCTGATGGTGGCCGAGCAGCTCCAGAGGGCAGGGGAAGCTTCTGGAATGGTCTCCATCTCCATCAATGGTGACTGACTCAACACAGACATCTTCTGCAAACCTAGCGACTCCCACAGCTACCTGGATTATACTACGTCCCACCCTGCCTCCTGCAAAAATGCTACCCCTTATTCCCAGTTCCTCTACCTCCACCGCATCTGCTCTCAGGAGGCCCAGTTCCACCACAGAACACACCAGATGGCCTCCTTCTTTCCCCTCCCATGTGGTCAATGCTGCCCTCCAGCACATCACATCCACTTCACACATCTCCGCTTTCCAACCCCACCCCTCCAACCGCAACAAGGACAGAATCTTCTGGTCCTCACCTTCCACTCCACCAACCTCCGCATACATCGCATCATCCTCTGCCATTACTGCCACCTACAAACAGACCCCACCACCATTTCTCTCCCCATCCCTATCTGCTTTCCATGAAGACCATTCCGTCTGCGATTCCCTTGTCAGGTCCACGCACCCCACCAAAACATCCTTACCTCCCGGCACCTTCCCCTGCCACTTCAGGAAATGCAAAACCTGCGCCCACACCTCTCCCCTCACCTCAGTCCAAGGCCCCAAAGGAGCCTTCCACATCCTGCATTTCCACGCATGTCATTTACTGTATCTGTTGCTTCTGATGTGGTCTCCTCTACACTGGGGAGTCAGGACGTCTGCTTGCAGAACGCTTCAGAGAACATCTCTGGGACACCCGCACCAACCAACCCCACCACCCCGTGGTCGAACACTTCAACTCCCCCTCCCACTCCATCAAGGTGCTGGGCCTCCTCCCTAACCACCTGATGCCAGGAGGAAGAACACCTCATCTTCCCCCTTGGAAACCTCCAACCATATGGCATCAATGTGGACTCCACTCGTTTTCTCATTTCCCTTCCACCACTTATCCCAGTTCCAACCTGCAACTCAGCACCGCCTTCATGACCTGTCCCACCTGTCCATCTTCCTTCCCACCTATCCGCTCCACCCTCCTCTCTGACCTATCACCTTTACCCCCACCTCCATCTACGTATTCCGCTCTCAGCTACCTTCCCCCCAGACCCACACCCCTCCCAATTATCTCTCAGCCCCCTCGGCCCATATGCCTCATTCCTGATGAAGGGGTCCAAACGAAACGTCAATTTTCATGCTTCTCGGATGCTGCCCGACCTGCTGTGCTTTTCCAGCACCCCATTTTCGACTTTTATGTCAATGTGTCAGGAGCCCACATTCTGGAACTGCCTCCCTAAAGTATCCCATCTCCTTCTTCTTTTTCTTTTGGCACTCTTTGAGAACTATCTATTTGACCAGACTTTGATCACACACTTAATATCCTCTTCCTTGCTTCAGTCTGCATTACATTCCGAGGATGCCACCTCCCCCATCCCATGAAGTGCATTAATTGTTTTTCCTATGTTAAAGACTGCATGCAAATACAATTTGTTATTGTCATAAACAATCTAAGTATGGACATAGTCAAAACGTCAGGTAGCATAAATAGAGGCAGTGAGTACAAAAGCAGGGAAGAAACGCTGTACCTTCATAAAGCTGTGGTTAGGCTGTAACGAGACTTTAGCATCCAGTTCTGGTCACCACATTTAAGCAAAAATGTGTGGAAAGAAGTTGGGGATTTTGCACCAAGTAACTCATTTCCAGTCTCTCCAAATCTTGCCTCCCATCTACAAGGCACATGTCAGGAATGTGATGAAGTACACTCCATTTGCCTACTGCAGCTCCAACAACACTCAAGAAGTTTTGCACCATCCAGGAGAAGACTGCTCACTTAATTGGCACCCCATCGACCACTTCAGCTTTTACTCCACCACTGATGCATAGTGGCAGCAATGTTCACCAGTTACGAAGATGCACTGCAGTTCCATCAATATCACCATCCAACTGGTAACGCCAATGACCTAGAAGGATAAGATCAGCAGATGGATGGGAATACGGCCACCCGTAAGTTCCTTTCCAAGTCACACACTATGCTAACTTGGAAATATCTTCCGTAAGTGTCACTGGGTTAAGATCCCGGAACTCCATTACAAACAGTGCTGTGGATGTACTTGATTTCAAAAGACTCCAGCGGTTCAAGAAATCAGCTCCACATAACCTACTTAAGGACAATTAGGGGCGCGCAATGAAAATGGCTCTGGCAATGATCCTCTCCAAATGCCTCCGATTGATTTATTCGAATTTGGAATGGCAAAAACTCATTAGGGATAGTCAGCATTGTTTTGTGTAAGGGAAATCATGTCTCACAAACTTGATTGAGGTTTTTGAGGAAGTAATCAAGAAGATTGATGACAGCAGAGCAGTACACATGCTTACTTGGTTAGCCTTTGCCAAAGTTCCAAATGGTAGTCTAATTTGTAAAGTTAGATCACTTTGGATTCAGGGTGAGCTTGCTAATTGGATATAAAATTGGCTTAATAACAGGAGACAGAGAATGATGGAGAGTTGTTTTTTTGAACTGGAGGTCTATTACCAGCAGTGTTCTACAGGTTGGGTCCATTGTTGTTTGCCATTTATAAAAATGACTTAGATGAGAATATAGAAGAAATGCATTTGCAGATGACACCAAAATTGGTGGTAGATTTAGAAAGAGATTTTGGTCAATGGGCTGAGGAGTGGCAGATGGAGGTTAACTTGGATAAACGTGAGGTATTGCATTTTAGTAAAACAAACAAAAGCAAGACCTTTACAATTAAAAGTAGGCCTTGAGTAAAGTTGCAGAACAGAGAAATATAGAGGGTCAGGTACATAATTCTTTGAAGTTTGCATCATATGTAGACAGGGTGGTTATAAGAAGATGGTTAGCACACTTGCCTTCATTGCTCAGATCTTTGAGTTTGGGAGTTGGGATGTCATGTTGTACAGAAAATCGGTGAGGCCACTTTTGGAGAACTGTGTCCAGTTCTGGTCACCCTTTTATATGAAGGATAGTATTAAGCTGGAGAGGGTTCAGAAAAAATTTTCCAGGATGTTGCTGGGAAAGAAGGGTTTGAGTTATAAGGAGGGGCTGGATAGGCTGGGCCTTATTTTGACTGGAGCGTGGGAGGTTGAGAGGTGACCTTATAGAATTTTCTAAAATCATGAGGGATATCGACAATGTGAATGGCACTTGAAGATCACGTTATATCATTGACTGTAATGCATCATGAGGTCTGCTTCTGGATGTTATCCAGATAGTAAGTTCCCACTGCCCTCTTTTAAACTCCAGCTCCATTTGTCAAAATGAATTTATCGTAATTGAAGACATATCGCTTGATAGCACTGACTCCCAAGGGTCCACGCGCCCTTGCTTTGATTTCCCTAAGAACGGCTTGGAAATATATTAGTGATAGCCTGTGTTTTTCTTCCTGGGATTGATGCCATTCTGTCCAAGTCCAGATGGTGTCTAAAAATTACTTTTAAAATCAACCTCCTGGACATGGGACTTGAGCCCAGATATTTTGGTCCAGTAAATGAGACACTTCCACTGCACCACAACGTCTCTCAGATGATGTTTCTGCAATATTAATTCGACGCAAGTTATATAAACATACCGCAATAACAGATTGAGGTGAAAGAGCCAAGCATTTCACCTGTCACCCAGTTCACAGCCTACCTGTGGGCATGGAACTGCTGCTAGCTCACCTGACAACATCAATTCTACATTTGCTTTTATGCAAACATCTGTACCGTTGGGAATTCAAACACCATTATCCTGGATCCTTTTGTGTGAATCTCTCTTAAAAGAAAATCCAATTTATCCTAAGATATAGGATCAGAATTAGGCCAGTCGACCTATCGAGTCGGCTCCACTCCTCAATCATGGCCAATGTGTTTCTCAACCCTATTCTTCTTCCTCCTCCCTCATTCCCTTACCAATCAATAAACTACCTCTCTCTCTTAAATACACTCAATAACTTGGCCACCATAGGCATCTGCGGCAATGAGCTCCACAGATTAACTACCATCCAGCTGAAGAAACTCCTCATCTCAGTACTAAGGCATTGTCCCTTCATCTGAGGCTGTGCCCTCAGGTTCTAGTGGAAAGATCTTCTCCACGTCCTCTCTATTCAGGCCTCTCAGTATTCTATAAGTTTCAATCTCATCACCTCCTCATCCTTCTAAACTCCATCCAGTACACACCCAGAATCCTCAACTGTGGCTCATAGGACAATCCCTTCATACCCAAGATCATTCTTGTAAACCTCCACTGGACCTCCTCCAAGACTAGCACATCCTTCCTCAGATACAGCGCTGAAAATGCTCACAGTATTCCAAACAGTCTGGTAAATGACTGATACAACCTTAGTGGTACATCTCTGCTCTTGTATTTTAGCCCTTTTTGAAATGAATGCCAACATCTCATTTGCCTTCCTAATGGCCAACTGAACCTACAAATTAACCTTAAGAGAATTCTGAGTGAGGACTCACAAATCCCTTTTTGTTTCAGATTTCAAAATCCTTTCCTTATTTAGAAAATAGTCTCCATCTCTATTCTTCCTTCCAAAGTCCATAACCTCACACCCTCCCACATTATATTCCATCAGTCACTTCTTTGCCCATTCTCCTAGCCTGTCCAAGGTGTTCTGCAGCCTCCCCATTTCCTCACCACCTACCTGTCCTTTTACCTATCTTTGCATCATCTGTAAACTTACCAACAATGCTTGCAGTTCATTCATCCAGATTGTTAATGTATAACATTAATAGTTGTGGTTCCACACCTGCAGAAATCCACATCACCACTGGCTGCCATTCTGAAAAAGACCCCTTAGTCCCCACTCTCTGCCTTCTGCCAGTCAGCCAATCTCGATCCATGTCAGTAACTTGCCCCTAACACCATGGGCCCTCATCTTATGCAGCAGCAGCTCATGCAACTTCCAGCCAGAGGTCTTCTGGAAATACAAATAGATCATGTCCACTGGCTCTCCTTTACCTAATTTGCTTGGACCTCCTTCGAACAGATTTGTCAGGAATGACCTCCCCTTGACAAAGCCCTATTGACCGTGCACTTTTAAGTAATCTGTAATCTCATCCTTAACAATGGGCTCTAAAACTGACCAATGTTTTCCTGTATTCTGCCTTCCTCCTTTCTTAAACAGGGGAGCTATATTGGCCATTTTTCAGTCCTCTGGGACTCTCCCTGAGTCCAGTGAGTCCTGAAAAATCATCACAAATGTACAATCTCCTCAGTGATCTCCTTCAGAACTCTGGGGTGTGGTCCATCATTCCAGGTGAATTATTTACCTTCAGACCTTTCTGCTTCCCCAGCACCTTCTCCTTAGTGATGGCCAATACATTCACTTCTGCCTCCCCAACTCTCTTGAATTTCTTGTATAGAACATAGAACATAGAACAATACAGCACAGTTGTGCCGAACATTTGTCCTAGCTTAAGCACCTATCCATGTACCTATCCAATTAAAGGTCACCAATGATTCTGACTCTGCCACTCCCACAGGCAGCGCATTCCATGCCCCTACCACTCTCTGGGACATCTCCCCTATACCCCTGACATCTCCCCTATACCTTCCACCCTTCACCTTAAATTTATGTCCCCTTGTAACACTCTGTATGTGACTGGTATCTTTCATTCGGAAAACTGATACAAGGTACCTAATCAGTTCCTTTGCCATCTCTTTGTTCCCCATTACTACTTCTCCAGCCTCATTTTCCAGTGGTCTAATGTCCACTCTTAAAATCATAAATTCCTTATTTGGAAGTAGACCATTTGGCCTATCAAATCCACACCGATCTTCCAAACAGCATCTCACCCAGACATACCACACTACCTTATCCCTGTAACCCCCATGACTGATCCACCTAGCCTACACATCCCTGGACATTTTGTGCAATTTAGCATGGCTAATTCACCTAACTTGCACATGTTTGGACTATGGGAGAAAACAGGAGCACCTGGAGGAAATCCATGCAGGGACGAGGAAACTCCACACAGGCAGTCACCCTAGGGAGGGATCAAACCTAGGTCCCTGGCATTGTGAGGCAGCAGTGCTAACCACTGAGCCACCATGCAGCCCTCTTTTTGGAGACATCAAAAAAAAACTCTTGTAACTTTTTTCATATTATGAGCTAGCTTACTCGCATGTTTCATCTTTTCCCACCTATTTATTGTTTTTTGGTTATCCTCTGTTGGTCTTTAAGGCTTCTCAATCATCTTGCTTCCCACTAATCTTCACGACTTGCATGCTTCACCTTCTGCAGTCCCTTGTCAGCCCTAGTTGCCTCATTATTCCTTTAGTATGGTTCCTCTTCAGGATGAATTTCTGTTGTACTTCCTGAATTATCCCCAGAAATTCCTGCCATTGCTGCTCCACCATCTTCCCTGCTCGGCTCCCTTTCCATTCAGTGCTGGCCAACTTTACCCTTATGACTTCTTAGTCATCAATACTCTATTGTAAAACCATTACATCTGATTACAACTTCTCTATCTCAACCTGCAGTGTGAATTCTATTACAGATTATCCAACATTCGATTAACTGAATTTCGGATTATCCGAACAAGATCACAAGGTCCCGATGCTTGGCTAACTATGTTATCTGGCATTCGATTATCCAACATTAAATTAATTGAACAGAATACTCTCCACCCACGTCCTTCAGATAATCAAGGTTCCTTTGTATATCATGGTCATTGCACTCTAGGGATTCCTTCACCTTAAGCTCCCTAATCAAGTCTGCCTCATTACACATCACCGAATCCAGAACTGCCTGTTCCCTAGTAGGCTGTACCACAAGCCGCTCCAAAACATGATCTCATAGAAACTCTATGAATTCCTTTTCTTGCAATCTGCTACCAACCTGATTTTCTCAGTCTATTTGCATATTAAAGTCTTGTATTCCTCTGTATCATTAGATCCAGTTGCCTTGTGCATTGATTTGTGTGGATATGTATAGCTTCAAGTCTACAAATCCTGCTAGGTCTCTTTCAGTTTCAAACATTCCTATGGTAACATCGCTCTTGGGTTATATGGACTGGCTGTTATGAACCTGTTATGTGCCTTTCCCCTTCACACCAATTAATAGATTGCTTGCCCCATATCCATTTTGTGATCAGCTGGACTTTGCTTGGTGTAGCGTGATGCCAGTTTCAGCAGTGACCACTGCTAGGATTGCAGCAATCCCCAAGGAGAGAAGACTGTGGAGACCAAGGTGAAAGGGAGTCTGGGATACTCGACTGGAAGGCCCCATTGAGGAATCATGTGGTAGATGGAGGGGAAGCTTCAGAGACCAGGAGGAGAGTGTTAAAGGCCGGGGTGGAGGGTGTATGGCTTTGAAAGGGAGAGGAACACTTCTAATGGGTACCAGAGATCCCCCCAAAGGAGTACCCCCTAGATTGCCCAACACTAGCTCTCCCACTGAATGACTTGGTCCTACCATTGATAAAATAGCAACAGGTCCAAGTTGAGACCCTTACAGAGACATGGCCACTTGAGAGTTTCAATAGGCCCAAGGACAAGTGGGCCAGCTGACATCAATATATTATATTCTTTAAAGTGGGAGACGTTGGGGGCATTGAGTGGGAAGTCAGTAGACATGGCAGGTGTTGCATTTTATGAGCCCCCGCAAACTGCCTTCAAACATGTCATCAACAGTCTGTAAAATCCAGCCCCCATGCCTTATCAGTTCTTCCTGCTGTGAGTCATGCTTCATATGTGTCAGTATTAAGCTTAATCTGCCATTATTCTGCAACCATATCAATCTTGTCCAATTAATTCCATAATTTCTGATCTGTCACTTGTCCTTTTGTTTTAGTAACATGTGGCCAATTGTCATTGGATCATATAAGCAACCGAGAAGTAACCCTGATCACATAACTCTATGACAGAATCAGCACTTACTGCTTTCCCTCTTTAAGTCAACTTCTTCATTATTTCCATATATTTAAGTTTAGCCAGTATATGCTTATTTGGGGAATCTTAACAGAAGCTGCTTGAATGTTAAGGCTCAGTGACACTTAACACAATCCATTGGAATTACCTCTGCCTCAAGTGGTAAACAGCTCAATTGACCAAGTTCATCTTCTACATCCATTCATGGAGCAATGGCACACAGATAAATCTCAATATTCCTCTTGATGACTAGTTCTATTGTTTTAATAATGTCACTCATGGGTCGGTAATTGCCCGTGAGTATGGGCAATTTTTAAGTATGGGCAGCATAGTAACCTGTCCCCAAACTACTGATAGCTCATTGGCAATGAGTCTTCTCCCTAGTCTTTCACAGACTGTGAACAAATATGCTATTTTTCCATTGGGATTCAGTTGCTTTGACAACTTCAGCTGATCTTGAGTTGTCATCTTATTTATAACAAAATTATTAACTTTGCATTTAATATTTTCATTTTTGGTACTACAATTTTAAAGGTATTCTATTTGTCTTTTACTAAAATATCGTTGAACAATTTTTTTTAGAAAGTTTGTAGCTCAGGTTGAGGTTCTGGATGTAAGTTTGCTCGCTGAGCTGGATGGTTCAGTTTCAGACGGTTCATCACTATACGAGGTAACATCATGCATGAGCCTCTGGTGAAGCACTGGTGTTAGTGACCCACTTTCTGTTTATGTGTTCAGGTTTCCTTGGGTGAGTGACGTAATTCCCTGTGGTGATGTCATTTCTGTGGTGATGAATTCACAGGAACAATAGAACTCCTGTTGTGTGTATATGTTTGGTTAAGGTACTCATTTAATTCAATAAAGTTGACTTTTAAATATTACAAATTATAAAATCTTACAAGTGTTTGAACAGCATGTTACATGATACACATCTCTTGTGAATGAAAAGATAGTCGTTCAAAATTTTATCCATTTGTATTCATCGTTGGGTTTGATTCTATTGATGGCCTTCATGTTTCTAATTGTTTTCTTGCTGCTCTGTTACAGATAATTTCTGCCTCTAATCTGCTCAGCTCAGTTGCTGTGGTCTTTTCCAGGTCTGATTTTACTTCTCAGGTCATCAGTTCAATGTATTTCAGCATTTCCTTCGCATTTCCGTCTGTGGTGTGAGTAATATTTCCTCTATTTCATTTTTAAATTCATGTGTTAATCGATGTAGGAAGCATACTTGTTTTAATGCATTTGTTAGTTTTGCAGATGCATTTGTCATCAACTGCAAGGAGAGGATTCCTCTCATTCTTCACCCTTGGGACAGTAAAGAGCCCCACAGTTGAATAAAGAGAGTAAAAAGGATGATGTTACATAGGGTCCAGAGGACTCCAAAGAGCACACAATCGTCGATCCAACATAGGGAACGAATTGACCAAATGGTTAATTAATTGGAACCTCTCCAATCCACATGGTTTGTAAAAAAGATGTTTAAAAAACAAGGAGGAACATAGAAGGCAATGCCTTAATATTAGTACTTTGAGATCATGGAGAATTAACAAAACGCCTGAATCATTGGAGCGAGAAACAGAAGATGTCCAAAGTAATATCGGCTGAGCCAGAATTAATAGCTCCTGAATTAAAAGAGAAATTCTTTTGTCAGCAGATATTTATCTCACTGAGAGGTATGAAGTAAATTCCCATATCATGATTGTGTGCTATAGCTGCTTTGTTTGGAATTTTGGATGTAAAACTAGTTATACAACACTCTCACAAAGAGCAAAGCAGCAAGACAAAAACTAAGATTGAAAGAAAGTAAGAAATTGTTCACATTTCTAGGAGAGAGAGGCAGAGACAGTGACTAACTATTTGTACCATGGTCGCTGAACTGAATATTAACTCTTTGTGGTCTGGTTTGTGCACTTTCATTCATTAGATGCCAAATGTTGTCTTGTGTAATCTCCTTGACTGTACTCAATGGAGTTTAGAAGGATGAGGCTTCTAAAACTGATTGAAACTTAAAGAATACTGAATGGCTTGGATAGAATGGATGTAGGAAAATGTTTCCATTGGCAGGAAAGCAAGGACCTGAGGACACACGCATAGAGTAAAGGGAAGACCCTTTAGAATGGAGACAAGGAGAAACTTCTTTAGCCAGATGGTGGTGAATCTGTGGAATTCATTACCACAGAGGGCTGTGGAGACCAGCTCATTGAGAACATTTAAAACAGAGATAGATAAGTTCTTGATTGCCAAGGGGATCAAAGGTTATGGAGAGAAAGCGGGAGACTGGGATTGAAAAACCTATCAGTCACAATTGAATGGCAGAGCAGACTCAATGGGCTAAATAGCCTAATTTCTGCTCCTATGGTCTTCTAGAACATAGAACAGTACAGCACAGTGTAGGCCCTTCAGCCCTCAATATTGTGCCAACCTTTTATCTACTCTAAGATCAAACTAACCTACATACCCTACATTTTGCTATCATCCATGTGCCTATCCAAAAGTTGCTTAAATGTCCCTAATGTCTCTGACTCTACTTGATTCTCGCTTCAGACAACTGTCTGTGTAGAGTTTGCACACTCTCTCCATATCTGCATGGGTTTCCTTCATGGTACTCTGGTTTCCTCCTGCAATCCAAAGATGTGCAGGCTAGGTGGATTGGCCATGAGAAATTGACCATAGTGTCTAGAGATGTACAAACTAATAGAAGTAACCGGGATTACAAGAATAGGGTAGAGGGCATCAGTCTGAGTGGATGTTCTTTGGATCGTCAGTGTGGACTCAATGGGCTGACAGTGCATTGCATG
Source organism: Chiloscyllium plagiosum (assembly GCF_004010195.1). Lineage (NCBI taxonomy): Eukaryota > Metazoa > Chordata > Chondrichthyes > Orectolobiformes > Hemiscylliidae > Chiloscyllium > Chiloscyllium plagiosum. The sequence continues at coordinate 18,620,725 of NC_057744.1, forward strand.
CACCTACCACTCTCTGAGTAAAAAACCTACCTCTGATATCTACCCTCCAATCACCTTAAAATTATGCCCACTCGTGATAGTTGTTTCCACCCTGGGAAAAAGTGTCTGGTTATCGACTCTATCTATGCCTCTCACCATCTTGTATACCTCTATCAAGTCACCTCTCATCCTTCTTCGCTCCAATGAGAAAAGCCCTAGCTCCCTCAAAATTTCTTCACAAGACATGCCCTCCAGTACAGGCAGCATCCTGGTAATTCTCCTCTGCACTCTCTCTAAAGCTTCCACATCCTTCTTTTGATGAGTTGATCAGTACTGAACGCAATATTCCAAGTGTAGTCAAACCAGGGCATTATAGAGCTGCAACATAACTTCATGGCTCTTAAACTCAATCCTCCTATTAATGAAAGCAAACACACCATACGCCTTCTAAATAATCCTATCAACTTGGTTGGAAACTTTGAGGGATCAATGTACATGGATCCTGAAATCCCTCTGTTCCTCCACACTGCCAAGAATCCTGCCTTTAATCCTGTATTCTGCATTCAAATTCGACCTTCCAAAATGAATCACTTCACACGTTTCCACATTGAACTCCACCTGTCACTTATCAGGCCAGTTTTGCATCCTGTCAATGTTCCATTGCAACCTACAACAGCCCTCCACACGATCCACAACTTCACTAACCTTCATGTTATTGGCAAACTTACTAACCCACCCTTCCACTTCCTCATCCAAGTCATTTATAAAAATCACAAAGAGCTGAGTCCCAGAACAGATCCCTGTGGAATACCACTGGTCAGAAGGCTCCAGGCTGAATACTTTCCACCTACTACCAACCTCTTGTCTTCTATGGGCCAGCCAATTCTTATTCAGACTGCCACGTTTCCCAATATCCCATACCTCCTTACTTTCTGAATGAGTCTACCATGGGGAACTTTACCAAAAGCCTTGCTAAAGTCCATAAACACCACATTCATTGCTCGACTTTCATCAACGTGTTTTGTCACATGCTCAACCAATTCAATAAGGCTTGTGAGGCATGACCTGTCCCTCACAAACCCATGCTGAAAATGTGTTGCTGGAAAAGCGCAGTAGGTCAGGCAGCATCCAAGGAGCAGGAGAATCGACATTTCGGGCATGAGCCCTTCTTCAGGAATGAGGAGAGTGTGCCAAGCAGGCTAAGATAAAAGGTAGGGGGGAGGGAATTGGGGG
>NC_057744.1:18622076-18623719 GCF_004010195.1 Chiloscyllium plagiosum
GGCCTGTCTCCCCAATATAGAGGAGGCCACATCGGGTGCAGCGGATGCAGTAAATAATGTGTGTGGAGGTGCAGGTGAATTTGTGGCGGATATGGAAGGATCCCTTTGGGGCCTTGGAGGGAAGTAAGGGGGCGCAAGTTTTGCATTTCTTGCAGTTGCAGGGGCAGGTGCCGGGAGTGGAGGTTGGGTTGTTGGGGGATGTGGACCTGACAAGGGAGTCATAGAGGGAGTGGTCTTTTCGGAACGCTGATAGGGGAGGGGAGGAAAATATATCCCTGGTGGTGGGGTCCGTTTGGAGGTGGCGGAAATGTCGACATATAATATAATGTATATAGAGGTTGGTGGGGTGGTAGGTGAGGACCAGTGGGGTTCTGTCCTGGTGGGGATTGGAGGGGCGGGGCTCAAGGGCAGAGGAGCAGGAAGTGGAGGAGATGCGGTGGAGACCATCGTCGATCACATCTGGGGGGAAATTGCTGTCTTTGAAGAAGGAGAAACTTGAGCCAATTGTTGGCAATTTGGAACGTGGAATAATTATGAATGGAAAGAAAGTCAAGTATAATCGAGCAAGTTACATTTGAGAAATTTGGATGTACTTTTTATAAGAAAGACCAAACAAGAGAAATTTAGCAATGCTTGAAATTACACAGTAATTAATGTTTGGTTATCTCTTTTAAAACTATTGCAAAAACATGCTTTGTTTTGCTTTATACTCTAGACAGTAAGATGTCTCCAGGGTTCCTGAATCAGTTATAATGGTAATTAATTGGACCACATTTAGAATATAAGAATAATAACAGGAGAAAAAAAATGACACAGTATCAAAATATATGGAAATGGGAATGATTCACCTTGGGTGTAGTTAAATGGAATATATCAAATAAAATCATAGTGTAGATAGAATTAGATAATTAACAATATTTTCTTGTTGATATGTGAGCCCCTGTGGGTTTTTTTCAAAAGAAAACTGAATTGGTTAATTTGGCCACCACCTCGAACACTGGACTAGGTTACACAGGCATCTCCAACGACCTCTGATGTTTCGAAAAGATCACCTGAAAGTCAAGAGTGCGTAGCAGTGATGATTGCTCCATCTGAAGTAACTAACATGCAGGAATGCATTGTGAAAATGCACTGAAGAATGGGCCTCAGACATGTACACCTACTTGACAAAATGATTACTGTGGCCTGGATGAGCACAAAGTTATAGCTTAAATGATAAAGCACTGACACATAATTCAGAGAAAATGACTTTTGGCACTGGTGAGAAGAAGGTAAAAATTGCAATTGGACACAGAGAGGGAAATATAATGAAGAAATATCCACAAGATGGGTAAAAATGAAGGAAGAGCTGGAGAATCGTTTAAGTCCATGCATAATCTGTCCCCAGTTATATATGAGTGAAAATGTGTTGCTGGAAAAGCGCAGCAGGTCAGGCATCATCCAAGGAGCAGGAGAACCGATGTTTCGGGCATAAGGCCTTCTTCAGGAATGAGGAAAGTATGTCCAGCAGGCTAAGAAAAAAGTTAGAGAGGAGGGACTTGGGGGAAGGAGGTTAAGGTGAGGATGATAGGTCGGAGTGGGGGTGGGGGCGGAGAGGTCATGAAGAAGATTACAGGTTAGGAAGGTGGTGCTGAGTTCGAGAG
>NC_057744.1:18623770-18678486 GCF_004010195.1 Chiloscyllium plagiosum
CGCAAGTAGGCGGCCTATCTCCCCAATATAGAGGAGGCCACATCGGGTGCAGCGGATGCAATAAATGATGTGTGTGGAGGTGCAGGTGAATTTGTGGCGGATATGGAAGGATCCTTTGGGGCCTTGGAGGGAAGTAAGGGGGGAGGTGTGGGCGCAAGTTTTGCATTTCTTTTGGTTGCAGGGGAAGATGCCGGGAGTGGAGGTTGGGTTGGTGGGGGGGTGTGGATCTGACGAGGGAGTCACAGAGGGAGTGGTCTTTTCAGAACGCTGATAAGGGAGGGGAGGAAAATATATCCCTGGTGGTGGGGTCCCTTTGGAGGTGCGGAAATGAAGGCGGATGATACGCTGTATATGGAGGTTGGTGGGATGGTAGGTGAGGACCAGTGGGGTTCGGTCCTGGTGATCTCCAGCATCTGCAGTCCTCACTTTCTCCCCAGTTAAATATGAGCCAAACTTAAACTTCATCATATGTCTGGTCAGTTTGCAATTATTGAACAACATGTGCGTACTTATGTGAGGTCTTGATTAAGGAGTGGATACAGTTGTGGGATTAAAAACATATCTTCAAAACATGCCATTCAGAATTAATCATTAAAGGTTAATTGGACATGACAATGAGTAATTGAAAAAGAAAGTGGAAAAGGTGGCAACAAAGAGTTGGGAAACCAGGCATTATTACCTCAGTTAATGTCATAATATCTAGGCTAAGCACCTGAAGGGAGGAGTTGTTGCAGCTACTCATTCCTGAATGTGATAAAATGACAGCTTGTGATTTTTAAAAAAATTTACACAAAATGGTGAAAGAAAATTGTAGCTGATGCAGCATTTCATATAGGTCAAATCATGGCCTTTACAGACAGACAACAAAATATGTGAGGAGAAAGTGAGGTCTGCAGATGCTGGAGATCAAAGTTGAAACTTTATTGCTGGAACAGCACAGCAGGTCAGGCAGCATCCAGGGAACAGGAGATTCGACGTTTCGGGCACAGGCCCTTCTTCAGGAATCCTGAAGAAGGGCCTGTGCCCGAAACGTCGAATCTCCTGTTCCCTGGATGCTGCCTGACCTGCTGTGCTGTTCCAGCAATAAAGTTTCAACAAAATATGTGAGTCTTAGTAAGGTGGAGCTAGATTGCTGTCTGTAAGACTCTGATAAGGCAGCTCAGATGAAAATCAACTGATTTGAAATTTGCAATTTTTATATGAAATAGAAAAGGAAAGCTTGACTCACATTAAATGAAGCCTTTTAAATAATTATATTACATATTAAAGTAGACACATGTACTTGTGCAAGAATAGTAGTTTTAATGTATTAGATACTGGAAATTTTAAATGGATTTATGTAGACAGTCAGCCTTGGATACAGCGAGTATAGAATAGAATCCTTACAGTATGGAAACAGGCCTCAACAACTCTTTGAAGAGCATCCCATTCTATCTCACCTACCCACCCCAACCTATCCCTGTAACCCTGTATTTCTGATGGCCAATCCACCTAACCTGCACATCCTTGGACTGCGGGAGGAAACGGGAGCACCCGATGAAACCCTCGCAAACACAGGGAGAATGTACACATTCCATACAGACAGTCAATCTAAGGATAGAATCAAACCTAGTCATTGCTGCTGTGAGGCAGCAGTGCTAATCTCCGAGACATTATGCTGTCATAGTTTTGATATACACCATTGAAGAATCTCAAAAAGGATACCAGCCAAAAGCTTGGCAAATGCCTGGGAAGGGACAAAATAGTCAGTGTTGGAATGTGGTCAGTTGAGTGTTTTGTGAGAACCCAAAGACAGGTGATAGGGGGACTGGCAAACATCACAGGATGGTGGAAGGAACTAGGGTTGGCCATGAAGTCGTCCATCATGGATGGGTATTCACAAGATCAAATGTGAAGGTCAGAAGGGAGCTGGCAAATGTTGATGTCAATGTTGCATGTAATCATTGCAATGCAAAATATATAAATATCCCATACTTTATTGGGAAAGATAGGATATCCGAGACACATCTCCCATGCTGTGAGGAAAGGAGCTCTGAATAAACATCAATTCGTGTTACTGAACACAGGGCTCAGACTTTTCTTTAAAATGCCTATCCACAGACCATAACAAACATAAGATATCAGAGCGGAAGTAGGCCATTCAGAACATTGAACATTGCTTCACCATTCAATGAAATCATGGCAGATTTTTCTCAACTCCGCTTAATTGCCTTTTCCCCATAACCCTTGATTCCCCTATTGACTAAAAATCTCTCTATCTCAGCCTTGGATATACTTATCAACCCAACTTCAACAGCCATCTGTGATAAAGAATTACAATGATTCACTTCCCTCTAAAAGAAGAAATTCTTTCTCATGTCTATCCTAACTGGGTGACCCCTTACTCTGAGGTTATGCTCAGAGGTGGGCAACCTTTTCATGTTGGAAGGCCGCATTATGTTAGTCATAATCTAATAAGGCCACATCCAAGAAACTTCAATTATATATTCTTCAAAATTCACATTTTTTTAATTGTGGCGGTCTGTCTGTGAGGATTATTTCATTGAATTTTCTTTTACTCTCTAGTATTTTAAATACATTCATTTTAAGATTAAAATAAAAATAATAATGGACAAAAAAAAACATATTAATAAAAAATAAAAGATTTGTTCTGCTAAATTTGGATTCATTCAAAAGGCCACACACAATGGCCTAGAAGGCCGCATGAGGCCTGAAGGCCGCAGGTTCCCCACCCCTGATCTAGACACTCCCACAAGGGCAACCAAATTATCTGCAGCTACGCTATATGTTCCCCTAAGAATTTTGCTTGCTTTGATAAGAATTCCTCTCATTCTTCTAATTTTCAATGAGTATAGGCCTGACCCAATCAATCCCTCCATACCTGCTATCAATGTAGTGAACCCTCTTTGACTGTCTTCAATATTGATACCTTTGATAAGGAGCCCAAACCTCTTCACAGTATTCCAGCTATGGTGTAACCAGTGCCTTGTATTGCTTTACCAAAATCTCCATACTTTTATTCGCATGGAAATAAAGGCCAATATTCCAGCTGTCTCACGTATTACAAATATGAGTTTGATTTGTATCATCTAATAAAACAACCTTCCTGTTCTAACATCCTATCATTTCATATAGCACATTGCTGTTATGCTGATGGTCTGTGACAAACTCTGAATATTGTATTTTGGGGAAATGATAGTGTTATTGGACAAGAGGCCTCGGAGATCCCAGCACCTGATGAAAATTAAATTCACTTAATAAATCTGAAATAACAAGCTAGTCTCAGTAATAACAACTGAGAAAACTGTAACTAATTGTTGTAAAAACCCAAAATGGTTCACTGATATCCTTTAGGGAAGGAAATCCGCCATCCCTATCTGGTTTAGCCTTCATATGACTTCAAATATAATAATATGGCAAACTCTTAACTGCCCTCTGAAAAGGACTCAAAGCTGCTCAGTCCATGGGCAGTTCTGGAGAAACAACAACTGCTGGCTTTTTCAGCAACATCCACATCCTATGAAAGAAGACAAAGCTCAATTTAGCATCTTTAGCTTTACCCTAGTTGTAGCGACTATGGTTTTGCACAGTCTTAAACAATATCCTGTTTGACAGCTATTCTCTGGATCAGTAAAATTTGCATTAAAGTATCAGCTGTCAATAACTGCAGCTCATTTTATTCCAATAATACGCTTTCTTCATAAAAACACATGACAAAACATTTGCAACTTAAATACGTATTGCAGTGTTTGCAAGAAATTTTCACTTGCCTCGATACAGTGCATTCCATTAAATACAATTTTAATAGTTTTACAACATTTATTCTATGTCAGGTATACAGCCTGAGTCCAAAAGCATTTCAAACTGAAAAGTGCAGAAGTAATTGAGATACCACATGGTGCACATTGAGATGTTTCAATACAGTTCAGTTTTTTTGATTCACAATGTATATTGTAAGGCACATAGCCTGAATGGTTCCATAGTTTCCAAAATTTCAGTGCACTATAGCTGAAAGGCCACATACAGTGACATTTCCCAATTGCACCCAAGCAGCAGCTGGCCTAACCTTTAATGCACCCTCCAGCATGTAGTCTGAGACTTTGGAATGTACTAGTCTGTAACTCTCGGTCAAGAATAACTCTTTGTACTGGAAGACCAACAGTATTTGAACAACAAGGAGTGCATTTCATAGATGAGATGATTGTCCAGGCATAGTTGATGTTTGTCTCAGTATGCATCCCTGACAACAGAACACAGAGTCCAGCATCATGGAATTGCTGGAGTGGAAACATAACAAGTATAGGATTGCATCTGTATGATGTGGCAAATAACTTCGCACACAAATAGCATTCCATTACGACCTTCTATCAATCTGGAATTATGGTGCACAATCTCAGCTGAAACTACATCACTTTAGGCAGGCCACAGAGAGAGGTTCAGGATCAAAGAAAAACAGCAGGTTTGTCAAAATCTTATTGAAGTTCAATCCTTTGCAAACTTGCAGCATAACACTGTCAACCTGGAACAATTTCATAATGTTGCAATGGAATTTAAACATAACAACTTCCTGCACTTTTAAAATGGTTCTTGGGTGGAGTCCGCAATGAATTAATCTGAAGCATCTTTCTTTCATTCCAGAAAGTCCACACCTTGAGGTTATGTACATAGTATGTCACAGATCCACGCAATCTAATGCAATCTTTGAACTGGTTGACAATAGTACCAGACAATTATCTTGTCCTGGTACATTCTCAACGTTCTTCCTGTGTTCTATTGCAGAAAATAATCTTTGAAGGAAATATTGCTCAGCCTTTTGGCATGGTATATGTGTAGTTTCTGTTCTTATCAGTTTAATATCTGATATCTCCCAAATATGGGAGTATTTGTATTAAATTGATTTTTGGAGCAGGGAGATGGATTAGTGGCTTGCTCTGTCCTCTCCATGTATCAACCTGTTAGTACAGTGTTTTGGGGCGGCACAGTGGCTCTGTAGTTGACACTGCTACCTCATAGCACCAGCATCCCAGGTTTAATTCCAGCCTCAGGCGACTGTCTGTGTGGAGTTTGCACATTCTCCCCGTGTCTGCGTGGGTTTCCTCCGGATGCTCCGGTTTCCACCCACAATCCAAAGATGTGCAGGTCAGGTGAATTGGCCATGCTAAATTGCCCGTAGTGTTAAATGCATTAGTCAGAGGGAAATGGATCTGGGTGGGTTACTTCGGAGGGTCGGTGTGGACTGGTTGGGCCAAAGGGCTTGTTTCCACACTGTCGGGAATCTAGTCTAATCTGATTGAGCAGATGAATCAATGTGCAATGAGTTTATGAAAAATCCCAAGGGGAGAAGCAAGGAGTTTTTATTTGAATTGTGATTACATCAGAGAGGAGAAAAAAACTCTTGGAAACAAAACATTTTGGTCATACTGGAGATCCATTTTAAGGATAGCAGATGAGTTGGATCAGTTGGCATCATTTGCAAGTTTTGGTGCCTTCTCATTCTGGGGGGAGGTGATCTGCAATTTGAAAATGATTTCATAGTAATTTTCAAAAAATAACTGAATATAGACTGAGATAGCAAATATTTGTTGGGGCTATTAAGAAAGAACAAAGATGTGGAATGAATTGGAAAACCCTTTTAAAGAGCCAGAACAAACGCGATGGGCTGAATGGCCTCCTCTTGTGCTATGATTCCAAGGGCAACATTTAAAATATGATCATTGAACTACTGAAGGTGTCAGGGTTTGGGAGGGGTCATTGGTGTTGCTGCAAAATTCATGAGATTTAGCACCTTTCAGACTTTGTTGCTGAAATTTTCTTAAGGGATTTCAAGGGAATTAGAAAGGTTTTGCTTCAAGAAAGTTGACATTTCATGCATAACCTTGGGACTTTAGTTACATGTTAACAGATTGGGTTTTGGTCTGAAGGGCAGAAGGAGGCAGTGTTACATGAGAGGAGGTGTTACATGCACTATTGTGAAATCAGGAAGAAAGCATGCTGCATAATGTCACCGGACCATAATGTTCCAAACTACAGGCTGGATGCCTTTTGAGTGGCACTCCTACTTCAGGGTCAAAACTACATGTCGAAGCTCTTGTATTCAAGGGGTGAGAGTGCCCAGCTTGTTCCTGCTCTCTCCATCTCACAGGCAATACTCAGAATCCCTAGTGTGGAAACAGGTGCACACCAAACCTCTGAGGAACATCCCACCTAGACACAATCCCTATGCTATCCCTGTAACACTGCATTTCCCATGGCTAAAATATACCTAGCCTACACATCACTAGACACTATGGGCAATTTAGCATGGCCATTCCACCCAACCTACACATCTTTAGACTGAGGGAAGAAACCTAGAGCACCCAGAGGAAACCCACACAGACACGGGGAGAAAGTGCAAACTCCACACAAACAGTCACCCAAGGATGGAATCAAACCTGGGTCCGTGGCATTGTGAGGCAGCAGTGCTAACCAATGAACCATCAAGCCACCCACATGCAAGGCAAAGACATCTATCTTTTAGATTCATCCCTTTTTACCTCCTTTTGTTGAGGTCCAGGAAAATTGATATTGATGTAAATATTGAATTTTTTTTTAAATGAATGCATGCAGCCTCATTATAATATGTAAATGACCAAAACATTTCCTATGAGCAGATGTAATCAAGTCTTTCCCATCTCCATTCAAACCAAAGGCAGATTTAAGTTTCAGGTTCGGATTCAGTTTTTCTTGCATATTATCATCTGACAACATACCAGCCCCAGTTGACCTGTACCTGGGAGTCGGGATTCAGTCCTATATTCCGAACGTGGTGGAAGGAATGGGGAGAGTTCTGAGGATGGTCAAACCAGATTCAAAATGTTAACTCTGTTTCTTTTTCCACAGATGCTTCCATATCTGTTGAGTTTCTTCAGCATTCTCCGTGCATGTTTGGGAGGAAAAGAAGTTCACTTCAGAGCTTGGATGAACTGTGAACTGTAAACTATGAAGAAGACATTACAGACCACCTCAAGGAGATAGTCAAGTTGATGTAGTGGGATGACAATCATAGAATAAAATCATAGAATCCACACAGGATAAAAACAGGCTTTTTAGCCCATCAAATCGACATCAACTCTTTGAACAGTATCCCCCCCAGACATACCTCCTACTCTTTCCCTGTAACTCTGGATTTTCCCATGGGTAATCCACCTAACCTGCACATCTTTGGACTGTGGGAGGAAACCCACCTGACACAGGGAGAATGTGCAAACTCTACACAGTCGCCAGATGGTGGAATCAAAACCACTGATTTGATGTATTTTGATGTATTTTGATCGGGAAAACAGTGAACAACAATTTAAAATAGAGAAACAATTATAATTTGGGGTAGAGTCAGGGTGCAAGAGCAAAAAGATCTGGCTGTATATGTTCACAGGTCATTAAAAGTGGTAGGTCAGGGAGAGAGAGCAATAAGCAAAACAGACAGTATCCTCAGCGCTATTTAATAGAGGTACAGAATACAAGAGCAAGGAGGTGATATTGAACTTGCATCGCACACTTGTTCAGCTAGAGTACTGGATATGGTTCTAAGCACCACATTATAGGAAAGAAGGAAACACAATAGAGGGAGTGCAGAGAGATTTATGAGAATGTTCAAAGGATGAGAACTTCAGTGATAAGGACAGATTAAAGAAGTTGGAACAGTTGTCCTTGGAGAGAACAAATCTGAGAGGAGATCTCAAAGAGGTTTCAAAAGGAAGAACGGGCTGAACAGAGTAGATAGAGAGCTCCTGTTTATAAAAAAAGACAACATAGATTTAAAGTCATGATTCAGAGATGCCGGTGTTGGACTGGGGTGTACAAAGTTAAAAATCACACAACACCAGGTTATAGTCCAACAGGTTTAATTGGAAGCACACTAGCTTTCGGAGCGACGCTCCTTCATCAGGTGATTGTGGAGGGCTCGATCGTAACACAGAATTTATAGCAAAAATTTGCAGTGTGATGTAACTGTAATTATACATTGAAGAATTGATTGTCTGTTAAGCCTTTCATCTGTTATGAAAGAAGTGAAACTATCACTGTATTCTAACAGATGAAAGGCTTAATAGACAATCAATTCTTCAATGTATAATTTCAGTTACATCACACTGCAAATTTTTGCTATAAATTCTGTGTTACGATCGAGCCCTCCACAATCACCTGATGAAGGAGCGTCGCTCCGAAAGCTAGTGTGCTTCCAATTAAACCTGTTGGACTATAACCTGGTGTTGTGTGATTTTTAACTAGATTTAAAGTGACCTGCTAAAGTAGCTAAAGTGAAGGGAGGAAAAACTTTTTACATTCAGTGAATAGTTAGGGTATGGAATGCACTGCATCTGCAGTCCTCACTTTCGCTCTATGGAATGCATTACATTGCCTGAAAGTGCAGTGAAGGCTAGTTCAATTGAATCATTTAAGAGGGCTGTGGATGAGGATTTGAATAAATATAAAGTGCAAGGATAAGGAGGATAAACCAAGAGATTGGCATTAGGTAATGATACTCAATTAATGATTCGGAGCAGCATGATTTACCGAGTGGCCTCTTTCTGTGTCATAACACTTCTGTGATTCTGAGATATAACTTATGATTCCAACAAGTAAAATAGCACAAACAACTTTCATGATGGTATTCAGTTACTTGTGTGCCATCAAGATAAAAGTGCAAGTGGTCTGTTGAAGAATGTCTTTGATCTCATTGGAAACTGAGAATGACCATATTGACACATTATTCATGTATAGCTCTCCAGTAGTTAAGAAATCATACAATATGCAGTAACAAGAAGTACTGCAGTAAATATTTTATAATTAAACGTGGTTTACAAGGTGTGCAAGTTATGGTACAGATGTCACTGAAAGTTCCAGTAACTGCATACAACAGATTGCTCAAGATGTGCGCAACAGCAATGATACAGCATAATTTAATCACTCAATCAGTTTTTGGATATCACGTTATCACATCTTGCTGAGGCTGCATTTACTCTTGACAGGGATAAAATTAGAACAATCTTGCAGATTTCCCATGTTATGCAAGGGCTTCGTTTATGATTGTGCTGTTTAGATGATAACATGGCTTTTAACATCACAGCTCAAGTATATCCTGTGGGACTGAACTAAAATGTAGAGTCAATTAGAGACTAATTAATATTGCTATTGGAAATTTCTACAATGATTGTTAAAGGGCTGAATACATCTCTCTGACTCACACACACATGAGTGTTTTTTCAAAAAAATCTACATGCATTTTAATCCAATAAAGCTTTTGGGAAGTTTTCCTTAGTTAAAAGAAAATCTATTAAGAGACGCTACTCAGTCAAAAGCTGCAAGAACTAAAGAAAATGATTTCATTGATTACTCACAGTTCATTGACTAAATGGTACTGATTAATTGATCCTGACAAATGCTTTGTACTACACTTGTTAAAATTAGACAAGCATAATGCGAAGTCATAGCTTTCAAAACAAACTCAAAATATTTTAGCCAAGGATTTGGGGACAGGCTGAGACCTTCAAGTAAACACAGTCAAAGACATCAAATGAATCAAGGCAATTTTATTGCAAAATATAAAGTCTTTTCTTTTAAAAACTTTTTAATCTAAACTCCTTCATGGAAAGTTCAGCAAAGGGAAGAAATGAGTTTTCAGAAGGTACATTGAGCCATTTTGCAATCGTAGTGAATAATCTTTACAATGCTACAGTGATGATTGAGTGGAGGCAAAGTCTATCAAAAACTTTGACAAACAATTTAAATGTGTCAAATGCCTGGCTGCAGTAAATGAAATTAGGTAGACCTGATGAGGTAGCAAGCAATCCTGAAATTAACCTCAACCCTCAGCCAGCCAGCGATGATAAAATCCCATGAATGATTTTTAAAAATACTTTAAACTTAACAGGGTTCAGACAAGATTTATAAGGAGGGTTGGTGAGTTTGAGGTATAGGAAAAGCTGAATAGGCTGGGGCTGATTTCCTTGGAACAGTGGAGGCTGAGAGGTGACCTTAGAGAGGTTGATAAAATCATGAGGGACATGGATAGGGTAAATAGGCTCTTTTCCCTGGAGTGGGGTAAGTACAGAACCAGGGGGCATAGTTTTAGGGTAAGAGAGGAAAGATTTAAAAAGGACCTAAGAGGCAATTTTTTCATGCAGAAGGTGGTGTGTGCATGGAATGTACTGCCAGAGGAAGTGGTGGAGGCTGGTACAATTGCAACATTTAAAAGGCATCTAGATGGTTCTATGAATAGGAAAGGTTTAGAGGGATATGAACCAAGTGCTGTCAAATGGGACTAGATTAGTTTAGGATATTTGGTCGGCATGGACGATTTGGACCGAAGGGTCTGTTTCCATGCTGCACATTTCTATGACTCTGTGACTCTACGACACAGTCACTGCTATTTCCCCCATTCTACACGGAGTAGCATTCAACGTCCCTGGATTAGTGCTCTGGAAATACAGTATAATTCTCATCTCCATTTTACCTTGCTTGCACCAATTCATTGGGAATGTCAGGACAGGATGAACACATTTCTGGTTGTAAAGAGTTGTACCAGCGAACTCCCGCCTTAAGAGAAGAGAGTTTTGTTCCACAGAATTAAAACTGGATTTCAAGATCATTTTTACATGCTGCATCTATTAAGTGGATGTGAGCAAAAATCTTCCCACCACTTAATCCTTTGCATTGTGCTTGAAGAACCCCCAACTCTTCAATCTCCATTGCATCCCCTCATTGCCTCTTCCAGTCATGCTGAGAACAGCATACTATGATTATGCAGCACACTCTGAGTCAACATTGAGAACGTTTGCCACTTTAAAATGTCTTTTAAAATCCTAAGATCTCTTCTTAGTCTTTAGTTAGATATACTCCATAGCAATTATAATTAAATTCCTCCCTCCCTTTTGTCCCTTGTTTGACAAGGGTTTCTGAGGTGTTATTTGTGTCTTCTATAGTGAAGATAGGCACGTGGAATTGAATCTTAAAGGAAATCAGCAAAGTGTCACATTTGATGAGTTTTATGGATGGTTTTTCTCTACAAGGCCAAGTAAGTTTACTCAAGCTACCGTTCCCAAACTCACCTTTTTAACCATGCAATTTGTACCCACGGTACCACATTCATCCTATTCTCCCACTCACATAAGGAGAAGTTCTCACCACTGCCAGGATATCCTGGGATCCATGGCATTAACCACATCATTGAGCTCCAGCCATCCACCCAGACCAATATTGGCAGTCTAGAGTTGTCTTTCATTGCACTAGGTGGAACAGCAAGTGGTAGTGCACGTCTATCAAGGCACAGAGGTGGCACCACTGACACTTGCTTGCTCATACAACTGCATGTTCTTACACCTATCACTATTTAAGCAGCGAATCACAGAGCTTACCTGTTCTTAGCCACAGTCATCTTATAACCCCAGGTCTTTCTCCAATGCCCTCTGTAGTCCAGTACCTTCTCATTGTCCAAAACACAGAAAAGCTTTCAAAAACTTCAAAGCTCCAGTTTCATTCACCAATAGCATAAAGGTAGAAAACAAACAAACAGAAGCTGTTTCTGCCTCTTGGAACCAAAATGGATTTCTTGCCTTTTGAGCACCAACAAATTCATAACCAACAAATGAATGATCACTTTAGCCTGCTTTCGGTGATTGAAACTAAATGCAAAGTAAGACCAGCATGTAGTGCTTGACACCTTTGCACTCCATCATGCTGAGGGTGATGTCCATACTACTCAATATCTTCATCTTCCTCCTCAGAAAAATGCTGTCCCCCTGCTCTTCAATCTCCATTGCATCCCCTCATTGCCTCTTCCAGTCATGCTGAGGACAGCATACTATGATTATGCAGCACATTCTGTTCAGACTGTACTGTAAAGCCCCAAGACTAATCCAGAGACCTCATCTTCAGGGACGTCTAAAGTTTTCTCCATGGTGGTCCTGGTTGAAGAACGGGGTACATTATACCCACAGTCAGATTCATGGAGTTGCATAACAGAGTCTTCAGCCATGATTGCAGAGGGTGGCCATTGTCTCCCAATGAGCATCCTTGTAGGATACATAGCCCCTCAACTTTAACAGGGACATGAGAGTTCTAAAGGATAGAGGCAGCATGGGAGCTCCCAGAGTACCTCGTGCAGATTTCCAAGAAGTAGTACTAATGATCACAGATGATTTGTACAAGGGTGGAATGGAATATTTCTATTGATGAATTCAGCTGCGTTATGGTTTGGCCCTTTCAGCAATATGATTGTACAATCTATCATACCCTCCACCTGGGAAAAGCCAGCTATGTTGTTAAAGCTCACTGCCTGAGTGGCAACATTGACCTCTTCATGGGGAAATGAGATGAAGCAATATGATCTGGAACAAATCGCATAGGTAACAGCCTTGGATACATTGGCTGGTGAATATGGAAGGCAATATAGGTCATGCTTGGCATAGTGGATCACAGACTCAGCCTGGTAATCAAGCCCTAAACTCTCATATTTCGCTCTCCCTGGCACTCCCTGGACAACCTACCCCTTCAGACTCCCCACATATTCTGAGACATGACCTGAAATTACAATTGCAAATCTCATCCTTACCACACCCGAGTCCTGCAAATATAGTTTAGCCCTCCAACTATCACGTAAGCAAACATTACTATGTTCTTAGTGATGACCAATAACATCCTCCACACTGCAGTATCCCATATCCTCCCTTGCAGGATCATATCCTCATGTTATATGTTAACCTACGACTCCCCCAAACTTTCCCATCCTTATCCCCTCTGCATCCCTAGTTGCTGCCTTCAATCCTCAGCATTAAGTTCCCTCACTTCTCTAGCTTGGCAAAATCTTGTGAGAATGCCCCTTGGCTTTCATAACACTCACCTCAAGGCCTGACCATGGCCCAACTCCCTGACCAACTTGCCTTGATTGAAAACTCACCAAATCCCGACTGTGCTCAATACAGCTCCCCGACTGACAATCTGAGAATCCACCATGGCCCACTCCCTGTATCATGGTGGGACGCATCTCCTGAATATGACCACACCAAGCTAATGACTGACAATGCACAAACCCCTAGATTGTGATCGCACAATGCCCTTGACTGACTGTACCAAGAGTAACATACAGATGACTTCCATCTGTCTTCATTGACTTGACTGAGAGCTACTCCCCTTCAGCATTACTGGGTGATTACACATGCAGTGTGTTTGTGACCTAGCCTGCTGATCAGGTTTGTTTGACATTGACATTGCAGAGTGCTGTAGAATAACATACAGATGACTGCTGACAACTCGAACCAGCTTTCTGGTTTTATGTCTGCGCTAAACTGCAAGGCAGCACAGAAGTACTATGAGACTTTAAGATGCGAATGAGGGGCAAAGTCCCAAAAAAGCAATGCAGGAATGATGTGAGCACTGAATAGGGTATGAAGATAGCAAGTAACATTCTCCGGTCCAAACCATTAGCTAGGTGCATTTCCCTGCATAGAAAGTGACCTTGCAAAGAAAGGTGCTAGTGCAATCCATAATGCAGCAGTGGCAGCAAACTGTAAATGGAATCAAGATACATCATAATGGAAGTGATGAGGCTGGTATGTATCAGATGTCAAGGCCTATAGAATGTGCCCTGAAATGATGATGCCAGTTCTAAGATTGAGGTCTGGAGAACCAAGCAGTAAGTGTGTCACCAGGTAACTGTTCTGAAATTCATGTCATGATTATTGCCATCTAGTTTCAATCAGTCAGGTAGGAGAATGGGAAAGTCTATATAAATAAAGTTAAATTAAGTAAAAACATAGTAATGTCTGCTTAAAATTACAAATAAGCCTCTCTCTGTTCACGAGCAAGTGCCCTGCCTCAATGTTCAACATTTGGTTGAAAGGTGGGACATTTTGTCTTCAAAATCTCAATGACAATCTCATTCAATTTTCATAACTTCCTCACTGTGGTCCAAATCATACAAGAGCTCGGAAGATTCCATCCAAAATATCCATTCAAGTCTGCCATTGTTTTCATACCTTGCATTATCCAGTCCCTCTTCATTCTCTAGAAGACCAGTCTCAATTTGGTTAATCTTTTCTCTTTTAAATAGTTGTAGAAAACTTTTTTGCTTAAATACTTCTAACACCTAGCCAAGCTGTTCCAGTGCAAGTGCAACACTGGCATCTATCCGATAATAGAGAAAAATGCTCAGGTACACTCTGAACCCAAAAATCAGGACAAAACCAACTGCTCCAATTGTCTATTTGTGGTTATTAGTAAAGTAATGGGAAGAGGCATCAATTGTGTTATCAAGCAGCACTTGCATATCAATAACCTTCTCATCGAGTCATGGAGGTCTAAAATGCAGAAAAAAGCCTCTATGGCCCATCGAGTCTGTTCTGGTCAAAAACAAGCAGCTTTTTGCTCTCGTTTTTTATCTCTTGGCCCATAGCCATGTGTGCCTTGACATCACCAGTGCACATGTAAATACTTCCTAAATGTTATGAGGTATCTGTCTCCATCACAGATTGAGACAGTGAATTCCACCCTCTGGTGAAAACATTTATCTTTACACCCCCTCTAAAGCTCCTGCCCCTTACCTTAAATCTGTTGCCCCCCCCCACCCCCCGTCATTGATCCTCCCATCATTGATGATTACACAACATTCAACATCATTCATGATGCCTCAGATACTGAAATATTCCATAGCCATGTGCAGCAAGACCTTGACAACATGCAGGCTTGGGCTAAGAAATGTCAAGTAACAATCATGGCATTCAAATGCTAGTCAATGACCATCCCCAACAAGAGAGAAGCTAACTATCTTCCTTTGATGTTTAATGTTTTTTTTCATATCATTGATTCCCTCAATATGAACAACCTGGATTTACTTTTGACTTGAAACTGAACTGGACTAGCCCATAAAAATGCTGCAGCTACAAGAGTAGGTCAAGGGCTCGGAATCCTGCAGTGCGTCACCTCCTGATATCCTGAAGCCTAGCCTATCCATCATCTACAATGTACAGTCAGAAGTCTGACTGGACAGTTGCCATTTACATGCATGAGTGCAGCACCAATGACACCATCAACACACTTGGGTGGTTTATCTGCAACACTTTCAACACTCACCCCTGCAGCACCGACGCACAATGTCAGCAGTGTTATCATCTACAATGCACATTGCAGCAACTCAACTAGGCAGCACCTTCCAAATTCATGACCTCTACCATGTAGAAAGACAAGGGTAGCAGATACATAGAAAAAAATTCTCAAATGCTGACCTAATCAGTGATACCCACATTTTGTGATTGAATAAGCAAGGTTAAAATCACCCATGACTATTGCACTTGCATTCCATTTGCTGTGAATGCTGTGCAGATTAAAATAAAGAGCATTTAGTTCTATCTTTGCTACTTTTGCAAACTCTAGCTTATCTGCTCACACTATCGAATGTCCCTTCCTGCTGTTTTAGATCAGACCAGACCATCCTCAAAATGTATTAAGAAGATAGCCGAGATTCTAACTTTTTCTTTTTTGAAGATAAATGGAAGGCGTTGCATTCCAAATGCAATTTGAATGGTCAAATTAACCAACTTTAAGCAAAACACCCTTTACTTTTAGCTGAAAAATGTGTTGCTGGAAAAGCGCAGCAGGTCAGGCAGCATCAAAGGAGCAGGAGAATCGACGTTTCGGGCATAAGCCCTTCTTCAGGAATGAGGAGGGTGCGCCAAGCAGGCTAAGATAAAAGATAGGGAGGAGGGACTTGGGGGAGGTGCGTTGGGAATGCAATAGGTGGAAGGAGGTTAAGGTGAAGGTGATAGGCCAGAGAGGGGATGGGGGCAGAGAGGTCAGGAAGAAGATTGCAGGTCAAGAAGGCGGTGCTGAGTTCGAGGATCGGGACTGAGAAAAGGTGGGGGGAGGGGAAATGCGGAAGCTGGAGAAATCTGCATTCATCCCTTGTGGTTGGAGGGTTCCGAGGCGGAAGATGAGGCGCTCTTCCTCTAGGCATCATGTTGCCATGGTCTGGCGATGGAGGAGGCCAAGGACCTGCATGTCCTTGGCGGAGTGGGAGGGTTTACTGCATCCGCTGCACCCCATGTGGCCTCCCATACATTGGGGAGACAGGCTGCCTACTTGAGGAACGTTTCAGAGAACACCTCTGGGACACCCGCACCAACCAACCCAACCGCCCCGTGGCTGAACACTTTAACTCCCCCTCCCACTCTGCCAATTTCAAACTGATTTCAAAACCAAATAACAAAAATATAATCCAATTTTAAACTTTTCAGAAGTAAGTATATGTGTGAAAGTGAAAACTAAATATTGGCGTTCTCAGGAAGGGTCATTCGACCTGAAACATTAACTCTAATTTCTTTCCATAGATGCTGCCAGACCTGCTAAGCTTTTCTAGCAATTTTCAATTTTGTTTCTGATTCACAGCAACTACAATTTTTCTGGTTTCTAACTAAATATTGGATATTGGTTATTGTACTTCATATCTCTTTACGAATCCATGCGTTGTCAAGAGAGGGCCAGAGGGTTGAAAATTGACAAAGAAGGGAGAATAAAGGATAGTTTAGAAAAGGCGCCAACTTTATATTTAAACACATCAACTCATGTCTTCTTGAGAATTACAGCAAAACAGTCAGAGGAATGTATTGAGAACAAACAAAAGATAAGGACACGGAACACACACTGAAACAAAATCATTGTCATAAACAACGTGACAGAACCGTCTTTTAAGAACGTACATAATCCTTTCTCGTAGAACCAGCTCCTGACAAAAATTCCTGTCTGTGTGGAGAATTGAAAATGTCATGAGATAAAGATTGTACCTTTTTGTGCGTGTTTGCTGTCAGTGAGAATGACTCAGGAGTATTCAAGTGTTTGCATAAAGTTTCTCTTGAGGGCTCATTAAAACGTGTGAGGTGGGGAACACAATAGGTTTATTGTCCCCATAGATGGCTTCAACCTAGCAACCATTGACATAAACTAATGTGTGTGGATCATAAAAATTTGGCTATTTTCTAAATATAGACTCCTAAAATAAATAGTGTAGATCTAAATATTTTAATACTTTCATTTATTGTTTGTGAATCTTTTTGGTTAACTCTGCATGGTAACAGACGTTCCTTTTATTTTGTTCAAGTTGCTATGATGGAGCTGGAGGAATGCCCTGTTGTTCGAGTTTTACCACACCATGGATTACAATGTAATATAAAATTATGTTTTTCCAGTTACTGACTTGGCCAATTAGTATATCTTATCCATATCAGGTATTAAATCAAAAGGTCTACCAACCAAGTTTCTTAATAATCACAATTATTTGTTTATTATCAAAAAAAGGCTTGTTAAATGAAGATGCAATAAGTTTTTAGCATACACAACCAGCAATTTAGAAGTATAAATGTACTTACTCTAAATATCCCAAAAACATATGCAAGCATGATACACTTCAGGAAAATAAAAATGCAATTCTCTGCAGGGATTGTTCTTCTGAAACAAGAACAGTTGAAGGCAAAAGGATAAAGTGTAAAATGCCATGAGGTCTGTTGTTCTGATGTCTGGTATATGTCAACAAGACACTAATCACACAAAACTTCTTCTGAAATCTTTGCAGATTGCTAAGGAATAGAATAGAATAGCCTTTATTGTCGCATATACTCAATGGGTGTAGTGAAATGTTTATACAGTTACCGTGCTGACTTAGACACAAAATGTACCTAGGCACAGTTTGTTTAGTTACTAGCTCTTAGACAACAGAGAGATAAAATGTGATCAACAATGCCCTCCTGTGCATCTCCTCCACTTCCCGCACCTCCACCCTTGTACCCCACCCCTCCAACCGCAAAAAGGATAGAACCCCCTAGTCCTCACCTTCCACCCCAAGGATCTCTGGAGACAGCACATTATCCTCCACCATTTCCGCCACCTACAGTCAGACCCCAAAGATGTATTTTCCTCCCCATCTCTACCAGCATTCCATAGAGACCATTCCTTCTGTGACTCTCTCGTTAGGTCCACACCCCTCCCAACCCACCTTCCACTCCCGGCACCTTCCTTTGTCTCCGCAAGAGATGCAAAACCTGCGCCCACATCTCCTCCCTCACTGCCTTCCAAGACCCTAAAGGATCATTTCAAATCTGGCAAAGCTTTTCCTGCAGGTCCATCCACCTCATCTAGGTGTCCGTTGCTCTCTATGTGGTTTCCTCTACATCAAGGAGATAGGACGCCAGCTCACGGAGTGGTTCAGGGAACATCTCTGGGATGCATGTACTAAACAAGCCCATCGCTCTGTGGCCAACCACTTCAACTTCTCCTTCCACTCCCCAAAGGACATGCAAGTCTTGGGCCTCCTCTACCGCCAAACCAAGTCCACTCACTAACTGGTGGAAGAAGCCATTTACTGCCTCGGGAACCAAAAACACACGGCATCAACGTTGGCTTCACCAGTTTCCAAATCTGTCCTCTTCCCCACCTCATCCCAGATCCAACCCTCCAACTCAGCACCACTCTCTTGACCTGTTCTCCCTGTCCAGCTTTCTTCCCACCTATCCACTCCACCCACCCTATCGATCTATCACAATTACCCCCCTTCCTACCTACCTTCCCCCAGCCCCACACCACCCTTCTATTTATCTCTCAGCCCCCTCCACATTCCTGATAAAGGGCTTATGCCCAAAAAGTTGACTCTCCTGCTCCTCGGATGCTGCTTAACCTGCTGTGCTTTTCCTGTACCACACTTTTCGACTCTGACTCTCTAGCATCTGCAGTCCTCACTTCCTCCAAATAAAATGTCCTGCATTACAGAAATAAAAGTTCAGTACAGCAGAACACGCTGATACCTTGCTTCCAGTCCACACCAGGCCCTGGATCCACACTGAGCCAGCAAATCACCACACCGGGAGGACACTATGCTAGGTCAGGAGGTCACCAGAGGCTGGGAGTCATCACCCAAGGTCTGCTGTCAAAGAGAAAAAAAATGGAGAAGGAGAAGAAGGAAGAAAAAAGCAACGAGGAAGAAAAAGAGAAGAAAAAGATAAGAAGAATGGGTGGAGCAGATGAGTTTCAGCTGGTGTGTTCTACTCGGCCACCATCTTGCAAAAAGAAAATGTAATATTGAGATGTACCTTCAATTGTAAGTAATGATGAAAGTATGATGGTGGGGAAGAGTGTGGGAAAGTGAGAATTATGGTGGGGGAGTGTGTGTGAATGAACATGACTGTGGGTGAGCGTGTGATTGAGCGTAACTTTGATGTAGCATGTTCTTCTTTCTGAAGAACAAATAGATTCCACCACTGAACACAGGTGAAGGTTCTTTCTGAAATGGGAGAGATCAACTGGGCGGCACTTTCTTGCAAGCATCCTATGCCAATATCTTTGTCTCAGGCTTGCTGCAGTACTCCAGTGAGGCTTGATTTCAAACTGAAAGAACTACATTTCATTTTCAACTGTGGGATCCTGCAAATGCCAGGACTCAATATTGAGTTCAATCATTTTAGAGTCTGAACATCTCCTTCCTTACTTTGACCTAAGCCGACACCCCAGGATCCTGTCAAGGCATGTGTTGCTTTCAGCACAGACAACCCACTTTCACCCCCTTGTCAAGTTTTTCTTCCCTGACTTACTATCAACCATTCTTTTGTCAATCTACCTTCTTCCTCTTTCTCTTGCTCTTTTTAGGCTCTGTTTCCACTTATCCACTTGTTCCTTCTCCCGTCATCCACATAAAGGCCACTTTTTCTTATATGCTAACAGTTCTGAAGAAGGGGCAGTGGACTCAAAATGTTAACTTGGTTTTCTCTCCACAAATGCTGCCAGACCTGCCGAAGTTTTCCAGCTATTTCTGTTTGTTTCTCACAAGAACTTTATTCCCCTGTTGGACAGGATAAAACCAACACTTCTCCAAACCAGTCTCAGTAGGGTCTACAGTAAAGCAGATAGTTATCACTAATCCTGTGATAACTTCTCGGAAGCCTTGTATAAGTAATTCTCAATGTTTGTAGAAGCCTTTCTTTTAAAGAATGATGTGGAGGTGGCAGGGGTAGACAAAGTTAGAAGTCACATGACACCAGGTTACAGGCCAACAGGTTTATTTGAAACCACAAACTTTGGAACGCTGCTCCTTCATTAGGAAGTCACTTCAAGTAATTCCAAAAAAATGACAAGTTCTTCAAGCCTTAAGTCCTCCATGAAATATTCAAGGTGAAGTGCCTTCTTAACTATGCACTGGAAAGCAAAGGGGAGAGCAGCAGAAAAAGGGGCTGACAAGGAGTGATTGAATGAAGAATGTGACAGAGTAGCTTGCTGCAGTAGATTTGTGAGGGCCGTGCAAGACTACAAGCATAACAATAAATCTCTGCAGAGGTAGCTACAAGCAGCAGCAACTGCAACTTGAGGTAGCTGATTCCTCTATGTATGCCCTATGTGCACACCTGATTTGTTGGCCCACACTGAAAAACTTTAAAGCTAATAGAACCTGTTGCTAAAGAGAAAGTGCATGTAATTGAAGGAATGCTAATTCTTGTATATGCCTGTGTATCAGGTTCCCACAGGCTCACAATGGAAAAACTTTAGATCATCTACAGAACTTGTGTGTGGTCACGCCATCTGAGCTAAGTTGAGTTGATGCCAGTGTTACACTGTTCAAATGCCCTAAGTGCAGACCATTCACCATGTATCTCATCACATGCAGATTCAGCCTCTGTGCTTTCCCATAAACATGCAGAGCCATTATCGGAGCTGTGAGAACAAATGACAGTGTTTTTGATCTTTTATTGATCTTTTATTTATTACTTTCTTCCTTAATGCTTCAAGCAAGCTCATAAATTCTGAAACAGCTGTCCAAAATTTGTCAAAATTGTACCATATCCAAAAGGGCAAATGAAAGGCAGACACAGATGTTAAGGCTTGAACTTTCATTGGGTGTCTTGCCTCTTGGCCAAATGGCACCAACATCCTCTCTCCAGATGTCCCATTTCCAAACTGGAACCCATCATTTTCACCGTGAGTGGGTCAAAATTGGACATGTGTGGTTTGAGGGGGCTGTGCATATCTAAAATCGCAACTCTCTTCATTGAACTTAATTTGGTCACCCATGTGTTTGAAACATGACCCAGGGGGATGTCTAAACTTATCTGTGTTTGTAGGGTGGTCCAAGTATCCTTTTGCAGAGCCTGAATGCACTTTAACGTGGTTACAAAATTTCAGCAATTATCGAATAGATTTCATCAGCTAAGGACACCACCATGGGGCCTGTGACCTTGGAAAGGCAGGTAGTTTTGCCTTTTATCACTCAAGCACCCAATTGACTTGAAGGAGACAGAAAAAGAAACAATGCATATTGGGGCAAAGAAGCTACAAAATAGTGGTGGCATCTTCTCATAACTTGCATCAGAGATGCATTTTTGTGCAAAGGGTTTAAAACAATTTTCATTTTCTTTGTACTGCTGGTTGTCACTCACAAGACAAAGCTGAAATATGGTTCCAGTAAGGAAATAAATCAAGCAGATTCACTGGTTGAACAACTTAGAAACCATCAACAAAGAGATGAACTGTGCAAAGCTGTATAATTGAGAATAGATGCTAAAAGTATGCAACACAGCCCTGAAATATAATTGCATTCCATGACTGGGCTTAACCAAGCTTTCTCCAAAATGTCGTGATTTTGCTGATCAACAAAATTCCTCAACACTTAAGTCCTGTGACAATGTAAGTCTGGTAGCAAATGTTCCTTTACCAGAAATTGGAGAAGGACACGAGGTCATCTTATTATTGTTTGTCATGTTCAGAAGTGTTCTGATATTCAATGGTTGTCAGTACAACTGGGAAATAAGTTAATCCATTATTATAAAAAGAGGTGTTGGGAAAATGAAGTGCAATTCACATCAACTTGTTTCTCGGCTGGTTTATGGGGAAAACAACATGAGGGTAATATGCCATATCAACCGTTAGGGTGGTCTGATTCTTGAATCTTCTGTTGGTGCAGTGGCATCGCTACTGACAGACAATATCGTTTTCATGCTGGCAGCTTTCCACATGGGAGCCAAGAGCAAGTTGCTCATCATTAATGAAATTTGTCAGGATTGGGGTAAACCCCAATGAATGGGTTGAAATGGGCATGTTTCTGTGCCTTGCACAACAGGGCAACTGATTTTTGTGGCTATTGGTACAGGTTATGTTGAAACATTTTCCTCACATGACAGAGTGTACTTTAATGTGGCCTGTTTTGTCATCTGAAAAACTGGTAGGATGTAATTTCATAGCTCCACCGTTCAATATTTTCTCTTATAAAAAGTGGTCTTCTCATTTTTACCCCTGTCTTTAGAATCTCATTCCTATTTTTCTTATCTCTCTTTTCCCTGTCTCCTGCTAAAATAGATTATTCAACGACTGCACCAACAGAAGATTTAAGATCAGACCACCCTAAGGATTGATATGGCATACTACCCTCATGATGTTTTCTCCATAGACCAGAAACAAGTTGATGAGAATTGCACTTCATTTTCCCAAAAACTCTTTTTATAATAATGGATTAATTCAGCAATACAGTATGTTGTTTAGTTTGCAGTCCTCTACCTTCATGGTAGTTGTCCATGTTGAGGCACCTTTCCTTTCCTCAAGGTGCATTTTAATATTGGAAAGGAGACAATTTTTGAAGTCCTTTATCAACACCAATTCTGTTATTCCCTTGTAAGTACACTCTATTTTTCAACATCATATAAATTGATTAAAGGCAAACACAGATAATATGCTGGAGAAAGTAAGCAAGTCTGGCAGCATTTGTACATGTTCACAAAGGGTCATATGAAATGTTAACTTTGTTTTCTTTCCACAGATCCTGCCAGACCGGCTGAATTTCTCCAGAAATTTCTGCCTTTGTTTCAGATTGACTATATTCACAGTTCTTTGGTTTATTTTAGTGTCAAACACAATCTGTTTGATTCTTATGAATTGGATACTTTTTTTGTGCAGGTATTTTATTCAAGTTTCAGAACTACTGACAATATGCATAGCTTCCGAGGCATTGAGGATTATATTCTCAGTTTGCTTGTAACCGACAGGCATTTCAAGGATAGTATGGAATGGATCTCTTCAGGTTTATTTGATCACTGACTATGGATCATTTGTGTTCGTATTTCCTGTTCTATATGTCATGATTTGGAGATGCCGGTGTTGGACTGGAGTGTACAAAGTTAAAAATCACACACACCAGGTTATAGTCCAACAGGAGAAAGTGAGGTCTGCAGATGCTGGAAAGTTTCAACTATAGTCCAACAGGCTTATTTGGAAGCACTAGCTTTTGGAGCGCTGCTCCTTCTTCAGGTGGTTGTGGAGAATAAGATTGTAAAACACAGAATTTATAGCAAAAGTTTACAGCGTGATGTAACTGCAATTATATGTCGAAAAAGACCTGGATTGCCACAATGGTCAGACTGATTCTAATCTAAAAAACGGATTTACACAATCTTACATGGATTCATGCAGTTTTTCAGCAAAGTAAAATGTAACTCTGCAAGTGTAAGTTCACCCCACAAACTTATATATGTATGTGTGCATGTGGGTGTATGTATGTGCGTGTGGGAGCGGGTGGGGGGAGTGCAGGGGTGGTTATGAGGGTCTGTGAAAAAGTGTGTGTATGAGTCTGAGTGTAAAGGGGTATAAGTCTGTGAGAGGGTGTGTGTCGGAGTTTATGAGAGAGGGTCTGCGTCAAAGTGTGTGTGTGTGTGTGTGTGTCTGTATGTGTCTGTCTCTGTGTGTGTGTCTATTTGTGTGACCCCATTGCACTATACACATGCGCACACAGGCGGACACACACAGACAGACAGACAGACAGACACACACACACACACACAGTCACAGACTTATGCCCCTTTACACTCACACTCATACACACACTGTCTCACAGGCACTCATTGACCCAACCACTACCTCCCCCCCACCACACACACACACACACGCACACATACATATATAAGTTTGTGGGGTGAATTTGTACTTGCAGAGTTACATTTTACTTTGCTAAAAAACTGCATGAATCCATGTAAGATTGTGTAAATCCATTTTTTAGATTAGAATCAGACTGACCCATTGTGGCACAGACAGCCTCACAAGGAAGCTAACACCTTCAATGCATTATTTGGGCCGACATGACACCAATTGTTATAGGTCACTTGAAAATGTAACTTTTAAAAAAGGTTTTGCAATTTATGAAAGAACTGAAACTAACATGGTCATTCTAAAAGATGAGACTTAACAAACAATCCAGGTCTTTTTCAGTATACATGATTTGGAGATGCCGGTGTTGAATTGGGGTGTACAAAGTTAAAAATCACACAAGACCTTCATCAGGTGCTCCGAAAGCTAGTGTGCTTCCAATTAAACCTGTTGGACTATAACCTGGTGTTGTGTGATTTTTAACTTTTTTCAGTTTATAATTTCAGTTACATCACACTGTAAACTTTTGCTATAAATTCTGTGTCTTACAATCTTATTCTCCACAACCACCTGATGAAGGAGCAGCGCTCCAAAAGCTAGTGCTTCCAAATAAACCTGTTGGTCTATCACCTGGTGTTACGTGATTTTTAACTTGGTCTATATGTAATTGTTCTGTACTTGTTTTAAAAGCTGTAGAAAAGGATTATCTATCTCATTCTTGAAATTTGGAAACAAATTTGAAGGCTTCAAGGCTTGCCTTGGATTGGATGGCTTTTTGTTGTTATTTGATAACTTGAGATTGTGTACCCTATCTTTGATCTCTGTACTTCTGCACTTGAACTCAAATTCCATCATCTGTAACTGGAAATCCCTGTCCTTTTCTTGTCTTTCTGAGCTTGACTTTCTGGCTGTCTTTCTTAAGCTGGATGTGGAGATGCCAGTGTTGGATTGGGGTAGACAAAGTTAAAAATCACACAACACCAGGTTATAGTCCAACAGATTTATTTGGAATTCCTAACTTTTAGACCACTGCTCCTTCATCAGGTAGCTGTGGAACCAGATCATAAGACACAGAATTTATAGCAAAAGATCACAGCGTCATGCATGCAACTGATACAATATATTGAACAAACCTAGATTGCTATAAAGTCTTTCATCTTTTAGAATGGGTTGCAGGTTTTTAGTTCATTACTATGTAAATCCCAGAACTTTTTCAAATCACATTCTTGAGATAACTTAAGGTTATCCCTCCACTACACTATACACTTTCACACACTACACACACAAGCAGACCCTCTTTCATACACATGCTGTCTCTCATACATCGATAAGTGCACATATGCAAACACACACTTTCACATGTGCGCGCACACACACGTCTATGTGGAGTATTTGCATTTGCAGAATTGTAATTGCAGATACGTTCTATTTTGTTCAAAAAGCACACAATCTCCAGACAGTTAATGCAGACAGTCAATCCATCTAACATTTTATAAATTCCTACTTTAGAAATAGAACCAGTCTGACTCAAGATTGGGACACAGACAGACCTTTAATGCAATGTCTGAGCTGAGATGTCACTTTTTTTTTAAATCCTTACATTATCTCAGGAATGTGATATGAAAGAAGTTCTGGGATATTACATATTAATGAACTGAAACCTGCAACCCATTCTAGAATAGGAAAGACTTAACAGCAATCTAGGTTTGTTAAATATATCGCATCAGTTGCATGCATGACACTGTGTTCTTTTGTTACAAACTCTGTGTCTTATGATCCTGTTCCACATCAATTCCTGATGAAGGGCTTTTGCCTGAAACATCAATTTTCCTGCTCCTCGGATGCTGCCTGACTTGCTGTGCTTTTCCAGCATCACTCTGATCTAAACTCTGGTTTCCAGCATCTGCAGTCCTCACTTTTGCCACATCTACCTGATGAAGGAGCAATATTCTGAAAGCTACTACATCCAAATAAACATGTTGGACTATAACCTGGTGTTGTGTGATTTTTAACTTTCTTAGGCTTGAGAGTGAAACTTCCTTTCCCTTCCTCTTTCCCTGATCTGAAACCCCATCTCAATTTCCAGGTTTCCTGCTCTATGCAGATTAGATTACTTACAGTGTGAAAACAGGCCCTTTGGCCCAACAAGTCTACACTGACCCTCCGAAGAGCAATCTACCCAGACCCATCCCCCTACATTTACCCCTTCATCTAACACTACGGGTAATTTAGTATTGCCAATTCACCAAACCTACACATTTTTGGACTGTGGGAGGAAACCGGAGCACCCGGAGGAAACCCACTCAGATACGGGGAGAATGTGCAAACTCCACACAGACAGTCGCCTGAGGTGGGAATTGAAACCGGGTCTCTGGTGCTGTGAGGCAGCAGTGCTAACCACTGAGCCACTGTGCCACCCAGATCAAATAACTCAATCTGGTTTCAGTTCTATTTTCTGATACTGGGTTTGACACTAGACCAGAAGTAAACTACTAAGCTGGCATTTTCAAGAGTTCCTTACTGGGGATCCAAGTCTTACCAGGCTTTTAAATGATCTATCAGGACACAAACATCTGTCAACATAAATCCTTCTGATCAATAACCACTTGGCATCAAACATTGTCACATAAAATCATTGTTAGTACCTTCTCAAAACAAAACCTTCCTGCTGTAAATCTGGTTTGGTTTCAACAAATTTAATTCCCCCATTCCAGTTCTCATTTCTTTGCAGGTAATGTTTCGCTTGTTTTGCAACAGATTAAATCGCAACCTTTAAGTCAAATTCTGGCTCCAGCTCAATTTGCAATGCATTGTAATCCTGGATGTGTGACACAAATTGTCAACATTACCATTTGTGCTCACACATGGTCAGTGAACTGTATAAACATAGCCCATTTAACTGCCTTTCAATTTCTAAAGATCCATGTTGAAATAAACCAGCTATCAAGCTTTTGTTTAAACAAGTTAAAGGTTAATTTATTACAAGCTACTGCTGAAGGTTTCTCAGGACTAAAGAAATAAAGTTATTTCCTGATTAGTTACATGATCATTTTTAAAACAAGTGCAAATGAGTCAAAAATTACTTTTGAGGAAAAAACTCAGTAAGTCTCTGTGGCCTATCATTGCAACCTGCTTGAGTTCCTTGTTCTTAAAGAGAAGAGATTAAGACTTGAAGTCATAACCAACCATTTGTAATGGCTTCTGGAGTTGAACACAGGGGGTAGTTGGTATTTCCTTGCACAGCTGGTCAGCAGGTATTGCATGAGAGAGTGAAGATTCCAGATTCATGATTGTACAGATGTGGCACTTCTGTCTGCCAAATTACTCTCTCCAGCACACCATTAACAGTTTCAAGATATTTCTCTATCTCACTCTCATTGTCTTTCACTCTCTCACTCACTTTCTTACTTACTCACAGTTCCCCCCCCCCCCCCCCCCCCCCCCCCGCCCCCCACAACTCTCTCTTTCTCTGTGGAGTGAGGTTTCATGCTGTATGTCCAGGATAAGATTTCACTCTATGTTCCCAGGGCTTATTTTACTCACATCGGTTGGGCAACTTTCATGAAATCGACATGATTAACTAAAGACAGTTTGAGCTGAAATTGAGAGCTTTTCTAAAAAAAAAGTTACCTTTGAGATAGTTTATTTTTCCCCAAAATATTGCTGGATTATTCCCAGAAAGTGATGGAATTAGAATTTCATTGCAAAGACCCAATTTCTAGCCTTAAAGTTAACAGTGGCGTTGGCATATAAGTGCTTGCATATATTGTTGCCAGTGAATAGTACACTAAAAATAATAATTAACAGGAAAGGTCTGGTGATAGAGCCTTAGGGTTGACTGTAGTGACCTTCTGACTGCAGGAGGGGAAATTGTTCACAGAAACATAGAAAATAGGATCAGGAATAGTCCATTCAAAAGTAGTCTTTCAAGACTACTCAATTAATATGATTATGTCTGATCATTCACTACAGTACCCTGTTCCTGCTTTCTCCCCAGTTTGATCTTTTTAGTTTTAAGAATCACCTCTAATTCCTTCTTGAGGTTAACCTAATTGTCCAATAGAAACAGATAGAAAGAAGGCGGGAGAAAATAGATTGAAGAAGGTTCAAGCAGATGAGGTTATACAGGAGGATGCCTGTCGGATAGGGAAATGATGATGAAGGTGCCATGGTCACACAATGAGGTGAAAATATATCATTTCTTTCTTTAAATGCATTTCTGTTTGAAGTAAATTACTTCACACATGCTTGCATTAAACACCATCTTCCATATCCCAATGTAGATTTCTGCTCCCATCCACACAAATTATTACACTTCCTAACCTAGAATCATCAGTAAACACCCAGATTGCAAATTCCTCCACGACATGTCACATTTCTTCAGTTTGGAAATACACATCCTCACTCCCTTCCAGCTCATTACCAACCAATGTGCCATAAATTGTTTATTATTCCATATGCTTTTTGGGATCTCTACACCTACCCCAAATGTAAAATTATTATTTATTTTTCACATTCCACGTGATCCTGAAGCAGGTTAGCCTTTGCCCTCCCTAACCTCATTCAGGAACCTTACCCTTCCCAGTATTCATCAACAATTCAGAAATCATTTGGAAAGTCAGTAAATCTGGAGCTAGAGTCTAATAAAACTACTACCCCCCCTCCCCAAAATGGTGTTTATTGTTTTCAAATATATGTATTTTGCAGCAAGGGCTCTCCAACATTGAAGGAAAATTGAATTATGGATGGTGGCGGGGTGGGGGAGTGGCGGCAGAGGAACATAAGGAAAGATTTAAAATTTTTAATGAAAGATAAAGGGCAAATGAAATGTCTCAACCTCAACTTGAATGGTCTTAGAGAATGCTGACCTGGGCAGTAGCAGGATGGTTAGAATAAAGTGCTTAAGTGCTCAATGAAACTGTAATCTGTGTTTCTGAAACAAACAATTCTAAATGTATAGGCCCATTGTAAACATGTTAGCAGAATACAGTACTGAACTGTTCTCAGCCATTCTTTTGTAGCTTTGCCATTTAATCAGTATCCTATAATTTGCCTCCATAACAACAGTAACTGGATCTTAATCTGTGTGAACTGCTTTGAGATGTTTGAGGAGAATATAGACAGCACTTTGGTTTTTCTTTGACATAAAAACAATGTCACTGTTTCTTTGCTTTCCTGAGAATGTTTTCTAACCTAGGTGGGGCATTTAGGGAAAACAATCAACAAGATACAGGAACAATAAAGAAACAACAATCAGGACTGAGGGAGATAGTGTCCCCAGTGCAGGTTTTTGAGAAGCACCATATTTCACAACGTATACTCGTCAGAAATTATCTGAAATGAGAGGAACACTTTGCATTCTTTAGTTTTTCCACAGATCCAAACTGTCACAAAAGCTGTCAGAACTGATTTCGTACATGCAGATAATTTACACACACAATGTTCCTAAAAGCGACAAGAAGATAAAAGTGGTGTTGGCTGAGAAAAATACATTTGCCAGGGTACCAGGAAAATGGCCCTGCTCTTCTTCAAATAGTGACTTGAAGTCATAAAACAGAACTTTCCCTCAATGTGGGCCTTGGTAAGAAAGGTAGAAGGATTATGACATTGATTGTGAGGAACTGCCACCATGAGAGCAAACAAAAACCCTATTTTCAACCAGGTGTTGAATGGTGAGTCGAGATTCTCACCTGTGAATGGTGAGATGGCTATTTGCAGATGTTAGCATGCATCAATATCCTCACTATTAATCAACCTGCTTCATTGATATGCATTTTCCCATTCTCTGAAGGATGGAAGCTAGATGATGAAAATTTCTGACAAGAAAATCTGAGCAGTAACCTGGTGATTTCAGCTTGTTATGGACCAGGCTAGACCCCCTCAAAACACTTTAAGAAGGTAGCCCTAACTTCTTCTTATTTTAAAAGCAGATGTAATGTGCATATTCCAAGAGTGATGCAGTTGGTCAAACCGTAAGCAAAACAGAATTTATTTACATACTACATTTGAAACACGAACAAAAGAAAACTACATTTAGAATAACATAACAATTTGGAAACCCAACCGACTCATAATCGTAACTTAATGAAGACGCTGATCCAAAACCAGCAGCATACCAAAAACACACCTCTTCGCCAATGGTAAATTCAAATTCACATTCTTACAGGCAGGAGAGATTGCAGAGAAGAATCAGGCAAAAAACATCTGTTGAAGCATGAAAACTTTTTTTTACAGTAACAGCTTCTCTGCTACCAGCAGTTTCTGACTGCCTGCCAAAACAAACCAAACTAGAATAAAAACCTGAACTGGGAGAACTGGATACCCCCCACCATTGTTCAAAGTAGCCACCTCCAGACATATTGGCACCTGTGCCTTTATGTCCCCTCTTGAAAAAAGTCCAAGGACAGAACAACTTTGTTAAAGGGACAGCATTGTCACCAGCTCTTCACTTGTTTCTCTAGATCTCTATCAGTGATAAATGTCTGACGGTATACTCCATGAACAGCAACCACTACACCCTCATCCATCAGGCATTCCACGTTCTGGTCAGCATCAGTGGGACACCAATTACGTTCTGTCGAACATGTCCAGGGTGAATAAAATGACCTGTGCAGCATAGTTGCAGACTGGCACTGCTTGACCAGGTACACAGTTGGAAACTTAAGAAGATGCTGAATCCCTGGAGGTCCCATCATTAAGCAGTCCTGCCTGTGACAAGTGGCAGAATGTGCCAAGCAGGGTACCATATGGTACATGGGAAACAAGTTACCTGTGGGAAGGTAATGCAAGAAAATTCATGAGAGTTGTGGAGAGAGACCCTCCTTAAACTCACCAAAAAATGACATTTAGTTGATTTCAGCCTGTAGAAATGGCAGAGGCCCTGCTGAAAGCGTAAAAACTCCACTTCAGCCAGCAGGGGTCTCTCTGGTGGACCTCTCCCTCAAAGACATGCAGATGGTTTCCGGGATGCTGGAGTTAGGCTGGCAGGCATTGGTAGAGTGGTTTGAGGGGAGATGGTACTCGCTGAACACCAATAACACTATTGCTGCAAATATGACAATGGAGCATCGTGCACCCATAAATGATGGTCAATGATCTCAACTCCAGAAGCAGCTGAGAGGCCAACAACTTTCATATAGTGGTTTCCCCACATGGCTGAAAGCCATTCTGAAATGAGGTGGTGGGAGATGGCTCAACTACATACAGCTGACATATAAATATCTTCTGCCGGTAAAACAACATTGTAACATTTTTCCAGCCTTCCCGGTTCTCAGTTAGTCTTGTTAAATTCAGGCCATTGAGCTATTATGATACAGAACCATATTGCAGTGTCCATGCCAATTCTCTAGAGCAATCCATTTGTCCTATTTCCCACACTATTATCCTATTACCCACATGGACTTGCCAGTTTATTTTCCTTTTGAAATCATTTATCATCTCCCCTTCCACCACCTTGGCAAGTAAATGCCACTTGCAGAGTAAAAAATGTTCTTTCTCATATCTTCTCTCCCTTCATAACATGAGAAATTAAAGTTTTGTCCTTTAGTACTTGGAGCACAGACTAATGGGAGCAGCTTTTCTTTATCCATTTTATCTAAACAAGATATAGTTTTGTACAGTCTCTATCTAAACCCCCTTCAATCTCCTTTGCTTCAAGTAGAGCAACCTTTGGTTTTTCACCCACAACATTTAGCTGCTAGGACTTGTTACATTAACACAGTCATACAAAACATCAGCTCAGCAATTCATCTGGAAGTATCACTTCCTAATTTCTTCATTGTTACACAACAAATGCCAGCCTCAGTTATTAACCCAAAGAATGGACCTTGAATTTACAGCATCTAGCCCAGAGGTAAGCTGATCCCAGTGAGTACATGATCTGATAATTTTCTTTAGCTAAAAGCTGTTCTCAGAATATGATCATTGTTATTAGTTTGAAGAATTAATAGTACATTTCAAAATCAGTCACTAGAATTTCTAAACCAGTGATTAAAATGTTCAGGATTGTACTGCCACCAATGGTGCTGCTACATTTAGTGATCTGAAATTTAGTTACATTTTCATCTAATTTCTATGTGGAATTATTAACAAATAACATACATTTTAAGTCTGACACCCGAGACATTTTTATAAGTAATAAAAACAAACATATGAAAATGAAGAGTTGAATGAAAGTATATATTGGAAAATGTAATAAAATGTCAAGAAAAGTAGATTTTCTTGTTAATTCTTTGGAAATCACTATCTTTCTTGCACACGCACGGCATGAGAAAATCGGAGATGAGTATATGCAGTTGCCAATTATTGGTCAATTGCTGGTCTCAGCAAATACTTTGAAATAATAATTAAGCTGATTATTTAATTACTTGTAAAAATACCCATATTCATTGAACTCATGCCAGTATCCCTGACAATCAGATGTTGAGATTCAGGCATGTCTAATTCAGATAAGCAGGTCATTAAGATTTGTTTAGCAATTAGTAACAATGGTCTACTCAGATTCAACATATTAAGATTATTAGTCAAGAATTGAAAAGGTAACTATGTGATATGGACCACAGTGGAAAACCAATTCTCAGGATGATTAGATATCCATATTCATTTTCCAGAATTCTTGTCATTTTGAAAGAAACCTACAGAATCAACAGACCACTTCATGACCAGCTGCAGAGAAAAAGGATTTTTCAGATGGGGAGCAAGCAATCAGTATTGTTCAGTTGTGATCACATCCAATTGAGTGGAAAGATTTCCAGAACAAATTGCAAGACCAGCCTAAAACTTGTAATATTAATGAGGGTGCTGAAAGATACATAAGTATGTGATCCTTACATGTCTGCTCAGCTCAAAAAGATGAATGAACAACTGAAAGAGAAAGGAAGGAAGCAGAAAAAAACAGAAAACAAGTTCCTTATGATAAATCCTGTTTAAAAAATTGCCAATTTGTGCAAGGATCTGCAGCAACATTGCATGTAGAATGAATCAGGCTCAGCAGGAGCAGCTGCAAAAAGATTGGCTTAAGCTCAAAATAGTGTTGGAGCAAATGACAAAAATAGCTGAAGATGTGAAGAACACACAATAACAAAGATCTGCAAATTGAAGCAAGACATAGATGAAACCAAACAAACTCTGAAAGAGCAAACAGAGGTAGTCCAGACTTCCAAGAATACAAACAGGAATAAAAATTTTGAACAGTAAATAAGAGCAAATTATTTAAAAGTCATAGAAACTCTTAATTTTTTTTGAACAGTTAAAACATTCTTTTGGAAAAAAGGGAAATGTATGCATATCTTGCCTTTAAGAGAATTCTTAAAACACTTCATGTGCTGTGTGCTCACCACATTGCAATTCTAACTGACAGTGGTCAATGTGGGTTTGCATGCTGCAGCCAGAAAACAGTTGTTTACTGTCAGCTGTAGAGACAAATCAGAGCTAATGTTTCGGATTGAGTGACCCTTCCTCAGCTAACTCTGCCTTCTCTCCACACAGGGAAAAGTGAGGTCTGCAGATGCTGGAGATCAGAGCTGAAAATGTGTTGCTGGAAAAGCACAGCAGGTCAGGCAGCATCCAGGGAACAGGAGAATCGACGTTTCGGGCATAAGCCCTTCTCCATTCCTGAAGAAGGGCTTATGCCCGAAACGTCGATTCTCCTGTTCCCTGGATGCTGCTTGACCTGCTGCACTTTTCCAGCAACACATTTTCAGCTCTTCTCTCCACACATGCTGCCAGATCTGCCAAGCATTTCCAGGAATTTCTGTTTTTGTCTTTGATTTACAGTATCCACAGTCCTTCCAGTTTTCATTTGGTTTGCTGTCATGTCTGCTTCATAACTTGTAATGAGCTTTACTGTTTTAAGTGAACCAACCCATGGAGTTAATTGATTTCTGATGAGCAATTTATTATTAGAGGATTATCATTAGCATGACAAAAAATAATTTTGCCTTTATGCTGCTCCTTTGATTCATCTCAATCATCTGGACTTTCGGACTCAGAAGCTACCAGCCTCTGGTCAGCAGCTTTTGGTGACCTGGGTCAAGGCCTATGATAAAGCAAGATACTTGCTCTCCCTCACCTGTCACCTTTTATTGCGTAATAATTGATGGCTATAATAGTAAGTTATCTCGCCAAAGAAATGCAGTGTTAACCTCTAAGAAATAATATAGGAAAATTCTGCCCGTAGCTTCCAGAGAGTGACCAGTGTGAGGACAAGTTAATTGTTAAACCCTCACAGTCTACAAAGCAGTCTGATATATAAACATCGTAATATTAAGGTATAAAGATTTATTTGCTTATTTCATTTAATTGGCATGCTAGGAGCTTTGTTGCTTTCATTTGAAAGAACTGGCTTGTTCAATCATATAGACTTACATTCATTTATGTTTTTTTCAATGTTCCTTTCTGTCTCCTTTCCCTATCTCTCTTTATCTGTCTCTGTGTCTCTGTCTTTCCTTCTCTGACTTTCTCTGTCTCTGTCTTTCCCTCTCTGACTCTCTCTGTCTCTGTCTGTCTGTCTGTCTCTCTCTCTCACTCACTCACTCTCTATTTGTCTTTCACTGTCTGTCTCTATCCTAAATTTCTTTCTCTCTTTTATTTTCCCTTTTGGACCTGATTTGACTTTGAATCATGCAATATTTTCTTCCTAGTCCTTGTACTGTTAAGTCATTATCATTGATGGTTAAGAAACTGTTGTTTGTGCTATTTATTCAGGTCATGTGGATCTAGTATCTTTACTGTGCCATTATCAGCTCACACTTTCAGCAAAATTAATACACCAAAGAATAAAAATACTATTGTGGAAAGGTAATTTTAATAAATGCAGATTATGTTAAATGCTTATGTTAAATTGGAGCTGTGGTTTTGACAATGAAGAGGTTACAATTTGGGGCAGAAATAGTGAAATGATCCTGCTGGAATATGAGTTATCAAGAGTTTGAGGTTAGAGTGGAGATACACACTCAATGGAGATTCATTCTGACAGTATCACCATGATTTGCTCTCATTCTTGTCAGCACGATTTACAGCTTATTATAAGAAACAGAGTCTGTGCTATTAATGTTTAACACAGAGCAGGACATTAGAACAATATAAAGACAGCACTGAATATAACCAAGGAATGTCAATGTTGTCATTTTCATCATAGCACTAGTTAACAAGCAGTTTTGCTAGAACTACACAGAACAGAAGTTGTGAGGGAATTGTCACATCAGTGATTAAAATCAATTCCCATAACAATTCAGAAGTCATTCAAAATTGCAAACATACTAACTTAAATTAAAAAAAGGATAAGTAGATAAAGTCACTTGAGAGCCACTTTAGTTTTTCACATGGGACCAAGTAATTTGGTTCTGTTAAGTCAAGCATCATTCCATAATTTTTAACAAACGGAAATTTTCATCTATGTGTTCAAAGGAGATTCTAATTTTTCAGATAGTCAAGCAGTTGGAAGATTGCCATTAAAGAAGCAAATGTCGATCTATTGAGTCATATATGTGATTTGAAGTTTGGGTTATGTCCCACTTTATGTTTTGAACAAACCTTACCAACTAGCAAAATGAACTATCTATTGATGTTGCAATGTGTCACCATCACGTTTTACTACAATATCAATTTTTACAGTTCTGAAGGCGCACTGGACCCAAAACGTTAACTCTGTTTTCTCTCCAAAGATGCTGCCAGACCTGTTGAATTTCTGCAGCAACTTCTGTTTTTGTATCAAGTGTTACTATTTCTTTCTGTCTGGATGTGTGCTCTATCAGGCTGATGATGGAGTCACACTTTTCCAATTCCATTAGTAGGAATGTAAAAATAGTAAAATCTATTTCACCCGTGAGTGGACTCCTTCCAGAGAACATTTCCGATTTCTTTCTTGGACTCAATTCCAGAGAAAAATGTGTATGTGAATTTTACAAATTGCTGGGTAACTAAATGAAATAGCAGAACATCTATTGAATATCATGTCTCCAACACTCAAATTCTTGTTAAGCAAGGGGACGAAAGGTTATGAGAGGTAAGCAGGAATATGGATTTGAAGGGTGATGCAGGCTGAAAGGACTGAATGCCATACTCCTTAATCTGTATGTTTGTACGTCTGTTAATGTGCTCATAAATACATGTAAATAGTTAGATTATTAGACTAAACTCACAATAGAGTGCAAGGTCTATAACTTTATTCATCTAAATCTTAACTAAGCTTTTAAAAGGTTCATTGGTATCATCTCTTGCTTGTTCCCTCATTCCTTTCTGATCCTCCGTTTACTAGCTTCCTGCTAAAAATGTGTTCTCTTCAATATTTTAAATGCAGGGGTGAAATTTGATTCCAGGCTACCTAAAAATTCACAGTTCAATAATTAATTCAACAAAGGAACTTTTCTGGCTTCTTCCACTTGTGCCTATTGAGCTACACCAGACCAGGTTTTAATCAGGCATTCTGCTCTGAGCCACAGCAGCAGCGCAGTGTTACAATTGAACTTTACTCTCTCCACCGAGGCAGTACACAAATGCTCAAGTCTTCAAAGTCTTGAGTATTAAAATAATGCTGCATTGCAGGAGATAATATATATCAGATGGGATACTAAATCTAGGCCCACTCCATCATCAACATTGGCTGTCAAATAGCTGCATTCTGTGAGTATTTGCGATGAATTAAGATCATAAAACCATTGGGTCATGATTCTGAAGGGCAGCATTTGATATACGTAGTAGTTAATAATTTTTGTCGCATTGTCTGACCAAGGATCCGCATTTTCAGAAAAGTCCCCTAAAGTGAGCAAATATGAGAATATGTGGAAGTTCAGGTCACCCTCCAAGATAGAATGTGAAATCCAAGGAGTTAGAGGTGGGGTGAATAGAAAAGAGATAAGCTTATATTTACATAGCATCTTTCACATGATGACATTATTTTTTGTTATTCATTTACAGGATGATGGCATTGCTGGCTAAGCTAGCAGTTATTGCCCATCCCTAATTGCCCACAATGCAGTTTAGAATGAACAGCAAAGTTATTTGTCAGGTGTCATATTTCGGTAAAAACAATGACTGCAGATGCTGGAAACCAGATTCTGGATTAGTGGTGCTGGAAAAGCACAGCAGTACAGGCAGCATCCGAGGAACAGGAAAATTGACATTTTGGGCAAAAGCCCTTCATCAGGAATACAGACAGTTGTATTCCTGATGAAGGGCTTTTGCCCGAAACATCGATTTTCCTGCTCCTCGGATGCTACCTGAACTGCTGTGCTTTTCCAGCACCACTAATCCACAATCTGGTGTCATATTTAGGTCAGGGCAGGTAGGAATTAAGCATTGGAATATCTTAACAATATAGCCACAGCATAGACTAATATAATCATCTATTATTCCAAACACAATTTAATTGTGAATGCTCTGAATTTTTAACAGTGAAACCCTTTCACCAACAGTAACTGTTAGGCTTTTGAAGCTTATCTCTACCTTGAAGAAGATGCCAAGTACACAGTTTCTCACATTAAAAGCTTTGCTCCTGCTTTATGTCTCATTAGTTACCTATTCAGTGCACACCATTGGACTTTGAGTCAGAAGGTTATGCATTCAAATCTAACTTCAAAATAATAATACAAAACCTAGAGCTGCTTTCTAATTGTAATGCAAGGTGTCTGATTTACATACATATTAATATCATTTTTTTTGGATTTTTGAATTTTGAATGAGTGGCCTATGGGTTTTTTGTGTCTGAAGGAATTAAATGATTAAATTGTTCATATTTTTCTGTAGCCTTAGGGATTTTGTTTCTTAAAAAATACACACTGAGAATGATAGACAGTTCCAGTAAGCTAATGGGAATTTTATGATATTAAAAGAGTTTACAGAGTGAATAAAGTAAATGGCATTGTGTATTGTGCTTACAGATAGAATATTCTGGAATTGTTTTTATGAACTTGGGGAACACCCTTAGCTTGGGGAAATTAAAGCTTTTTAATTTCAATTTTGGACAGATTGCAGAAACCTTGGCTGAAGGTGGATAAGTAAAATACATGCTTTTTAGAAAGGGAAATTGTTTAGAACTGTAAGAAAGAGGTTCCCTTAATAGAAGGAGTTTAGTTTAAAAGCTCCAGTCCTGAAGTATTGGGTTAAAAACCTGTAGGGGTATTTGGAGACAGGAAAATCTATAGCTCAATTGTATAAAGACTGCAAGGAGAAGTTAGCTGATTCGTAAAATAGGGCATTGAAGCCACAGTTAAACTAAGCCTGAAATAGATGGGAATCCACTCTGGTTTGAGTGCTTAAAAGTCCTTTTTCGTGACTTGTGGGAATGTAATTTATTGTATGCTTCTAAAATTTTTAAATTTTGTTATATGTAAATACTTTGCCACCTGGGTGGAATGATGGCTCAGTGGTTAGCACTGCTGCCTCACAGCACCAGGGTCCCAGGTTCGACTCCAGCCTTGGGCAACTGTCTGTGTGGAGTTTGCACATTCTCCCCATGTCTGTGTGGGTTTCCTCTGGGTGCTCTGGTTTCCTCCCAAAGTCACAAAGATGTGCAGGTTATGTGAATTGGCCACGCTAAATTGCCCATAGGTTAGGTGCATTAGTCAGAGGGAAATGGGTCTGGGTGGGTTACTCTTTGAAGGGTTGGTGTGGACTTGTTGGGCCGAAGGCCTGTTTCCACACTGTAGAGAATCTATTCTATGTTATCTTCATTTCTTTAGTATCATCTTCATGTTAAAACTGAATCTGAAGTGAGTCGAGAGTGTGGTGTTGGAAAAGCACAACAGGTCAGGCAGCATCCAAGGAGCACGAGAATCGATGTTTCTGGCAAGAGCTCTTCATCAGGAATTCTTGATGAAGGGCTCTTGCCCAAAACAACGATGCTCCTGCACCTCGGATGCTGCCTGACCTGCTGCGTTTTACCAGCACTACAGTCTCGTCTCTGATCTCCAGCATCTGCAGTCCTCACTTTCTCCTAGTTGAATCTGCAATGATACATGCTTTGCTTCAGTAGAAGACAACCCTGTTAAAACCAACTAAAATACGTGATCTATCAAGCTAAACAGCATATGCGATTAGATTTGTTCAGTAGTAACATTAGCTAGGATTATTATACTATGTAATAACTACAGTCCCAGTGGCAATAACTTTCCTCTGAAATCTTAAATGAAGTTGCCCTCTGTCCCCTCCAGCAACATAAAGTATATCAGAGCAATATAACAAAGCTATATTGTTTTGATTTTTCCAAGTGTATTGGCAAATAATTTTTCATTGAGCAACATCATTATACAACTTAAACAGTTGATATCACATTTCTGTTGGTACCTTGTCGCCAAAGATGCCACAAAGACATGATATGGTGAGATATACTGATGATCTGTCACCATCATCCTGTGTCCTCATGTTAGCTTCCACAAATTAGGACAATATGTGTGTTATATGGCACTGAAGAATGCAATTAAACTTTTGTTACACCAACTAATTCCTGATTAAAGGCTTAAGCCCGAAACGTTGATTGTCCTGCTCCTCGGACGCTGCCTGACCTGCTGTGCTTTTCCAGCACCACATCCTCAAATCTGATCTCCAACATCTGCAGTCTTCACTTTCCCCTTACACTAACTAATACCTACATACTTACATTATGATTACAGGCAACTACGCCCTTCGATTTAAGCTATGCAATTCAGAATTACTATAGTACACTTTCCTCAGCATTTCATGCTGCAAGAGGACAGAGCTCAGGAGGATAGAGACTGCCATTAGACCATATGTTATTATATAGTGTTAACATCATAAGCATGTATCTTAAAAAAGTATATTGCTCATCAGCTGTGAGACTGTACATAATATCTCCTTTCAACAAAGAAATGAAATCACAGACAGGTATATACGATTATACATTGGCATGAGTCATCAATTAAACTATTGTACAGACATGTAAAAACAAAGTTAACTAGATTAATAAGTCAAATATCAATAGAACATTTTGGAGGTTTGACACTTCATCTTGATCTGGTGAACATATACCCTTCTGGATTGTTTTGTTTTATTCTTGGTTGCTCTTGGCTGAAAGTTTGCTTCTCTTGCTCCTGGTTGCTGTTATCCAGTATCGTCACACACATCATCAAAGGAGTTTTCTTGCTCTCTCTGTGTGCATGATTGGCAAATCATGTGGGTGCCTGTGATTGTAATGTAGGTATGTAGATACTCAGTTCTGTAATAAACATTTGATTGTGTTCTTCAGTACAATGTGACCCACACCTTGTCCTAGCTTTTGGAACATGAGTATCACAGTACCATACATTGATACTGTGTGAAGGCTTCTGTTCCTTCACACTGTAGCCCATGAACAGTTATGAATTCATATGACTGATTGTATAGCTTAGAGAATTTTGATATTATCCTGGTATTTGTGACTGGATTTCAGACTCATGTCTGTCTAGCTGCATATTTGCAGTAGTTCTCCAGCTATTCACTGGTCATACATCTCTTTCATCCTACCTTGTTATAGAGTCATAGAGATGTACAGCATGGAAACAGACCCTTCGGTCCAAGCCGTCCATGCCGACCAGATATCCCAACCCAATCTAGTTCCACCTGCCAGTACCTGGCCCATATCCCTCCAAACCCTTTCTATTCATATACCCATCCAAATGCCTCTTAAATGTTGCAATTGAACCAGCAAAGTCGTTAGACAATTAATCACTAAGTAAGTTTGTTTGCATCTGCCTTTAACCATACGTTGCGTTGGAGACAGTTGGTCCTTCACCAATAGTGTTGCAGGAAAATGGAGTAATGCAAAAATCTTGTTTTGCTTCTCAACCTTTGATAAGCATGGATTTGAAAGTACGTACCATACATTCTGCTAGACTCTTGAGTCTGGAGAGTGGGGCGAAGACATAAAATGGGTCACTCTCCCACTTAGTAGCTATCTTGGAGTGGTTTGTTAGTGAACTATGTTCCGTTGTCCAATAATATCCGCACCAGTATGCCAAAGAAGTAGATAATGGTGGTCATTATTATAAAGATGTTATGTTATAAATGATCGAACAATGGAAAATATGGAAAAATAATCTGTCACAAAGCTACAATTTTCCCATGCATCAAGAATAAGTGCATTGCTATATTTGGCAAAGAGTGACTGGAACATCATGTTGATGCAGCAACTCCTTCTACCACTGATATTGATAGCTTTGTCAGCCTCACATATATTTACGAGTGACTGAATATCCTGATTCATTCCTGTCCAGAGTAGAGAAAGCCATCTTGTGCATTTAATACCATGTGTCCCTAGTGTAACATGCCATGTTATCTTTCTGTAGTCTTTTTTGTATTTGAATTTATTTTCTATCAAAAATGGCTTACCATGATATAACAAGTTCATCCCTGTTTGGCCAAAATGAGCAAATGTTCTCAAGAACATCCTTAATACTCTCAGGCCATCCTTGAATAATCATCTTTTGCAACTCTTCAAATTGCTTATCTTCAGCAGTTGCTGGTTGCAAATGTTCACACTGGCTCTGATCAAAATGTAACAGACCTATCTTGAGAACATTTTGAATCTCATAGTCTATAGTGTCCACACATACATAGGGCCATCTTAATCTTGTGTGGACTGGGTAACCTGCTCATTGTCTCAGATGTCATCATCCTTGGGTCTATCTTGTATTCAAGTTCAAAGTCATATCCCTGCACCTTGACAATTTGAATATTGGAAACATAGTGGCACAGATCATTTCTAGTTGCTTCAAGCATGAATTTCTGGCTGAAAGGGTAGGTGTGAAATTGCTTTTCACTCTTTACTGGAATAATCAGCTTGAACAGAAGGCATTGCTTTAAAACAACGCAATAGCTTTTTTCCTGTTGCAAAAGAGAGGTCCCTAAACGTTTTTGCGATGCAACTATTTGTAGAATTGTGTCTTTCCTATGATTGTAATATTGCATTTGGCAAGATCTTGGCAACAGAGTTGGTTGAGAAAATCAAAAATGTCTTGGTGGTTGTCTTGTCCACATTAGGAATGTCCTTCTTGATCAAATCTTTCAGCAGAGATATCTCCTCATTGAAGTTGGAAATATACAGCAGTAAAGTGACCAGTGAAGAGTCATTTGACTCAAAACGTTAATTCTGCTTTCTCTCCCCCGATGCTGCCAAATCTGCTGAGACTCTCCTGCAATTTATGTTGATCGCACCTCCACCTCTGTCAACTTTTCAACTGTCTCTAAATTGTCGGAA
This sequence comes from Chiloscyllium plagiosum, assembly GCF_004010195.1. Taxonomy (NCBI): domain Eukaryota; kingdom Metazoa; phylum Chordata; class Chondrichthyes; order Orectolobiformes; family Hemiscylliidae; genus Chiloscyllium; species Chiloscyllium plagiosum. The sequence continues at coordinate 18,665,871 of NC_057744.1, forward strand.
TATAAAACAAAGAACTATTGATGCAGGAGATCTGAAACAAACAAAAACAGAAATTGCTGGAGAAACTCAATAGATCATAAAATCCCTACAGTGTGGAAGCAGGCCATTCAGTCCATTGAGTCCACAATCACACTACGAAGAGCAGCCCACCAAAACCCAAACTCCCTATCCTATCCCTGAAACCCCCGACATTTCCCATGGCCAATCTGCTTAATCTTCAAATTGGGGTAGAAAACCAGAGCACCCAGAGGAAAACCACACAGATGCGGCGAGAATGTGCAAGCTGCACACAGACAATTGTGTGTGAGTGGAATCAAATCCGGATCCCTGTGAGGCAGCTGTACTAACCACTGAGCCACCATGCTGCCCCAAAGCACAGTTAATGTTGAGCCCAGTGACACTTCTTCAGAACTTGCCCAGTTTTTTGTGTTATATAATCATGAAGGTGAGATCAAACATTGTGTCATCAGTGTGCAGGTGGAACAGGGCGCTCAGCTTTCAGATATATCACAGAGAGGCCAAGTGTTAGTAAAGCATTTTACACATGCTTTCCCTTTTTGGTCAGAGCATAGGAGTTTGGGAGGTCATGTTACGGCTGTACAGGACATTGGTTCGACCACTTTTGGAATATTGTATGAAATTCTGGTCTCCCTTCTATCAGAAGGATGTTGTGAAACTTGAAAAAGTTCAGAAAAGATCTACAGGAATGTTGCCAGGGTTGGAGGGTTTGAGATATAGGAAGAGGCTGAATAGGCTGGGGTTGTTTTCTCTGGAGCGTCTGAGGCTGAGGGGTGATGTTATAGAGGTTTATAAAATCATGAGGGACATGGAAAGGGTAAAAAGATTAGGTATTTTCTCTGGGATGGGGAGAGTCCAGAACTAGAGGGCAGAGGTTTAGGGTGAGAGGGGAAAGATTTAAAAGGGATCTAACAGGCAACGTTTTCATGTAGATGGTGGTATGTGTATGGAATGAACTGCCAGAGGAAGTGGTAGAGGCTGGTACAATTAAAGCATTTCAAAGGTACCTTGATAGTTATATGAATAGAAAGGGTTTAGAGGGATATGGGCCAAGTGCTTGCAAATGGAACTGGATTAGGTTAGGATATCTGGTTAGCATGGACAAATTGGACTGAAAGGTCTGTTTCTGTGCTGTACATCTCTATGACTTTCTGACTGTATCGCAAAAAAAATGAGGTTGAAAGTTGTCGTAAGATCAGGTCTGCACCAGGGTGTTATTATTGAGCAGCTTTATTGAACGTACAGGAGACTGTAAGAGAGGACATCTTTTGATCCTTAGGGAATTAAGTCCCAGTTCCATTGATCTGACATTAGTAGAACATAGCACTTTTTGTACATACACAGTAGCTATTTATAAAGATACAGTTAACCTTATCCTCTACAATGACCTTAATATGATCTTGTGCTTTCCAATATGGGTGTAGAGTCAACAAATATTTACTGCTTGTGGATCATTAACAGCAGTTATTAGCTGACAACACAATGAAGTACTAGCATGAAGGATTGCTTTGGGTGTAATAGTGATCTGGGCACTAATTGATTCAAAAATATTCATAAAATTTCCACTCATTTTCAAAATGCTAAATGCTGAATCTGTCATGAAGCAGTACAGCCAGGCAATCCACCATCTGTGAGTAATGCAGTTTTAAATTATTGAAAATTACTTTTGAAAAATGTATAGAACTATTTGTTAGTTTTACCTCGGTATTATCACATTACTGTTTGTGGCAGTTTGCTGTGTGCATTTTGGCTGCTGTGTTTCTAACCTCAAAAAGTGCTCCATTGATGGTAAAGCACTTACAGACATCTGGCAGTCATAATTAGTGCTGTATAAATGCAAATGTGTCATTCTTTTTACCGCAGCCAGTTTTTTAGTCAATTAAAACTAAAATTAGTTTACTAATGCATTTCAATTAGTGTGTTTGTGTCCCAAAGACGGTGCTAAGTTTTTAGAACCTCCTCAAAAGGCTTTAAAAACAAACTCCCACTGGTGAATAATTCATCCTGGGTTAGGGGTGGGGAGGGGGGGCGTGGTGGGGAGGATGGTGAGGTGATGTCATGATGGCAAGGCAGCTTTGAATGCAAAAGTTTTAATCATGGTACAAAACAAATGACAAAAATTGATATGCATCGCGTATCATTTGTTCTATTACTGCAGAACTTTTTGGCAGATTGCGCAGGAAAACAAAAGGAACTTGAGAGAACCTCCATTGCATTTGCTGATATCAATAATGCTTCCCAACATGTACATCACACACACTGATTCATCACATTTGGGTTTTTTTTTCTTTTGTTCTGGACGTTAATGATTCAAAAATCTTTCTGAACTTAATAAGCCATTTTTAATGCATCCTTATTACTTGTCGAAGTGTTCCTATTCAGTTGTTCTTCCAATTTTGAAAGCTGAAGTATGTACCCTTGTCATGATAGTTAATATTGAGCTGCTTCAAAACTACCTTTAATAACTCAGGGACCAGAGGCTTCAAAGAGCCTGTCGTGGTGCCATTATACAATATAAGGCTGCTTTCTCTTTTGGAATGCATATCTATTTGCTCAAAGTGAAGATACTTGCTAAACAAGAAACAACCATACTGTTCAATTTTGTCACTAGCAATCTACTGGTATTAAGACGCGGGCGGGAATTGTGTTCAAATCCTACCATTGGGGTGCAGTTTGAATTCAAATCAATAAATCTGGAAATGAAAAAATATGATCTTGGTGAAGGTGACCATGAAAATATCATCAATTGTTGTAAAAAAATTCCATCTGGTTCACTGATATCCTTTTCGAGAAATAAATCTAGAATTGTTGATTTGGCTTGTATCTGACTCAGATCCATAGCAATTTGTTTGACTATTAACTGTTCTCAAAGGCATGGATGGACAACAAGCACTGTCTTCCCAGCAGGGTTGAAGTCCCATGAAAGATAAAACAAAAATCTCTTGTGCTTAATTTAATTTGCAGAGCTAGGTTGAAAACTTTTCACATTGTTTTAAATATACAACTTACCTTATGGATTACTTCCATTTGCTGCAAATGTTTGTGTTGGTTAAGTATAATGGTTGCTAGTGATTTTGTTTTCACTACTGAAACACATAGAACAAAAAATGTTTGAAGCTATGTCGTAACAAATAAGGTTTTAAAATGTTTACTTTGGCCAATTTGTCAACAGCAACAGGAGCAAGTGAAACAATGATATGACTATGGCAATTAGTCAATATACACACAATTCATTCCGTTTTCAGTAAGCAGTGGCATGACATTATTTCTATCTCACCACAAGGACCATATTATCCAAGGACATCATTTCCAAGGAATGGTCCAACCTTGACTCTAGTATTTTAAGCAGCACACTGTGGGACATATGTAAAGGTATCAGAGAACGTAGACACCAAGAAAGATACAGAGAGTTTTATGAGCTACCCCACCAACACGTATACCCATGGGAAATCTGAAGATTCTGCCCAATGTATGTGCAGCCACAGAAACTAGTCATTCTGCTCATCTCAGTCATGCTGGTGTTTATGTTTCATATTCAACTTACACCCAACCCTATCAACACATCAGCATAGAAATTACAGATTAATGCAGTACTGACCATGATACTATTCTGGGATAATGTAGGGGGACGACTTGAGAATAGTTCACAAGTTGGCGCAACATCGAGGGCCGAAGGGCCTGTTCTGCGTTGTGTTGTTCTATGTTCTTAATTTAGAAGACAGCCATTACGTTTGGTCTTTCACGTAGTTCATTCTAAAATCTTATCACTTTGTTGCATATAAGATGCCTTTTCTCCTGTGACACTTTTCCTAATCAACTTAAATCTGTACCCTTTGGCTTTTGACTTCATAGCCACTGGAAACAGTTTCTCATTTGTTACAATCAGATCCCATTGTGATCATAATGGACTTGTTTTACTGTCAGTAAACCACAGGAAATTACTAATTCATCAATGCCTTAAGTAGTTTGAGAGTAAGACAAACTACTTAAGGCATTAAGGCACAGTGGCTAGCACTGCTACCTACCACGCCAGAGACCCGGTTTCAATTCCCGCCTCAGGCGACTGACTGTGTGAAGTTTGCACGTTCTCCCCGTGTCTGCGTGGGTTTCCTCCGGTTTCCTCCCACAGTCCAAAGACCTGCAGGTCAGGTTAATTGGCAGTGCTAAATTGCCCTTAGTGTTAGGTAAAGGGGTAAATGTAGGGGTCTCGGTGGGCTGCGCTTTGGCGGGTCAGTGTGGATTTGTTGGGCCGAAGGGCTTGTTTCCACACTGTAATGTAATCTAATCTAATCTAAATGTTGGATTAGTGAAGGAGGCAAGAAGATCAAGCATAGATAGAGTGGCTAATATTTCCACATGGTTTTCTGGCTATGCTAGAGTACTCACAGCCATTACCATCCTGATAATTTGTCAGGCAGCAGCCAAGGAACAGGAGAATCGATGTTTCGGGCATAAACCCTTCTTCAGGAATGAGGAAAGTGTGTCCAGCAGGCTAAGATAAAAGGTAGGGAGGAGGGACTTAGGGGAGGGGCGTTTTCTCATTTCGCTTTTCCAGCAACACATTTTCAGCTCTGATCTCCAGCATCTGCAGTCCTCACTTTCTCCATCCTGACAATTTATCTTGTACAATTATGTCTAAATGAATCATCACTTAAACAGTTAAATATGATGAAATCTGTTGAGGTTGTAAAAATAAAGTAAATTTCAGGTTGAAATTTTCTACAGATGTGAGTCCTTGCATATGTCTCAATCTTTTTTTTGTCACGCAGTTTTAAGGAATTGAGTCGTCACAAATTATCGATTTTGCTTCATGGACATAAGCAAGATATTGGAAATCCATGTTGTTTCTGTCTGCATCTTAAAGATAATTGATTCAGCTGACTAAATTATAAATGCAGATGTTTCCCATACCATAGGTTTGTAGATGAATTAGAATCAAACAAAATAGAAATTACAACAATTTTCTATATTTTGCTTTTTCTAATCATTCTTCCATGGGATGTGGAAGTCACTAGCAAGTCCAGCATTTGCTGTCCATTGCCAATTTTCCTTGATCTGTGTGACTTTCCAGGTCATTAGAGAGCAGTTAGGATTAACCACATGAATGTTTTCAAGGAGCAAGAACATGCAGTTCTTAGAGATAAAGGGATCAAAGGGTGTGGGGATAACCAGGATACTCAGTTGGATGATCAGCCATGATCATACTGAATGCAGGACCAGACTCAAAGGGCTGAATGGCTTACTCCTGATCCTATTTACCATGTTCCTGTGTATCCAGGAGAAGGAGAAGTGGGTGGATGGTGACACTAAATTGGGACTCTAATCTAACAACTACAGCATGTGCCAGCTGCCTCCACAGCAAACTCCCTGGTCTTCAATTGGTTGAGGGGGAAGCTACTGTCAGATTCGTGCCATCAGTCATAGTCACAGTTCACACACAGTCCGAGGCTTCACCTTGCTTATAGACCACTTGGTCATTTGCAGTTGGGGGATCTGTCCTGATACAGTCCAGGGAATGGTCAATCGAGTGGGGTCAGCACAACAGTTGAGGGAACCCATTTATCATCAGTCAGTGGTCAAGGGTCTAAGTTGTAATATCCAGGAGGCTGCTCATCGAATTTGGTCAGAGACCTCAGGTGAATGCACTCCCGGCAGGTTCATCCATCGAATGCTCCAGAGTGTGCAAGATGGCTGTGAGGTTGTATGGGCAGCAAGGGAATTACAGTGGCAGAGTCAGCAGTGTTAGGGTAAACGTAGGCATTTCAGGAGCTGAGAAAAAAGATATTACTGGGGAGAAAGTCGAGGTGAATGAGTGGTATGTGGTACAACATTGGAGGACCTGGTAGGCCCTGGACGTGGGGCTTTAGTCATACACCATCACTGTGGCTTCACAGAAGGAGCATAGAGGAGTAGGGTCAGCATCATTAAGGTGTAATGCTGAGCTTTAGATGGCAGGGAGGAGAGATAGAGGTGAAGTTCAGTGTGGAGGGACGAAGGGGCTGGGTAAGTTTAGGCTGTCAGTTCAGTATCAGGTAAAAAGATGCTCTTGGAGCACCTGACAACCAGACAAGGCTTAGTGACCATAAAACCGTGAGACATAGGAGCAGAAATTAGGCCATTCAGCCCATCGAGTTAGCTCTGCCATTCAATCATGATCTCCTTGATACTGAAGAACTTATCTATTTCAGTCTTAAGTATACTCAATGGCCTGGCATCCACAGCCTTTTGAGGTGATGAATTCCACAGAACCACCACTCTCTGGCTGAAGAGGTTTCTCCTTATCTCAGTAATAAAAGGTCTTCCCTTTACTCTATGGCTGTGCCCTCAGGTCCTGGTATCTCCTACCAATGGAAACATCTTCCCAACATCTACTCTGTCAAGTCATTCAGGATTCTGTATGTTTCAATTAGATCCCCCTCTCATTCTTCTAAACTCGACTGAGTATAATCCCAGAGTCCTCAAATGATCCTGATATGTTAAGCTTTTCATTCCTGGACCATTCTTGTGAACCTCCTCTGAGCATGCTCCAGGGCCAGTCCATCCTTCCTGAGATACGGAGTGCAAAACTACTCACAATACTCCAAATGTGGTCTGACCAGACCAACATAGCGCCTCAGAAGTACATCCTTGCCTTTATATTCAAGTCCTCTCTAAATAAGTGTCACCACTGTATATGCCTTCCTAACTATTGACTCAACCTGCAAGTTTACCTTGAGAGAATCCTGGACAAGAACTCCCAATTGTCTTTGCACTTCAAACTTTGGCATTTTCTCCCCATTTAGAAAATAGTCCATGTCTCTATTTTTCCTACCAAAGTGCATGACTTCACACTTTCCCACGTTGTACTTCATCTGCCACTTCGTTGCCCACTCTCCTAACCTGTCCAAATCTTCTGCAGCCTCCCCACCTCCTCAATGCTACCTGGCCCTCTACCCAGCTTGTATCATCTGCAACTTTAGACAGAATGCCCTCAGTGCCTTCATCGAGATCGTTAATGTATAAAGTGAAATGTTGTGGTGCCAACACTGAGCCTTACAGAACACCACTTGTCACTGGCTGACATCCTGAGAAGGACCCTTTCACCCCCACTCTCTGCTTTCTGCCAGACAGCCAAGCTTCTATCCATGCTAGTACTTTGCCTCTGGCACCATGGGCCCTTATCTTACTCAGTAGCCTCCTGTACAGCACCTTGTCAAAGGCCTTTATGAAGTCCAGGTAGATAACATACATTGGATCTCTTTGGTAATCTGCCCTTACTTCCTCAAATAATTTGAGCAGATTCACCAGGCATGGTCTCCCCTTGATGAAACCATGTTGGCTTTGCCCTACTTTACCATGCACTTCCAAGTATTCAGAAAGCTCATCCTTCACAATAGATTCCAGGACCTTATCCATGACTGAAGTTAGGCTAATCCGTTTGTAATATTCTGTCTTCTGCCTTACTCCCTTTTTAAACAGAGGCATCATGTTAGCAATTTTCCAGTCCTCTGCGACCTTCCCTGATTCTAGCAATTCCTGAAAGATCACCACTATCTCTTCAGTTATCTCCCTTAGAACTCTGGGGAGTAGTCTATCTGCTCCAAGTGATTTATCCACCTTCAGGCCATTCAGCTTTTGTAGCAGCTTCTACTTGGTGATGGCCATCATACTCAGCTCTTCCTCTCATTCTCTTGAATTTTTGGGACATTACTCATATCCTTCCCGTACCATGCTTCTTTCTCCTCAGGATGAATCTCTGCTGTATCTCCTGAATTACTCCCAGAAATTCCTGCCATTGCTATTCCACTATCTTTCCTGCTAGGCTCCTCTCCCAGTTAATTCTACCTAGCTCCTCCCTCATGCCTCTATGGTTGCCTTTATTCAGCTATAATACTGTTGCCTCTGATTCTATTTTCTCCCTCTCAAATTACAGAGTAAATTCAGTCATATTATGATCATTACCTCCTAAAGGTTCCTTCACCTTAAGCTCCCTTATCACGTCTGCCTCATTGCACAACACTAAATCGACTATTGCCTGTTCTCTAATGAGCTCCACCACAAGCTGCTCCAAAAAATCATCTTGCAGACATTCCACTAATTTCTCTTTTTACAATTCACTACTGACCTGGTCTTCCCAGTCCACCCGCGAATTGAAATCCCCCATGATCACTGTAACTTTGTCTTTCCTACACATCTTTTCTATCTCCTGGGTTATCTTGCACCGCAGCTCCTGACTACTGTTTGGAGGCCTATACACAAATCCAACTTTTTTTTTATCTTTGTGGTTCCTCAAATTCTACCCACACAGAGTCTGTAAAGGCAACCCCACCCCCTCTGCCCACCTGCCTATCTTTTTGATAAGGTGTATATCCTTGAATTTTCAGCTGCCAATCCTGATCCCCTTGCACCCACATCTCCATGATGCTCACTACATCATATCTGCCAATTTCAATCTGCGCCACAAGCTCATTTACCTTATTCCTTATACTATGTGCATTCAGATACAACACCTGCATTAACCGTCCCTTGTCTCATTGTCATTCGTTTGGCCAGTGTGTTTGAAGTTTGATTGCTAATCCTTTCCATACACTCTGTCTTATTTGTGTCTGTGCTGGAGACTTGAATAACCTCTCCTGAGTTCTGCACTCTTACCTCCTCCTTTAATTCGGGTTTTCAATTTCCCCTGTAACTGAACTCGGGTAGGTGGTGTATCAGTGCTGACTCTCCCTTCTTGATGATATTGGGTGGCTATTCAGCCAATTCTGGAAACTTTGAAATTGTCCCCTGCATGCCACGATCTGAATCATTAATATATTTCAGCAAATAAGAATCTTAATACCGACCCTTGAGGAACACGACTACAAAGATAAATCCAGCCTGAAAAATATTTATTAACCATTACTCTCTAATTCCTATCACTTAGTCAAACTCTGAATGTCCCTTTTATTCCATGAGCTCTGTCTTTGTCCACAAGTATTTTGTATGGCGATGTATCAAATGCCTTTTGGACATCCATTTACACTGCATCAACAGCCTTGCACTCATTAACCCACTCTGCTACCTTTTCAAAAAAATTGCAGCAAGTTAGTTAAACAATCATTTTCATTTAGAAATCCATGCTGGCTCTCCTTATTTAACCTAGATTTGTCTATGTAATTATTTGTTCTATTCAGAATTATTGTTTCTATAAGTTTTCATGTATGGAATTTAAACTGACTGGTCTTATGCTTACTATCCTTTTTTAAATATGTTTGGAATTCTCCAGATCTAGATCTCCAGTGTAAGGAATATTGAAAAACTAAGGACAATGCCTCCACAATTTCCACTCACTTCCTTCAATATCCTTGCATGCATTTCATCCACTCAGAGTGCTGTGTCAAATTTAATTACTGAGAGATTATCCAATATCTCCTGTTTATCAACTTTGAATCATTCCAGTGACTGAATTTGGTCCTGTCACAAGGGCTTCCATAGTATAGAGTCATAGAAATGTACAGCATGGAAACAGACCCTTCAGCCAAACCCGTCCATGCCGACCACATATCCTAACACAATCTAGTCCCACCTGCCAGCGCCGGCCTATATTCATCCAAATCGTTCCTATTCATATATCCATCCAAATGCCTCTTAAATGTTGCAATTGTACCAGCCTCCACCACATCCTCTGGCAGCTCATTCCATACACGTACCACCCTCTGCGTGAAAAAGTTGCCCCTTAGATCTCTTTTATATCTTTCCCCTCTCACTCTAAACCTATGTCCTCTAGTTCTGGACTCCCCGACCTCAGGGAAAAGACTTTGTCTATTTATCCTATCCATGCCCCTCATAATTTTGTAAACCTCTATAACGTCACCCCTCAGCCTCCGATGCTCCAGGGAAAACAGCCCCAGCCTGTTCAGCCTCTCCCTGTAGCTCAAATCCTCCAACCCTGGCAACATCCTTGTAAATTGTTTCTGAACCCTTTCAAGTTTCACAACATCTTTCCGAAAGGAAGGAGACCAGAATTGCACGCAATATTCCAACAGTGGCCTAACCAATGTCCTGTACAGCCTTAATATGACCTCCCAACTTCTGTACTCAATACTCTGACCAATAAAGGAAAGCATACCAAACGCCTTCTTCACTATCCTATCTACCTGCAACTCCAGTTTCAAGGAGCTATGAACCTGCACTCCAAGGTCTCTTTGTTCAGCAACACTCCCTAGGACTTACCATTAAGTGTATAAATCCTGCTCAGATTTGCTTTCCCAAAATGCAGCACCTTGCATTTATCTGAATTAAACTCCATCTGCCACTTCTCAGCCCATTGGCCCACTTGGTCAAGATCCTGTTGTAATCTGAGGTAACCCTCTTTGCTGTCCACGATACCTCCAATTTTGATGTCATCTGCAAACTTACTAACTTTACCTCTTAAGCTCGCATCCAAATCATTTATGTAAATGACAAAAAGTAGAGGGCCTAGCACTGGTCCTTGTGGCACTCCATTGGTCACAGGCCTCCAGTCTGAAAAATAACCCTCCACCACCACCCTCTGTCTTCTACCTTTTGAGCCAGTTCTGTTTCCTTAGTAAAGAAAGATATGAAATATTTATTTAACACCTCAGCAATATCCCCAATTCCATATGTAAATCCCCTTTTTGGTCTCTAATTGACCATAATCCTCCATTTATCTTCCTTTAATTGGTTATATACCTATAGAAGATTTTGTGATTTTATTTTATATTAGCGCCAGTCTTTTTTCATAATACGCAGTTAGCTTTTTCACCTCCCTTCTGAACTTTCTATATTCAGCTTGTCAATTGTGTTTACTACCTGACCCTTGTCATAAGCACACTCTTTTACCTTAATTTCATCTCCATTGTGATAAAGGCATCTCTGGATTTGCCTTGAAGAGATTAGACCGAATCTATGCTTCAGCCACCACATCTTTGAAGATCGGCTCATTGTTCAGCTGTAGTTTTTTTCCCCCATTAATCTTTGGTTCCAGTCTCTGGCCAGCTACATTCTTGCTTCTTGAAATTGGCTTTCCCCCAGGTCCTTACTCTGGATTTTTCATTATTCTTTCCATCATTATCGTAAAGTGGGGACTGCTCCTTTAATGGACCCAAATGGCCGTGACCTAATTGGCCCAACTCATTGCCAAGAACCAAATGGGCCAGCCACACATTGTAGCAAAGATTCTCCTGAACTCAATGTAGAAACATTTGCCCTGATCTGCCTTCCCATTACCACAGTGTAAGTCTTCATTTGGATAACTGAAGTCCTCCATTATAAAACTGCATAATATTTGCACCTCTCTGTAACAACCCTGCAGATTTGTTCCACTATATCTTTCTCGCTTATAGGCTACACGCATCAGTGGAATTGCACCTGTTTTATTCCATAGGACTAGTGCAAATCAATTGTACCGCTGAAGCCTTTGGCATTTCTTCTGCCATAACAATATTAAATATGACAGGGTGGAAAGACATCTTAGGGAGTGTCTTAAAAAGGCGAGTAATTAATCAATCTTACATAGCTTTTAACTTTTAATTGTTTTTTGTAGTGTGTGAGCATTGCTGCCTGGACCAGCATTTATTTTCCTTTCCTAATTGCCCTTGAGAAGGTAGTGGTGAGTTGTCTTCTTGAACCACAGCAGTCCATGTGGTGTTACATAGTTCACATAGCAACACTTACTACAGTTCTAAATTTGGATGCATAGCTGGGGTGGAATGAGGATGAGATCATACATTAATTAAAGGGAAGTTTTTATTTTACATAATTGCCAACTCATCCAGTGCTCTGCCAGATTGACACAATTCTACACCAGTTCCAAAAACAAGTTGCATTTATTCAGTGCAGGATCACCTTATTGGGATTGTATTATAGGCCCCCTAATAGTCAGAGGGAAATTGAGAAACAAACTTGTAAGGAGATCTCAGCTATCTGTAAGAATAATAGGGTGGTTATGGTAGGGGATTTTAAGTTTCCAAACATAGACTGGGACTGCCATAGTGTTAAAGGTTTTAGATGGAGAGGAATTTATTAAATGTGTACAAGACAATTTTCTGATTCAGTATGTGGATGTACCTAAAGGGAAGGTGCAAAACTTGACCTACTCTTGGGAAATAAGGCAGGGCAGGTGACTCAAGTATCAGTGGGGGAGCACTTTGGGGCCAGCGACCGTAATTCTATCAGTTTTAAAATAATGGAAAAGGATAGACCAGATCTAAAAGTTCTAAATTGGAGAAAAGCCAATTTTAACAGTATTAGGCAAGAACTTTCGAAAGCTGATTGGGGGCAGATGTTCGCAGGTAAAAGGACGGCTGGAAAATGGGAAGCCTTCAGAAATGAGATAACAAGAATCCAGAGAAAGTATATTCCTGTCACGGTGAAAGGGAGGGCTGGTAGGTACAGGGAATGCTGGATGACTAAAGAAACTGAGGATTTGGTTAAGAAAAAGAAGGAAGCATATGTAAGGTATAGACAGGATAGATCGAGTGAATCCTCAGAAGAGTATAAAGAAAGTAGGAGTATACTTAAGAGGGAAATCAGAAGGGCAAAAAGGGGACATGAGATAGCTTTGGCAAAGAGAATTAAGGAGAATCCAAAGGGTTTTTACAAATATATTAAGGACAAA